>NW_020455677.1:2541208-2689266 GCF_003342845.1 Nothoprocta perdicaria
TTTTTTTTTTTTTTTACCCAAAGGATGGAGGGTGCAACTGGCGTGGATGCACCAGCTGCAGTTCAGAGTTTGCAACTCTAATAACTCCACTGAATATCCCCTTTTTGTATTTTTTTTAATTTATTTTGATTTGCATTTGGTGCATCTCCAGTAGTAGCTTCCGTGCTACAAAGGAAGGAGGGGGCGTTAAGCTGGTGCCTGTGGTTTTGGCCTGCAGACTTTATGGGCACGCAGTGCAGTCTGTAGCAGTACTAGGTGTGCACTAGGCATCTGCTCTGATAAACATCACGGGGCGGGTTGGTGCAAGAGGTCACCGAGCCAGGAACCCCGTTGTCCTGCCTCGTGTCAGGTCCTGGCCCGGAGCGGAGCTCTCGGGGGCCCGGCTGCCTGGGCAAAGTTCATCTCCTCTCACCTCGAGCTTCCAGCGCCGAGGCCTTTGCACTGCAGCCCTGTGCTCCTCGCTGTGGCGCGCAGAGCTGTCCTGACCTACCTGGGTAACGCGGGAGGCTGCTTCTGTGCTGACTGCCAGAAGAAAGTTAATGCTCATTTTGTATATTTAGAAGCCACACACAAATTTCTGGTCTGCTTGTGTCCAGAAAACAGGGACCCAAGAAGGAAAAAAGGGATTTAAAGGGATTTCTGCTCTCCATATAAATACAAATCCGATGTGAAATTTTTCCAGGTGGTTGATGTGTCTGTCGGCCAGGTGCAGGATTTGATGTAATGCCTYGCTGCAGAGAGCACCTTATTCGTTATCAAGTTCTTTGCTCAGAAAAGCAATGTGTCTTGCAACCTAAAACAATGAAAACATTTTATTACAAACAACACAAGTTCTTCAGGTAGAGCTGTGCTAATCTTCCTTTCCCATATTTATGACAAGTAGTCAAGTTGTCTTTAAGCAAAACAAGGTCTTTCCCTACAGCATTAATTTAGGGAAAAATACTGCCACACCTGCCAGTTATTGGGAATTGTAAAAAATAAYCGTAACAAACAAGATCTGTGCCCAAATGTGAGAGTCTCAGATAGCAGTAGCAAGAAGGCAGGCTAGGCAGGATGTTGTATTTTAGCATATGCATTTGCAGAAAACATGAACCACTCAATCCTTAATAGAGATGATGCCGGCCAAAAYGTAAAGAATCAAACCCATCATACCTCTTTTCCTCCTGAGGAAGATGGAAGCAAATGAAAGATCAGCAGAACAACTTTAAGCTTTTAAGCATACGGCGCAAGAGTTTTTGCTAGAATCACATTCTCCACAACTTAATCTTTTATTCAAAGCTCTGGGCATGTTACAATGGGGGTTTAAAAATATTTTGAGATTTGAGGAACCATGAGGTTCAGTATCTGGCTCTGCCATTAACTCTTATTTCTACCTAGGCAGCAGCAACCTTAATTCCAGCACTTTTTCTTTTAATCACTGCAAACTCCCTGCCATAATTGCAGGAGCTATTGAGACTTCAGCGTGAAGTGCAAGGCCAGCAGGCCACGTGCTCTGGAAGAGGGCAGTAAAGGGGATACCTGCTTTAGGGAATCCTCCCACGAGGCGTCGCAGTGACTGCCCCTTGCCTGGACGTCTAAGATGATGTTAGGGGTCCAGTTTCCTGAAACAAAAACCTCGTCAGTGGTCACTGAACACTGGATGAACGAGGAAAGGGAAAGCGGGATGTGAAGTCTTTAAGAGTAGATGATTCTGCCTTCCATCTTGGCAGAATTTCTCTGTTCCTTTGGAAAGAAAAAGGCTCAGAGGCTTCCTCTATGAATTAGCTGCATTTGTTAACCACAATTTTGGAAAATGTTTATACATCTACTCTCTATGTTTATTCTCTGGGTCTCTGGAACCAAAGTGGGCTTTCTCTTTCTGCCCGAAGGCAGCAGCTGCAGCATCAGCTCTTCCTTTGCAGCCTTTGCAATGGGCTGCCAGCAGAGCAGGGCCATAATGAAATTTAGAGAAGCAAATCTAAGAGCTATTTGGGCCTGGTAGTAGAAGCCTCCCACGATATTAGATGGTACTGCCAAATAACAGGGCTTGAAGAAGGCAGCTTTTCCTGGAAATACTCCCAGCAATGGTGCTAAGTCTCAGGTATAAAAATATCTATATCTGGGCCTAACTGTCATTCTAACTTGACTGTTGTCTGCAGTTTCAGTAAGCTGGGAAAAGAGCCTTCTTGTAGAGTATACAAACAGGATTTTATCAAGATGCTTTTGAGAGCTGCTCTATAATCAGAACAGTAGTTGGACTATGGGTTCACCTAGCCCTGTCCAGCAGTCCCGCCAGCAGCCATCCAATAGAGCCTATGGAAGAGCAATCCCCACTAAAATCCTCCCCGACTAAAGCTTGCTTCAGCTCACAGGGTTTCCAGAACCTGCTGTAGTTTGCCTTAACACCCTGATTTAACCATCTGCAAGAAGGTCTGCAGCGCTGGTGGTGCCTCTCGGGGCTCTGGAGAGCGCATCTCAGAAGCTGAGGCTTGTCCATCTGCCCCCGTGACTGCACGTCTCATCCTGGCACGTACCAGAAACCACCCGAGAGAGCTGGATACTGGGGCACAGGTACAAGTGAAGGCACTTAATGAGGAGCAGCTGAACTCCATACTGCTGCCTAGTTAGGACTATTGATCTTTGGATTATTAGCTTCAAGTAGCTGTAGCATTTTTCTCACCTTTCCTTTCTGTTCTGCTGGCATAATCTCTTGCAGCCTTCCTAAGTTTTTGAACATATCTTAAAATTCCTGTTAGTGGTACTCGTTGATCATTTTCATAAGCTGTGATAAAAACTGAAGGATAAGGCTGAAATTAGAGGGAAAAAAAGTTAAATACTTGACAATTTACCCATAAAGTGACTAACATTTTTTTATCCATATATGTTACTGTACTACTTGTTATGTTTATCTAAAATGTAACTATTACATAATTATCTGCTTAAAAAAATATTACAACTTTAATAGAAAAAAATGCTTACTTTGGTCCGAAAATGACAGGTCCGTATTGGGGGATCATCTATGTGCTATAGGTGCACAACACCACAAATCCTCTCCCCACTCCTACAGGGCTCATGCAGTCTGTTTGCTGCAGCTTACCAGAGAAAGGGACAGCAGTAATGGACTATTCTGACCTTAAGCAGTCAGAGCAGCTGCTCAGATGTATTTTTGCAAGGCTAATACTACTAAAGTAGCTATCAAAATAGCTATTTTGATATGAGTAAGRTTTGGCTTATTAATGAATCTATATAACACAGCTAGCTCATCACTTCAACTGAAGTCAAATTTCCTCTGAGATAACAGTATCAAAGCCATAACTCCTTTTCCTCTTACACTGTTGATAAAGTGTATTTTCTTTGTGGAAAATACCTCCTTGCTCTTGGCAGGAAGTCTGGAAAAGCCAGCAGAACAATGGAACTTCCACACAAAAGAAAAAAAGTATTTCACACTTTGGTATGGGTTGTACAATCATCTGTTAAAAACCTGACTTCATGGCTGTGCTATAATAAAAACAGCTTTTAAAGGCAAGTGATCATTTAAGGGAAGGAGTTTAGTTAATTTCAACAGTCATCATGACCCCAACTACTTTATTATTACAGAAATAATTTCTGTTTGTACTAATGATTCAGTTTAGTGTAAGCTCAGCCTAAGTGTTGAAGTTTAAAGCACCAAAAAGGTAAAATATAATTTTAAGAAATTCCAGTTACCCACTTTTCATTATTTTCCTAGCAATTACTATCCTTTCATTACTACAGAATTTGACCAAAAAAAAAGGGGGGGGGGGGGGGMAATTTTACCTGTGGCTTAATATTCTGGTAAGGACAATAGTTTTTKATATACTYCATAGTATTTTCATCTGCTAATGGATTTCCCCATTCTTCCTGTTCTTCGATTGTCAGTGGGAGATGAGTTTTCAACATAGTATTTAGAACATCTAGGAAAGGAGCCTTAAGAGTTGTTTAAAAAAAAAAAAAAAAAAAAAAAAAGAAGAAGAAGGAAGTTGGCAAACACGACAGGAACTCAAATACCAACGACAAGGTATTTTCAAACGAATGAAAATTATGATTTTGGACTGAAATGTTTCCAAATGTTTTTTGGACTGAAATGTTTCCAAATGTTTCCTGTTTGACAGGCGAGTCAAAACAGAAACAGTTCAGCCTCATTTTCCAGAAGGGAAACGTGTCACCTCACCTGCAAGACCACGGCTCTGATGAGTTCTGGATCTGTGTTGCACAGAGCTCCTGCAAGGACTCCCCCAGCACTGGCGGCTGCTACTGCTGTCGACTTTGGCTGAGAAAATCCCAGTTCGTGCAGCAAYGTTATGCAAGCCTGGAGGTCGTGGAGGCCTTTGAGCTTTTTGTGCTGACAGCCATCCTTGTGCCAGCTAAGGCCGAGCTCTCCCCCACCCCTGAAATTAAAACAGTTCAAGTTGGGAGATTCTCTGGAAAACATTAAGCAGCAAAGCTTTAGCTAATGAAGCCACCCAGCTAATGGAGCAAAACCAGCTTGCTTTCCCAGTTAACTCTTCCTTTTATTTCCGTCTTTATTGTCCTTTATGGAAGAAATATACARGCATAAATTGAAAAAAAATCCTTGTGTGATGAGTGGTGAAAACCCAAAGAGCAYCAGGGCTCCCTCTGCACCCCGCTCCCTGTGTGCTTATACCTGGGACTCATTGGGAAAAAGCACTTTGGGAAGTGCTGCTTTCCTCCTCCCATCAGTGATGCTCCTTGAGAGAGGTGGGAATATTGCTCAGCTCCTCAATGAAACACTCAGACTTTGCCTTTTGTGAAACTTAAGTTATGAAGCTGCCAGTTAATTTTATTTTTTGTCTCATTTCTGAATTTTGAATACTACATGAAACTCTGCAGGTTGTAATATTCAGAGCTAAAATGCAATTTATGTTCCTTTCCACACAAGGAGTTAACTTATTCGAGTTCTGAGCGCATTAACTGCCCCTTTGGTACTCTTCCTCTTCGGTGCTGCCACTGTAAAATAAAGAGGATCCACTTGTGCCAAGAGACAGCTGTGGGAGGAAGAGCTGCATGCGCTTCCCACTGCATTGTAAGGCTGAATATATTTGTATGCTGAATTTATTTTGGCAGGGCTTATTTCAAACGATTGTTCAATTCCCCCTCTTCCTTCTCCTCACTGAAGTGAGTCCTTTGTTATCTTCATCCACTGCACTATTATCTAAAAGAAAACGTGAAGCCTGCTGTACACAGGGGTTTCATTAAACTAGCGGGTTTGTAGCTAAACAGGGGATTCGGCCAATAAAAGAACAAGAGGTGCAGGTTAAACCCTTCCTTACTGTTGCAGAAAGACAAAAGCTTTTTAGAAAGCAGATCAAATAGGAGTTTGGTATCACACAATACCCCAGGAAGGAGAGGGTGGTAGCACAACACTGCAATTTGAAGACGCATTCAAAACATCTCCAGGCAAGGACAAGAGGAGAAGGTCCCAGGTATGTTAAGCTAAATGCAGCTATACTGTTCACTTGAGAATTGCGAACCTAGTATGTTATTTTCTAAATACATATATATATATATATGTATATTCTCAGCAAAATTTACTTTTTGTTAAAACTGCTTAACCATTCTAGAAACAGAGTGAATAAAGCGAACAGCATGAAGGAGCAGGTACAGCTACATGAAAAAACATTATGTACCTGCTCAGTTTCATGTCAACTGTGTCCCATTTAAAAAAAAAAAAAAAATCTTAATTTCACTTTATATTTGGCTTACCTAACATGGCAATATGCTAATATCCAACCCTCTTCAATTAACATCAGCTTCTCTTCTTTAAAGCTCATGTTCAAATCTATGCCATAAGCTCCATATACATGAACTAGAAGTGGTTTCCTGTGCAGTTCTTTAGACTTTGTATTATGAAAAACTGTAATTGGCACCGAAGTTTCATCCTGGAAATGAAGGAGTATTTTACAATGAAGGATATTTTAGAAATCTCAATGATACAGGGCAATGAAAACTTCAATTATTTATTTTAAAATGTGTTTTTTTTTGATTACAGTAATTTTTTCACTTAGATTGCACAAAGCACTCTTGAAAAATAAAGCAAGAGGYTGAACCTCTGCTGTGTAGACTTACAGATGCAGAGTATAAAATTCATTTAAGTGCAACACCTGAGGTGTTTTTAMACTATCAAAGCACCCAAGTCTTCCTTCCCTCTTTAGCACCAAGAATATCTATTATTAACAAAACAGTTTACCACTTACTGCAGCATAAACTCCTTATTAACATATCCATTTTTTTTATGCTCAGGCTGGTTAAAACTGCCCTTTCTTGCTTTGTACTGTGGTGACGGTTACGGAGTGTTCTTTTCAAGCACTGGCATTCTTTTTTATCCCATAGGATATGATRCCATCCATCAGCTAGCAAGTTCAAGTTATGTTATGCAAAGCTTCTTGACTCATCAGGTGCTGTTATCTCTTCTCGCACACCCCGATTATTTAAAAAAAAAAAACCCTTTATCACGACTTGTTCTTTTCTATACCACTGAAGAAAACACCCACTGTTTAGCAACTATAGCACTAACCGCTCCTTATATTTTTCTAAATCTCTATTCCCTGCCAAATGCATTTTCTTTAAAAGGGAGAGGAGGAAGGGAAGAATAAAGGGAACAGGAAAAGGACTGCAAAAACCTTACCTTGCTTTTAGCAAGTAAACGTGTAGTGTGACAATTCTTAATAATTGGTACCTCTTGCTCAGCCTGCTCAATGAGATTATTTGCTTTAAATGAATAGGCAAAGCGCTTGGGGGGCTGTACTGGGGAGGTGAGCTGAAAATAGCAAGTGCTGGTGCTGTGTTCAGGATGAGACTCCAATTCAAAGGCACAGGCCCACGTAGGCAGCTGAGAAAACAGAGCATTTGAAGTGAGAGCCTTACACTGCTTCTAAACTTAGCCTAGCATGTCCTTCAGAGGCAAAGATTCTGAGTGCCAAGCTAATTATCTTCAGTTTGTATCTAGCACAAACAGTCTGTCTTTAAAATTCAATACTGAAACAATCAGAAAGTGAAAGACTTCATGGAGTGGTCTTAAGGAAGAACTTCAACGATGAACTAAGCTAGAAACAAATCCAAACTCAAATCTAGTGTAGAGGGGCACTGTAACATTTTAAAGAGAACATTTCAAATAAATTCTGCATTGTTTTTGAATTTTAGGTCTTATTTCCCCTCTGGTTTCCAGCTCTCCTTCAACGCGTTGTACAGCCAAGTTGCTATCAGTTGTTATGGCTTTGCTGGGAGGTAGCTCAGTAATGCTAAGCCACTCCAAAGCCCTGCCTCTTAACTTTGTGCCTAGGGCCAGCCATTGTGAAGAACAAAACCTTTTCCTGGCACATTCCCCCTCAGACACTTACTGCTATTATATGCAAGATTTTTARCTCTGCTTCGAATAAAAGAAATCAAGATTCATTCTTTGAGAACAGCAGGGACTTAGTCAAACCCTCTGCCAGGCCATGGTTTACTTGGGTTAGGCTGCTAGAATCTTCTGAAATGGCAGCAAAAGTCAAAGTTCTACAGCACTGTAGCCCTTTTCTGAATAAATAAACTAAAACTGTTTCTAAAAATCAAAGATTTCAGAGACCATAACAGAGTATCATGTTTAAAAACCTTGATCTATAGCAGTTTTATAGAATATACCATTGGTAACGTGTTTCAGTAAACATATGAGTTATGCAGACTGGTTTGTTGCCCTGAAAAAATATAAAATAATTCGGCTGAATGGTTTCCAGAAAATAGGTTTTTGAATTGAGTCACCTTCTCTTTAATCAGCAAGAACTTACCAACAACTGGAAAAGGGAAGAAATACATTCAAAGGAGAACCACGGTACCAGTTCTGCCATTTAGCAGGCCATGGTGTCCATATTTACGTTGTGAATGTTCTAATCTCTCCCCTCCAGGAGAGCCAGGCTTATTTCTTTGCTTAGACTGAGGCATGGAACCAAAAATAAGCCTAATAAAACTAAGGAAAGTGTGTAGGGAATCAAGTACTATAAAACAGTACATAAAAAATGGCCATACAGTAAAAACCCTGACAGTAATAAACTGAAAAAGAACTGACTCACAGTATAGCTGCTTTGAAACTTTAAGTGCTACAATAATCCACCACGTGACATCCTGAAGAACACCCTCATGTACTACAATTAGTCATGATGACAGATTTGTCACTATCATAGTTTCCTTAGCACACTGACTCCTGAATTTTACCTTTGCTTTTAGTATAGTGTTATACAAAAAAAAAAGTGCTGAAAAAAGAAAAAGTGATTAYGTTTAATACACATACCTTAATTGACTGAACTGAATGAGAAAGAAAAGAAATCACATCTAAACAGAGGTGTCTGTTGCGCTGCAAGAACATAACGCAGTGATTACTGAACATCTCCAAGTCTATTAGCTTGGTCTTTTCCTCCAATGCATAAAATAACTGCCAGTTCTCCATGCCACTGGAAGCTACTGGTGCCTTCATCAGCTACAAAAGCAAAAAAGAACAACCCTGTGTTATAAAGAGATGCAATAAGAGTTATGAGATGTACAGAAATACATATGATCCTGTATAGCATTTTTATAGGGAAAGTCGTAAGCTTTTAAATTTCCTTTACTGACAGCAGGCAAGATCTGTGTGACAGCCTTGTTTTGGCAACTCTATTGCACTCTTTCAAGAAGAGTTGGTTGGCAGAGTACCCTGGGATGGGGTATCAGGGCAGAGTAGGTAGGGTGCCTCTGGAAAGGTGGGTTCTGCTGCCTGCTCATCTAAGTAGTCACAGTCTCTCCGTTTGAGCTCCAGTCTTCAASCTCCTCCTACTGTGGTTCTCTCATTCTTCTGCCTTTAGCTCCACCAGGGCTTTCCAGCCTCCCCTTTCCAAACAAGGTTTGTTGAAAGTGACCTCGGGAGGAAGGGCCTGTTCTGCGAAGACCTTTTAAAATAACTGGAAATTAATCTTATTTCTAAAAGAGGCCTTTTTCAAGTTTAAAATATCTTTTAACCATCTTTAGGAAGCTTCCGTCAAAGCTTCAGAATAAGTTCCTTTCACAGCAGAAAAGGAACATACCATGTTGACAGAAGGTGACGTTTTCCTATCTGAAGGTCAGCACTTCCCACCTGTGCACTACGTACAAAAGAAGGACCTGTCCTCAGAGCAGGACAGCATTTCTGCTCKGTAAGTCTTGGTAAACTCTCTGAGATACCATTATGAAGGAAAAGCAGCCAGTGAAAACACTGGAATGTGACTGGAAAATCAGCATGGGCAGAAGTAAATTCCTGAAAAACCTGTAAAGGTCAGTTTCATTCTCATATATTACACGTAATAAATGCTTTTGGTGTGGCCAGTTGAGGTGCAGGCTGTTTGGTTATATGGACTGAAATCACCAACTTATTTAAATGCAAGACAAATGGCACGTAAAGSAAAATCATTCCCATTTGTTACCAGATGAGTTAGAGTCAATTCAGCAGGACACAGGTGAAAGATTCCACCTCATACTGTCAGCTTTTGAAGAGATGCAATTCTCGGCATGTGTCACTTTCTTAAATTATTTCAGTAAACTGTGGGTCCACAGAACTGTGGATCACATGCATCTGAATGAGCACAACTAATCTTATTAACTGGTAAGACTACCTTATACTCTGCAGGCTCTCCATATGTAGTAAGAATATATAACTCATCATTTCTGTGCTCCACGTGATAAATGACCCCTTTTGTTCGTGCTTGCACAAGAACAGGTGACTTAAAAGGATGACTACAGTCAACCAGCCACACTTCTGAGGTTGTCTTGCTGTTGCTGTTGATGGTAAGAAAACGTCTGTCCTTCGTGCAATATATGTCTACAAAAAATCTGCAAAAATAAAATAAAATCCTAAGCTTATAAACTGATTAACATTTTAAAAAATAGATCACACTGTGGTTTAAAAAAAAAAAAAAAAAAAGGAAAATAAGTAAATAGTATAAAAAAAATGATTCTGAAGCAACCAGGTAAGAGATTGCAGGCCTGTAACTAGACTGGAGAAATTCTACAATGAGTGGTTCCCAAACCCACGTCTGTAGTATTTCTCTGTAGTATTTTTCCTGGGATTCAGGAAACCCCTTTTGTGCRTGCAGCCTGAAACCTGCAAAGAGAGCAGTTCAGTTGTTGCCCAACTGAATTAGTGTTTTTGCATTGCTGAGGTGGACTGAAAGGTCACAGTTGTATACAGGCTGTAAAAATCATGCAAAATCTAGAAGTCTTTATTGAACTAGTAAGCCTTTTTCAAGAAGACGTAATAAAGGACGATTCAAATTAATAAAGGATGGGAATAGAAAAAAAAAATCCAGAAAAACAGGAACTTTTAAAAAGATCACAGAAGCCTATATAAAACAAGATGAACAGTGTTGAAGCGATAAAGCGGCAAGCAAGGAAAGGAATTGCCTGAGGAAACAAAAAGTCACACAGGGAGACAAAGTTATAGAAAGCAACATACTCTTGAAAAAAAGAAAAACTGATAAYAATGTTGCTTAGCTTTGGGTATGATTCAGTTCAGTGCTGCTTTTATGATTTCAGGCTGATTGGATAAACAGTGGGCATGAGAAAGTAAATTTTTAAAAAACTATTATTTTCTTGACAGCCTTGATTATATCTCTTTAAGGTTTAATGTATATAAACATGGAGAAAAAGGAAAAGGCAAAGTTTCCCTGAAGCTATCTCCCCTCTACTTTTTTTCCTGTACAGTTAAGTCAGAATAAAACAGACATTTGTTATGTTTAGGAGTAATTTTACTGAAAGCTGACAAACATCAAGTGATAGATACTAAAATTATAGAACCTATACAAAACTTAATATTAGATAGTTCAAAGAAAAGCAGCTTTACTCACACAGCTATATTCCACCTTTGAGATCACACAGACCTGTAAGCCAAATACCAGTAAGGGAAGGGTAATGATACTATTTCCATATGCAGAACTAATGAAATATTTTTTGTGCCTATATTAAATTTATATATAGCTTTGCAAAGCATGCAGAAAAASTAACTCGGTCTGGAAAAATAAGGCTTTTTCCTCCACGCTAATAAGAAGTTACATGAATATCCCAAAATATCAGAGCCCAAGGAAATACCTGCTTTTATTTTTTTCTAAAAGATAGCAACAGAAAACAGAATGATAGGCAGTGGCTGGATGCCAATACTAGACAGGTTCAGGCTGAAAGTCAAATTCCTATTTCTAGATGAATGACTAATGGAATGACCTAGCAGGGACACAGCACTTTGATTTTGAATCTCTCGGAGTGAATATCKAAGTGCAAAACCAGCTCCGTCACCAAGCAGCTTTCATGAAGCAAGTGCAGGTCTGAGTATCCTAATCTGTGTTACCCAGGGCAGGTTACATGACCGCAGCAGTGATCCACTTAGGCTTCAAAATATTAATTRCTGCTTTTCCTATTTACACCCTCTTGACATCTTTAGGAGGGCAGGAATAGCTGAGTTTCTGAAGCAGGTCAGCTCTACTGACCTTGTTTCTAAAGGAGTTGAGCTGAAACACAGGCTGCTCCTGAGAAAGTTGAAGCTTCCTCCCAAGAACCCAGGCGTTGGCACCACAATAGTTTTTGGAGTTGTCAATTTTTATTTTTTTTTCATTAAAAAGAAAAAGCAATCTTCAGCCTCTGAAATGTATTTGATTGCAAGTAAAAGAGAGAGTAAGATACAGAACAGAACTGTTCAATGGCCATACAAAGGAATGCCTTGCCTTCTCCCACCGCAAGTGAGTTCAGTTACAGCACAAGCTGCACTGGTAGGTGAGCCTTTAGAGTAAGTTTCTATTAGATTTGCTGTAATGACTGTGACCTTCTGAATTATGCCAACAGTTTCCCTGTAGGGAAGTGCCAGGTCAGTGTATCTTGCTCATAAAAATGTATGTATTAAACACAAACAGAAAAAAGGATCTTATTTACTCCATCTCAGATGTGGATTTCTCTCTCTCTCTCTCTCTCTCTCTCTCTCTCTCTCTCTCTGATGATTGAGAGAATAATGGACATTTCGTTACTGCAGCTATAACTTTGGATGGAGTTTAATCACAAATATTTACAGTGCGGCATCTAAATCTGATCTTTTCAGGCTACATGACTGAAAAACGAGTTCTGCACAGAGTTTAGCAAGAGCCTTCTTGTCTTCCTAACCCACTGCTTAAAGAAAGGTTATTGAGAGGGTATTCAGTCAAGAATAGTTCCATCTCTGGGAATGCTATAATGATTTTGCCCATCCATTACCCAGAGCAAGGATTCGCCTGAACTTCTCTGTTTTTTAAAAGATGCATCAGACATCAATAGCAGAGAAAACAAAATGAAATCCACAGTCTGATGTACTCTGTATGGAACTGTCACACTTTCATTAAAGGACACCCTGACCCGAAACTGACCTTGACATTTATAAACTCAGCTCAACTCATGAGGTAACAGAGAAAAGTTAAATCTTCAGTGATCACAAATCAAGAGAACTGAGCACATTCTCAGACCACATATGGCAATACTGAGAAAAGAAAACAACTTAAATCACTTCAACCCTTTTGAATAGGATATAAAAGTTTTTTTTATATTATAGAAAATATATAGAGATTTTACATATAAAATACTCTAGGATATGTGAACTTAATRTATTTTAGATAAGTTTTACCTTGCATCTTGTTCTGAGTAAACTAATTTAGTATGTTTCTCATCAGTGAAAGAAGTCATAAACACTTCCTGGCATTTCAGATTCTTCTGAATTGTGTAAAACAGAACATCACTTGTAGCCCATTCTGGAAAAGAAGGCCAATGCGCATCAAATTTGGAACAGTATCCTGTGTTACTGAAAGCAAAGCTAAAAAACTCCTGCTTTTACTGTCCAAAGGCAAGTCCAGAAACAATTCAACAGCTATAAGCATTACATCCAGCAAGGTTATCTCCTTCTTTTGTTAAAAACTAGTACCAGCAATTTCTTATTGTTGACTGAGAAAAATGTTTTACTGAAAGCTGGTGTGGTCCATGGAATATTTGTAAACCACTTACCAAAACTAAAGGAATTTGGAATGACTTTCTCCAGAACAGGAAAACGATCAAGCTTCACAACAACACAGGTTGCCTCTTCAGAATTTTCACTTTTTAGGCTGACAGCCATATACCTCTGATCTGGTGAAATTCTGATCCGTTGGATATGGGCATCAGAAAAGCCAAGATCTTCAGTACTGAATAAAACACTTGCTTTATCTGCTGCATGAAACAATACAGGCACCAAAGAACGCTGTAATTAGAGAATTGACTAAATGAACAGGCATGGTTARTAATCAGTAACTTGACTTAACAAGTGTGCCTGTAGTATACTTCTATTTATTAGCACCAAATATTTGTTTTAGGAGATACTTGCAAAAACATTTTTTGTAAAATAATCAAAATGGATGAAGGTACTTTGCCTTTTATAAAGTTCTAAGCCAGGATGCTGAAGAGAAATGACTTTTCTCTCCAGAAACTTACCAGCATCCCCCAACAGCAATTTATGATGAAAGCTTTAAGATAGTATTTATATTGCCAAGCAATACAAGATGGGTCACACGTATCATCCTAGTAAAAATGGAATACTGTAAACAGTCATTAAAGATGATAAATACCTAGAGTGATCTACTGTGGTAGTTTCAGAACAGTATATACTATTCCCTAATACTTCTCAACTTTTCAGATTCAGGATTCTAAAATTATTTACTAATCATTAATGAATTTTATCAAAATATTTTATTTCTAGTGTGGCTATATTACTTCCAGAAACCAAGCAATTATGCTTTAATTTATGAAAAAATGATACATGCAGAATATTTTTCACAGTCATACCGAGTTAGGAAATCTCTTACCATCACCTGCTTTTGAAAGAAATATGCATCCATTGTCTTCAAAGTACACATTCTCTCCAAACCTAATCTGTTAAATGCAAAACAAATGTGTTTCATTTGTTTCAAGTTTAATTTCAAGTCTAATGCCTGTGTAAAATATATCTTGTTCTTTTGTTAAAGATTGGAGTATTTTTCTTAGAACCTCTACATGTGTCAGTGTTCTATCAAACACAAACATAACATACACACAAATGAAATACAACACATACACCTGATAGAGAAAAGGGGGAATGAGGGAGTTAGCTGCTCCAGAAAACAAAAATCAAACATTCAAAAATCAAAACTACCACCATAAAATAAACAGTGAAACGGGATTTTATGGCAGGAATGGCTTCACTGTCTCTTATTTATACAATATCTTGGGATATTTGGTATTATTTGCCACTACTTACCATTGGGCTGCTTAAATTGAGTGTGTATTTGTCATGCAGTTCCTCTAATTTTCGCTTGATTCTTTTTATCCTAGATTTGTATCTTGCCGAGTTTTTGTTCCAGTTTTCTTGCTCAGCTCTCAGAAGGTCCGTGTACAAAAGCTCTGATGTGATTACAGATGGGGTTTTGTTTCCTTTGTGAGAAACCTTCATCACTTCCTGGTAAGGAAAACCAGCAGTGACTGTAAGACAGTAGTCGGTTCAAATAAGAATRTGTAATAATAATAATAATCTTTCCTTAGCCATATACTGGCAAAATAACTTTGCATTACTCCCAGTGTATGAGTCATTTGGAGTGGGAAAAAAAAAAGTTTGGATGAGAATTTCAGTTCTTCCTGATCGATTAGGAGGGAATTTTCAAGTGTACTTTTGAAATCTTTTTAAGGTCCTTTTTTTTTTTTTAACCAAAATTTAGGTTAATGTATACTCTTGATTATATGTGATTTTTTGTTCTTGTCTTAGACCTGATTTTCCAGTTAATTTTTATTGAATTGTATTACTTTTTTTTTTTCAGAGGTGCTTTCTCATCATTTTCCTGTCTTAGGTTAGAAGTTTTCCAGCTATTGTAATTAAGAATAAGCTCATGGATCTAGTTTTCTGGGCAGGGCCATGAGCAGACTACTACCACTACCCACCTGTCAACAAAGTCAYGTCTCCTCTTGCTAAAATGTTGGAAATGTGTTAAAACTGCTAATACAAAAAAAAAATGGTTCTATTTGCTTGCTGTAAAATAGCTAGTTAAATATCATATATTGAGGTAGCAATAGTGCACAGACCACACAAAATAGCTTTCAATATATTACAGAAATGTCTTTAAACTTAAACACCAGCATAGACTTATACACCATCCTCATTCTGCAGCCAGTAACCATTGGCTCCTGGTTTGTCTTCACAAATGCTTGAGAATTTAAAAGTTAGCATCATGAATAGTTCCTCTGTTTAAAAAAAAAAAAAAAAAAAAAAAAAAAAAAGTTCCAAAAACCTCCATTCCCAAGCCTCTATCATCTAAACTCCTTGTGAGTGTTAACTGCATCAGTCATAAGAGCATATATGAACACTTTTTAGTGGTTCAGACCAAAAGTTAATCTAGTTAGAAGCACAGGGCAAAGAAACTCAAGAAAGAAAAAAGAAACAAGCAAAAAGGAAATAAACAAACAGAAAGAAAATAAATCCTAAAACCTAAAGACGTGCTCTCCATTGAGGAGACAAATGGAAGTGGAAGAATGGCCTTGGTAAGAAAAGCAATCACTGTTCCCCCAAAGAGAAGCCCACAAAACCCCACAGTGGCCACAACTGGGTGCTGAGGGAAGAGTAAGAATGTGGCAAGCACCGACCATGCTGCCCAGCAGGTTTTTCCTTCACATTCAACTCATCTTAGTGCCGGAATTTCCTCCAGTTGAATGCAGTCTCCGGACATTTAAGAGTGGATATGTAGAAACTTGCCTTTCATGTACATYGGGAGTCTCCCGTTAGGCCAATGTAAAATTGTAGGATCCACAACTTCTTTCAGCAATACTTATAAAAATGAAGCAAATGAATCCAAGTATTTTTAAAGAACTTCTGGTGCATATGAGTGCCACTGTAAGACATCAAATGTTCTAACAGGGTGCAAATTGTGACTCCCAGGGCAGCGTGGAAGGAGTCAAATTGGTCGAGCACCAGAGCCAGCTCACAGTGGCTAAATCTGATATCATCAGTTTGGGCACTTTATACTATGTAATGTCTCTCCACAGATTACTTGACACTTTAACTGAATCTATTGGGTGGATTCTATTGAAAACAAAAAAAAAAAAAAAAAAAAAAAAGCTACACCAGCAAAATCAACCCAAGTGTGCTTTGACATCAAAGCAGCTTAGAAAGCTTGAGAAAAGCCACATGCCTTTGATCATAGCTGAAATCCTAGTATTTAGTACCCTGCTCCATTGAAACCCTTTGGCAGGGGGGAACTTTCCTTGACATTTGAAGCAACGTGGCAGATTTCCTTAGCAGGTGGGTCAAGATGCTGCTGACATTAAGCCTCAGCTTAATGCCTACCTCACTGCCTACCTCGCAGGAGAAGCCTCTCCTGTGCAGAAGGCTTCCTGGTGGCAGCGCGCTGCTCCATGTGCTTCCAGCCTCCTCTAGGATAAGGCACCTCCGGGGCTGTGTTAGGCTGTGGGGAGGTATCGCTGGAAGATGGCCAGGTTTAGGGCAGCATTTGATGCTCAAGTTCAGCACGTGGAAAATGTTTTGCAGTCTCATAGGCGATGCCCAAATCTTCATGTCTCAGCAATCAACCTGAGATTTCTGGAGAGTCCCCAAATCGCTGGTTATTTATGCTGCAAATTGGAAATGCTCATTAACAAAAAAGTATCTAGGCCTTTCTAAATTAGCAACAGTGTAGCACCTTTCAAAATAACCTGCTAAGGAAATCAGACAGGAGTGAAGCTGAAGTTGTTTCTTTGTAACAAGAGCCTCGTGTCACTTCCACGCGGCCCCTTTCCCCAAAACGCGCTTCCCAGGGTTAGCCCTGGTGGAGCTGCGAGGGAGCGGGAAGGAAGATGTAACTGTGCGTGGCTAAAGGCTCACAAACCCAAACCAAAAAAGTTCCTGGGAGTTTTTGGGGTTTTTTTTTGTTTGTTTGTTTTTGTTTTTTTAAATAATAACATAAAACACTTTATCCGAGGAAAGTAACCAAATAGCAAAGGAACAGACGCAAGTCGCTGGCAGAGTGGGAGGAATAAGCAGAACACGCCAGTGTCTCAGAGCCGCCGGGCACACCCCCGATGTCCCCCCGCCAGCTGCGGGGAGGGGGGACATCCCATCCCGTCCCGGTCCGGCCTGGCCCCAGCCGCGCTCCTTGCCCGCGGGCCGCTGCCCCCGGCTAAGATGGCAGGCAGCGCCAGCCAGGAAGGGGCCTGCCCCTAGTCAACATGGCGGCGGGGGCTTCAGGCAGCGGCTGCGCAGCGCGGGGCGCCGGGCGGCCGCTGAGCGGTCACTCACGTTTGCCGCACGGGCACCGTTTCCCCGCGTGGCGCTCAGGCCGAGCCGTCTCGAGGCGCGCCTGCARGGAGCGCGGAGGCGGCGCCGGGAAGCGCTGCCCTCCCGCTGGCGCCTCGGGCGGACGGGCGGGTAGGGCGCCGCGCCGGGCGCTTCGCCTGCCCTTAGTAAAGATGGCGCCCCGCTCGCGCTGCGCCTAGTCCTAGCGCGCGGCGCGGGCAGCTGCGCGGGGCTCGCCCGGGGCCGCCGCTCGCCGCGCACTGAGCCGGGCTCCCCGCGCGCCGCCGCATGGCCGAGGCCGCCGGCTCCCGGCGCCACCCCGGCGCCGCAGCGAGGGCCCGATGGCGGCTGCTCGGACAGGTAGGGGGAGCCCGCGGGGCGCGGRGAAGAGAGGGGCTCTCTGCCGGGATGCCCTGCCGTCCCGTCGGGGCGCGGGCAGCGACAACGGCCGGGGACAACGGCCTCCCGCGTGGCGGCGGCGGCTGCAGCCGTTAGCGGCCGGGCGCTGCCGTTAGCTTGTAACGTGCGAGGGGGCGGGCTGCGCGCCGGGGGCGGGCTGGGCGGGAAGCCGGCGCGCCGCCTCACAGCGGCAGCCACGCGCGTACATACAGACCCCTATAGAGMTATATACATGCCTATAGAGATATATGCTCCCCGTGCCGCAGGGAGAGCCGTTCCCCCTCGGGCTGTGGTCGGGAAGCTGTCCCGGGACAGGGATGGGGCTGGGGAGGGGCAGACAGGCGGCTCCATCTCCAAGCTGCCCRTGCCCGAAACTTCCCTCTGCAGAATCGCTGGTTTTCCACGTTCTTCAGTTTTCCTGTCGCTTGCGTGTGCTCCGTGAGCACGGATCAACGCAGTCTTAGTGATCCATGTGAAGCAAGAAGCAGAAGCGCCCTCCTTGCTGCAGATGTGTCCCTGGAGAGGAGGAAGGTGCCACCTTCCTTATACCCTCCTCTWAAGGAGCACCACTGAAGTATTTCTTACAGGGCTTTTAAAATGCTTTTCATACTGCTAATAACAACCCCTTACTGGAGATCGGTGCTGCGGTGTGTTCATATACTGAATGTGCGCTTGTTCAGTGCATGCACAAATTGATTTGCTGTGGGAAGGACGCTTGAGTGTGCGCTGATTTAATTAAGAAAAAAGCCCCTTTATCAGATATCCTATGAAGCGAGCATAAAGAACTAGGATTTTACATATATATATGTAAATATAGAACTTTACATACATACATATGTAAATATATTAATAACATATATATCAAGTTTGATGTTTGGCAGTACTTTTTAATATAGCTTGTCAGAATCACGGAATATATTGTTATTAGCCAAATGCTGTGGTGAGTTACATACATAGTATGTGTTAAAAAGGACTGAATAAGTTCTGGGAAGCTGTGTTTGAACTCCTCACTCTGCGTGGCTGGCAGCTTTAGCCACTGTGTTTAACAGAGAAACTGGAGAAGGGGCAAACACCAAGTTCAATAAAGTGCATCATGATGTGTCCAGGGAGAGAGGGATTTGGATCCTGCTGTCCCTGTTCCCGCTGGGACATGCAGGATGCCGCTTGATCCCACTCTTCCCTGATGAAAGTTTAAGAAAAACTTTCCTGAAATCTGTAAACTTGCTGTGCCATTGTCTTCATCTTGTTCTGCTCACAGTCCTTCTCACAGATTTTTTTTTTTTATGGGGTCTGGTTAATTGATTTCTATTCCCAGGATTAAAAAAATARATAATAAATGAGGAGAGGGCATTGGCTGTGTCCTGTCTAAACTGAAAAACCTTATTAAAAGCTTTTCTTTTTGTGCTTTCTCTCTCTGCAAAGGATGTGTGTGTTTCAAGTCTTTTTCCATATCTTTGTTAGTCTAAGCTTGTAAATTGCCTAGTAAATTTGGTAAATGAACTATTTGTAAAGTAAATAAATGTTTRTTTATACACATACCATATATATATATGTATATGCACAGAATCCTACACAGATTGTATACAGAGATGTTATAACTAATCATTTAGCCATTTTCCTGCATATGCCAATTATTATGTTCCAGATAGTGCCAGTTAACTGAAGGGAGTTGCATAAAATATCAATTATAACTTAATTTCTTAATTTGACTTAATAAGCCCATGYGATGGAGGAAGGACAGTAAATTTCAGGTGACTGCSTTTCTTCCTAAATATTTTCTGAATGCCAATCAAGTATCTATATTGTTTATAGAGTTTTAGGTTTTATAGTCCAAAACATGGACTAATGCCTGTATCCTAATGTAGTGATTAAATACCCAGGACCCTGTGATTTTAATCCATGATAATAGTTTGCTAGAATCTTTCTAGATTAAGCAATATTTTCAAGCATTTGAAAATGCTGTGTGTTTTAATGATGAGAAGGCTTTTTCATGCTCTAATTATGATACGCTGAGTATACTTGAATTTTTAAATGGAAATGCCTCATTAGAGAAGCTTTTCATCCAATGGCACGTGATAATTTACTAGTTTCCATACATTCATTTGAAAATGCCATACTTAACCCCAAGAAGGATGAGGTTTACTTGACGGGGGACAGTTTTACATCACAGACCTTGTGCTGAACGGTCCCATKGCATGTGGTGTCAGCAGGACCAGGCTGCTGCGGAGGACTCTGTGCAGTGCTCCAGGAGAGAGCGCCTCTTGCTTCCCTGCTAACTGCAGCTCAAGAGGTGGCTGTCACAGGGTAACTTTGCTGACCTTTACAAAATGCACCCTACCCCACCATGGCTTTCTTGASCTCCAGGAGCTTTGGTTCAGCCCAGGTTAACACCCAGCCTTGCATCCAGCCAGCTGCTTTGTTCTCACCCGGGTCTCCTCAGGCTGGGGAGCTGCAGTCCCAAGGCTGTGCAAGGAGCCTCTTACCAGGTAGCTCTTGTTTTTCTCCTTCCTGCTTTTGAAGTGCCCTCCGAAACACACAGTAACRAACAAGCAAGTGGAGCCCAGGCTGCTACAATGCGATGGGCAGCRTTGGACAGCTTGGTTTGAGGTAATTTGGCAGGATTATGGATTTTGATTGCTTTGGAGAGAGCAGGCCTAGTGCCTAAACATGAGTCAACCCTCCTTTTAGTTTCAGGATTTATAAAGCAAAGTACAAAAGAAAATAAGGATGGTGACTGCTCCTGTATTTGTGTTATAAAAGTCTGGCTGAGCTGTCCTGAAGCACGGGGAGGCTGGTGTGGATGCAGCTGATGGCTCCAGGATCTGTGCCGAGTTGGGGAACGCACCTACAGCTGGATCTAATGCTTTGGCACTGTAGTGTGTGCTCCTCTGGGCTGGAGGAAAGTGGTTGGTGCTGAGGTGCCTGATTTGGATCAGCACAGAACAAATTCTGGCCCGCATGCCATGCAGGCTTGATCTCCACATCACACTGGGTGGTGAGCGTGGCATCGTGCCTGGATCTTGCGCAAACTATGCCTGGAAATTTGATCTGAAACCTGGAAAATGCACCTGTATATAATGAAGAGCCGTCTGGATTTTTGTCTCCATTAGGAAGGTGGCAGATAGTTAAAATGCTATGTCAGACGTGATAGCTTAACATGTYGAAGTTTCAGCTTTCAGACCTATTTTGGTTAATTGCAAGGTGATTCTCTTCTGGACATCATCCTTTGCCCGCTTTCCTATGTTTGCCAATTGAGTAGGTAGAATGGCTAGTTGTTGGTTTTAATAGTCTTTTTTTTTTCAGAATGTGTACATGGGTTCCTCTCATCCCAACTTTAGGATTTGCTTTATCATTCTGTATTTTTTTCCATGTATTACAAAAGTAGAAGCAATAGCATGGGCAAGCCACTTTTAATACCTTGATGAAACTGCTTCTAGTGCCAGTGGAGATGGGCCCAAACACAGGTGATTCTGGACCCTCAGAGTGGCTGTGAGAAGCCAACTGCTTACATAGCAAATATAGCAAATGTATTGGCTCTGTTCACCTGCATGGGACTTCTAAGCACTCTGCAAGGGAGTAGGTGCTGTGCCCACGTTGTAGGGCTGCTAGCTGTGAGTTATTTCCAGTCCAAGCACTACTGGGAAAGGCTGCGGTGTGGCAGTGAGATCACTGACTGATTATTTTCTTGCACACATCCAGGATGCAAATCTTCTGATTCGATATTTGTAATTCTGAAGAGCTAYTTCTTGCCTGACTTTGGGTTTAGCTCTACTTTGCCAAAACTGGGAATGGAGGAACTGTTAATTGTAGAACCCCCCTCCTCTTGTARGGCTCTTCCTTTCTTCCTTGCAGAGCTCTACCTCCTCTCGAAGTGTTTGGGGCTTGCTTAAATGCTAATGCATCAGCCCCCTTCTAACCTCAGGCACCTGGTTGTGGACTCTGAAATAGTCTGGGGTCTTAGATAGCAGGCTGCTCAACTCGGGTARGTTTAGCAGCCATTCTGGATGTGTGCAGCAGGAGAGATTTAAGCTGGGAAGTAGTTTAGCTGGGAAAAACTCATGCCCTCGAGGGTCATATTTTAGTGCTTAGTCACTTAWATCCCACTGAATTCCTTTGTTTTTTTTGCACCTATAGTGGCAGTAAGTGCTTAGTGAGGGCACTCCTGCTCTAGACTGTGAAACCTGCTTTGGAGCGATGATGTGAGGAGAGAATAAGAACAAAAAAAACGAAAAGAAAAATCCAGCCTGTATAATCAATCCAGCATGGGTTTGCTCGAGTGCAAGTTAAAAAAATGCAACTTTGCTCAGTTGTAAGCAGGAGTACATTTGCTCTAAAGTTATTGAGACRATAAATTCATAACGCATTTTCCTGACTCATACTCCGAATACTGCTGTATTTTTCATACTTGACATACTTGGATTAGTTATTCATAGCTATTAGCTAATACCACAGCTGTAATCGTTGATGCCARTTTTACCTCTTGAGTTAAATGAGCCCATGGTTTTTTTTTTTTTCTGTTCTTGAAAGTTTTGTTCTTAATGTTTAATTTGTTCTTCATTTCAAAGGTTCTGAGGAAAAAGCACTTGAAAGATGTGCATCTCCAACAAGTGTCTGTAAGAAGGTTCACCTCGTTCAATCTCTTTTCAATAGAAGACTGGAATACAGAAGAGGAGACTGGGTCCTGGGTTCAGTATAAAAGCATCTTTTATCCTGAATATAGTGTGTCCTTAAGGTAAC
Organism: Nothoprocta perdicaria; assembly: GCF_003342845.1. Taxonomy (NCBI): domain Eukaryota; kingdom Metazoa; phylum Chordata; class Aves; order Tinamiformes; family Tinamidae; genus Nothoprocta; species Nothoprocta perdicaria. The sequence continues at coordinate 2,563,632 of NW_020455677.1, forward strand.
CATCATTCAAGTTTTAAGTACTTTCTAAGATCTTGTAGAGGACTTGAATATAAAATTGTTAATCATTCTTCCAGTGTTTTGTACAACTAGGGCATAGTTTACAAATAAACTCTTAGATGTTATTTTTAGTTGTTCATAGCAACTAGTCTGGTTTCTTTCAGTACATTTCACTAAAGTGCCAGAGCTTGAAAGAAAATATGGATGATTTTACCTATAAGAAAATGCCAATGTTAGTGTTTATTTAATGTCTTTAATAACTTTCTGATTTGATTTTTCAATTTCTCTTGATATAAATAGGAAGTAATAAAATTGAACAAATTTACTTTTTATCTTAATAAGACATTTTAATGACATGATGTTATTCATACTGTTCTAAAGGTTTAGATATATTTTTGATAGTGGTCTGCATTTTTTTTCCAATAGTCCTCTTAATAATTCTCAATTTATAAAACTTAATAAATAATAATTTGGAAGTTACTTTTTGCAAAAGAAGAGTAAAAGAATTTCCTGCTCTTACAGACAGCATTTGTACCTAATGAAGAAATCTGTTTTATCAGCTAAAACAAATGAGATCAGTATTAAAAGACAGAACAAAGGCAACTCTAAAGGAAGTGTTAACAATTTCTGAGTAGCTTTTGCAGTACAGAGAAGTTTATAACTCTGTCCATTCATTTCTGCGATTCTTTTTCCTTCTCTCCTGCTTTTGTCTCCTTTTCCTTGTGCAGTTTTGAACATATCTGTAACTTATTCATGCCTCAACAGGTATCATTACAACAGCAACTTGAGCATCCCTGAACTAATGCTTGCTTTGCAGCCTCTAATTTGCCCTGCTGAGGGTGTAGGATTTTATGTTCTGTGCACAGCGGAGGATTTTTGGGAGACCTGACTTGCTGAAATTGTAAAGTGCATTTTTATTTAACTGAGACCTTTAAATTGAAGTCACTCTTAGAGACTAAGGTCTAAYACAAACAAGTGACCACCATTAACTGTGACATTTTGCAAGGTTATAAAAAAAAAAAAATCGCTTCACATGGGGGTTGTCTTAAATTTGCCACTGGGTATAAAGCCAAATATCAAATTGCTTAAAGCTTTATATTTTTCCATTTTCCATGCTTGTACTTACTAATGCTAAAAAGCTTCAAGAGAAAAGTTTTCTTTTGAAAATGTCATTTATTTGCAGTAGAAACAGGTACCGATTTTTTTGCCTACAGACTTTTCCAGTGAACCGTCAGGGAACCTAGGGATTCAGCCAGATGATCACAGTCCGGCTAATCTCTTTGTGTGGTATCCATACCCTGGCTTTACATCTTTGGAGGCACACATAATAGCAAATATAAGGAACAGAGCCATGCTTTAGGTGAAGCAAGCCTGGTCGCAATCCTTAACTTCTTCATTCAGGCTCCTTAATCCACTACAATGATTTGTAACGTTCAGTGTCATTTACTTGCTCTACTAGTTACAGATAAGAGTCTTAAGGTAGGAGGCAGGCTAAGGTTCGCCAGTGCTGGCAGTGTAACAGCCAAAGTTGTGTCTCATGGGGCTTGCTCTCAGGGTTAATATTTGTGCACTTGTGTTCCCTTCACTTCCATGTCATCCTGCTGGTATTTGTAGCTTGGCTAGTGGTGGCACTGCACAAAGAGACAGCACACAGCTCAAATGGTAGGTTGCAAGCAAGCGTGTTTGTTTATGTGTGAATGTATTATTGATGAGCACTGAATAGAAATTTGAATGTGAGGGTTCTGGTTTGTACCTTTTATGGTTCTCTGAGCTTGGCTTGCAGAAACGTACACTGCTTGTGTGCTACAGCCTGCTCACGAAACTACTGAGGACAATGGGCGCAGYGTCTTCTGGACGGCATTCTTTTTCCTCACATTTTGCTCCTTTTCAATAAATACTCAATGTTCCTTAACTGATAACCACAGTGATAATTTTAGTGATAATGATCAGAAAAATACTAATAATTATACTTTTAAAATGTTTTATTTCTATTTTGACCCAATGACAATACATAGCATATACTTCTTATGTCAAAATACCAGAGGATGGGGAAACAGGAGAAAATACTCGCTGTGTCYGTTGCAAAAGTATAAATTCCTGCAACGAAAATCTACTTTATTTTAAGTCTTTATTTAATGAGGTAACTTCCCAGTTTTCTCAGAAGCAGTTATTTAAGATCTTAAATATTAACAGCCCAAACAACCCAACATATTCCTTGCTGAAACCTGTGTGTCTACAACTATTGATAAAAACCTGTGAGTGTTCTGGGTCTTTGGAAACTTAAGGCTCCTCTGTATGCCCAATTCTTTCCTTTGTTTTCCTCTTGCTATTTGCAAAATATTAATTATTTTTCTTTTCATTAATTGAAACAATTGTTTCAATTAATTGTAATTCAATAAATTGTAATTTTGACAGGGAAAAACAAGATTTCTATGACTGTTTTAAAATCTTGACAAAAATGCATTTGAATTTTCATCTACATATGCTTTCTTCATGCATTAACATCTCAAGAAAGCCCGTTGCGTATGTTGGATGCTAAAAGGGCTGTCTTCTAATATCTTGACAAGACTAAATACTTCAGAAAGTTCATAAGGTTGGTAGTGGCTTTTGGCAAAAAGTCTAAAGGTCAAGCTGTATCAGTTCAAGAGCTATCAAAACTTATCAAATTGTGTATTCAGATATGCTATGACCTAGCTGGAATTACTGCCCTGGAGAGACTTGGGGACCGATCTCTTAGGCCAACAGAAGCTCCAGTAGGAGCTACTTGTCATGTGCATGTTTTTCCTGAACTTCTCAAAACAGCTAGTTGAATAAGCTGCTATTTTTCCTAACCAAATTCAATTTGGATTCGCATTTGGAGAAAGAAGAGTTTATATGATGCTTTTCTGTTGCTAGTTTATTGGGGAGAATCATTATTGATGATGAATTTTCCAGAGCAGGAAGCCAGAATCACCAGGTCAAATTTTAGCTTAAAATATTTAGGTAGCTATGGGTTTATGTGTCATTTTGGTTAGATTCTTAAAGCAAGAAGATTATTGGATTGTTTTAAAAATCCACATTAAATTCCCCTCATAGCTTTCTTCTGGTTAATCTGTGACATCTCAGATGGCTAGCAAAATGCAGATCCATGGTTCGTGATAGGAATTAGTTTCTTGAGGTTTGTGTAACGTTGTCAGTGCTGAGGTTCTCTGCTGTAACTCTAGGATATGGAAACATGCCTCTGATGCATGTGATTTTTGCTGTTATTGTTATCAGTGAAAAGTTCTGTCAAAAATAGATTTTTTGTGTTACAATATAGAATCTCGCTTGATTGGTCTGGTCTCATTTAAATTTGTATCTGAGTTTAAGTTCCTATGATAGGTCCTGGACATGGTGATATGAATTGAGTGGCTGCACACAGGCAGTTRCTTTCTAGCATGGTTTGAGCCTATTGTTAGTTAAGAAATAGATCCCTAAATTTTTCCAGTAAACCAGATTGTGAATTGTCYGTATGTTTATGACAGTCAAATGTGGAGAAGTTAGACAGACGTACACATTACAAGTACACATACAYGATCTTGGTGCAGTTTTCACATTCAGGTTTGTATAAATTAAACAAAAATAATCTGATTTATGGGTGACATATAAATCTTGCCTTGAATGATGTTTCTAGCAAAAAAAACGTACTTTTCATCACACACACATTCTGGCCTTCTAGATCCTTTGTATATATGAAGTTTTTATGTTTATTTCTTGCCTTCTAGATCCATTACCCATAATAAATGTGATTCTATTTATGAAGTTTATAAATTTTTCTCTTAGTTTTGTTTAAGTTCTTTCTAATTTCGGAGGTATTTCACTGTGCTGGTCAATGTGTTAAGTATTTGTTTTATTGGTAAGAGGAATATAAATAGCTAACAAAATCATTTTAAAATATATTACTACCTTTAACATGTACAGCATTATATTTGCAAATTCATCTACTTAATCAAGACTATACTCTTAAATTTAAATTTAAATTTATATTGAATTGTTTTATCAATGAAGTGATTATAGAGTCTGAAGACTTAGTGTCTTGCCATGGCCAGGGTGTCTGTCTTTTAAATAGGAAAATTATCCTTTTATTTGAGTAGTTTTTAAAAAGAAACACTCGATATCTTTAAATTTTCTWCTTCAGGCTATGGATTTACTTTAAAATTGTAGGCTCATTTTAAGCAATTAGAGAAAAAAATAGGCTATTTTTCTGGTAAAATGTTTTTCATTGATCAGTAATTTGGTACTCCAAATACTAAAATGAAAAGCTGTATAGAACAATTTCAGCAGCTTACAGGAAGGGTTAAATCTTTTTAAAGAGCATTAAGTGTTCTTTGCAGGATGTTATGCCTTTATTCTGGAAACAAACCTTCAGATAAAAATATGAAAGAAATTTATTAGATAATTCTAGACCTTTGGTTTAGAAATGAGAGGTGTAGTATTTGTCCTTGGTAAGTGATTCATTAGAAGATGGCTTACAGTGAATACCATTGGATATTCCTATAGGGTATTTCTTCTAATAATATATGGAAGTTTTTCTGTTTTTTTTTTTTTCTTTAAATGTAAGTGTATAGAATGAAGAGATGTGGGTATCGAGGAATATTTTCTGCTCTTTTTGGCCAGTTTGTAAGAATATGATAATCTTTCTCTTCCATTTCTTGCTTGCTAAAGGATGCTTGCTTGCTTGCTAAAGTGTATGGATAAAGCAGCACAAAAGCTTGGCCATAGGCCAACCTATTTGAGGAAAGATAAAAAGTAATTTGGCAAAGACACCTGTTTTATTCATTGATCAARCTAAGACTATTCCATCGTATTGTCCAAGACTTGCATATTTTAAAAAATAATTTGTAGACAAAGGAGCTATTATTTGAGTAGCTTATCATATTAAATTAAGACCTCAATTGGAATGAAAAGGGATTTTATCTCATCTTGTTCTACTCTGGCCCAGAAAAAAATGTGATCTGATTAGATACAATTTTTTTTTCATGTATTTTTTCCCAGATTCAAACTGGGCTGCAATGACAATTGATAGTGATACACATATATAATATATAACCTTATATATACAAAGATAATTGCTTCATAGTCCAAACTAAGACATTTTGTTTTGTTTCATATCAGGAGAAATGTGAATTAAATTAGTTTATGATTCATAGATTTGTCTTCTGTAACTGTCAATGCCTCAGCCATACCAATGCATGTAACTTTTAGCCTGCAACTCAGATTTGTGATGGGAAAGAGTTGGAAAGCAGCTGGTACAGTTGCCTCCAGCCTATGCAAATAGAGCTTGGAATGGAAAAACGTGTGACTGGTTCCAGTTGGAAGCTTGTCTCCATGACCTCCCCTYTTCACAAGCACATCAACTGTTGCCATGCTGCTGTCCCCTAACATTAAACTTGGCAGTCAATGCAATGGAAGTCATGGCAAGATCTCYTCCCTTGGTTTGGTTCCCAGCATGTTAAGTGGTTACCGGTGGAATTTAAGAACCTGTTCCTTAGTCTGGTGCAGGGAGAAAACTATCATCAGGAAGAAGTATTCTCCTATCATCTGCCTGACTTCAGAAATGCATCTTTAATGTGGAATAGTATAAAATAGTCCGTAATAGTATCTGTAAGACCCGAGATGTGTTTTCTGGGGTAAATGAGAGTTGCAGTTCAGATTGCTGGTTGATTACTCCTCCCTTTCTAGGAGATTCAGCTTGATCTCTGCTTTGGTTCAGAGAAGGGTTCAGAAATGGATCAGATGAAATGAAGTACCTGGAAAATTTACACCTTGAGCAGTTTCATGAGTGTAAAGTAGACATTGGGAAGACTGAGAAGGAGGAGGTTCCTCAGACAAAAGTTGGATGTTTCTTATTAAATTGTGGCTCATTTAACTACTTACTTTAACAGTATTTGTGAGAGCAAGAACAAGTACTGAGGCAAAAAAGCAGAGGAAGAGTCTGCAGAGAAGGGTGGGAAAATTCCTCTGCTGACCAAGAGACTTGGCTTAGAATCATAGAACTGTTATGGTTCAAAAAGACCTTCAAGATCATCAAGTCCAACCGTAAGCCCTTCAACACCATAACTGCTAAACCATGTCCCCAAGTGCCTCATCTGCACGTTTCTTGAACATTGCCCGGGRCGGTGACTCCACCACTGCCCTGGGCAGCCTATTCCAATGCTTCACCACTCTTTCCATGTAGGAGTTATTCCTCACATCGAACCTGAAGCTCCCCTGGTGCAGCTTGAGGCCATTTCCTCTTGTCCTATAGGCAATTATTCCGGAGAAGAGACCACAGGTAGCTGTAGAGAGGAATAGGTCTCCCACAGCCTCCTCTTCTCCAGACTGAACAACCCCAGTGCCCTCAGTTGCTCTTCACAGGGTCTGTGCTCCGACCCCTTCATGGGCTTGTCTCCTGCTTGTGCTTGGAGGCCACAAGCTTCTAGCCATTGAATAATAAATATAAGAATGTGTTCCAAAATTTCTGTGTATATTGGTTTTATTTTTGCACGGCATGTTTTATAATCAGAAAGAGAACTGATCCTTAAACAAAAGATGAGTGTGAAAATAATCGATGTAGATGGAAAATTTTCCTTGATGTAAATAAAGCATAAAAAAAAAAAAATCAGGACAATCTTAATGGCATATATGTGTTGTGACATATGGCATATGTGTGGCATATATCTGTTGTGGAATCTTAGCTTTTGCTTAAAGCTGAGATACTCAAGGTTATCAACTTGTCTTCTCCAGTTACAAAGGATTATTTTGGAAACAGACTAAAATTTGATTGAGTAATAATTTTAAAGCCAGTATTAAGTTTGTATCATTTTTTCTTTTTGCTTTTGTCTTTTTTATGTCTCTGGAATGTATAAATTGTATTCTTTTTTAGACTGGATATGCTGTTTCTTTCAATTTTTCTTTCTTATAGCACTTGGTTGAACTACAGCTATTGGAGTGCTAAATTGTTCATCTTCATCTTTGTTTTGATTGGAGATTGGCATGATACCTGCTTTGTATATGGACTACATACACCTAGAAATCAGAAAAAAATGAAATAACGTTTTGTTCGGGACTAACCTGTGTGTGATCAAAGATCAAAATACTGGTTTTGCTTTCTCTGCTACTCTTTTCCTCCCTCAGTTCTTCTTTCCTTTAGAGATCAGACATTTTAAGCCATTCAAGAGACCCTAACTATGCTAGAGAGATGCATGGTAATGCTGTTAGGAGGATGCTAATTGTCAGCAGGGGACAATTTGGAGAGCAGCTCTTGTTCGCAGAACTGATCAGGCCACTGCTACTGATCTTACCCACTTCCCTCTCACTTCCATGCATTAACTCTAGTGACTATTCAATTACAGGTTTAATTGCATGAGTTGGCCCATCTCATTGGAAATGAATTTCCTCCCTTCCTCAAATTACATTTTTAGTCAAGGTGATTTATAAAAATTTTTATAGACTTTGACCCCCTAGAACAACTAAGGAATGAATTTTTGGGTTGTTTTTATATAGATGGAAGAAAAGCTGTAATGACCAATTGAATGTTGCTTTTATTGTATCTGAGATTTTTTTCTTGACCTTATTAATGCTGTCATTTCAATTTCTGTTGACCTCATTTCAATTTTAATTTCATTTTGTTTTAAGAGCTTGCCTTCTTGCTGTTTGCTTAACTTTTCAAAAATTCATATTTAAATGCTTTTTTAAGACTTATGCTTTTCAGAAGATATATTTTTTTGCGCTCTGAGTTCACATTTTTATGTTTTAAAAAAATAAAGATTTTGTTATTATTGCATCAGTCTTTCTTCAGAAAAGAAAGGAACTATTTTGTAAATCCCAGAGCTGTTAGATTCCTTCCACTTTTTTTTTTTTTTTTTTTCAAATGTTCCAGTTTAAAATGGAAACAGCTATGGAAGCCATATTTTTAAGATTATTAAAGACTATATTTTGGTACTTTACCGCCTTGCTGAATTCTTTTTAGAACTTTTAATTCGTTCATGAAACATCTATGTGATCTAATGGCTAGCCAGGGATGCAACTTCTTTATTTTGTTTGTCTTGAGACTAGATTAATTTGTAATATGTAATAAAAAGCTTTATTTGCACTTTTTCTCTTTTGTATGTGATTACAACTAGCCTGCTATCTGTAACATTTACATGAATACAGACAGTGTCTTAGACAATTTTTTATTGAACTTAGCTGCATGTTCTTTTTGCAGCAGTCAGTAATTTGCTGCCTCTGTTCTGAAGTTTAAATGTGGTGTGTGAAATTCAATTAATTCATTATTTATCCCCAGTTTTTGAATGTTTATGTCACTTGAGTTATGCAAATGTAAAACCAAGAGAAATGCAGTTCACTGAACACATTAATCAGTTTCATTGTTCACATTAATTAAATGGAACGTTACTGATTTTGTGGGAGGGAGTAGGGATGCTTGTACAGTTGTTCAAAATACAGGCTTTTGTTTTTCCTCTTAAAAGAACTGGGTTTTCCAAAATTACCTCTTTACTATATGTGATTTTCCCTAACTATGCATGAATTTCTTCTTTTTGAGAATTTTTTTTTTGAGAGAGAGAGAGACTTAAAGCATAAATTTTTTAGAGAGCAGTCTCTATGCTTGTGACTTTTCAGTCATGGATATTTTGAAGGCTGGTTGTCTCAGTTCTTTTCCCCCTGGTGGCTAAAATAATACCAGTTCATTACATGTCTGTGAGGAGGTTTGTGATAAATGAACACAAGCCAGGAACCTCTCTTCTGAAGAGGGAACACAGTTTTTGATTATTTATATGGTGGTAAAATTATTAATTTTCTTGTCTTTTAGATTTCACAATGGAGTTTTAAATGTTGAAGATGTACTTACCAGTTTTGACAACACAGGGAATGTCTGTAAGTCATTGCTTATTTAAATACAGTACTATATTGACAGAAGTCTAATTGTATCAACATAAGATTATTGTATTAGCCTTCAGTGCCGTCTGAGAAACACCACTGCTGTCATCAGAAATACACATTTACCTACTACAGTGTTTAATGTGTTAAGACTGTTTTATATAGCAGACTTTTATGTGTTACACCTGCAAGTTTCCCAGTGCAGAATAATTATTCTTGATTCTTTAACTGTAGTGGAAACATGAGAGCAACTGAATTAGGTTGGACAAAAAATCAGCTTAATCCATTGATTTGTCTCAGTGCTCATCAGAGGTTATCTGAGAAACAGGGTGAGAACAGGGGAAGCATCCAATGATACTTCTATCTTGGAGAGGGCAGGTTCAGAAAAAGGAAAAGAACAAAAGAAAATGTGGAGTCAAGTTGTGAAACTCCTTGCCACAGAACACTTTGGAACTTGGAAGATCACTTGGGTCCCCCAAAAAATCAGGAAGCTTTGTGAAAGAAAAAAAATTATTGGAGCTCTTAAACGCGAAGCCATCACTTAGGTCTTTGAAGACACTGGATATTGGGAGCACTAGTGGGGCAGTAGAACAACACGCTTTTCCCAGTCTTCTGTCTTACCTAAGCAATGCTCACTGGCCACATTAATCTAAGGGAAGGTAAATCATCAGTGGACCTTCAATGTCTGACCCAGTAGGGCTTTAATTCTTAGTTATGAAGTATTTTTATGAACAAAATGTTCTACACTATTGATAGGCTTTAATTACAGAACTGTGGTAGGTTGTGGAGAATCAGCCAAGCAGAAATGATGAAATACTTTTGATGTAATGAATAATTACTATTATATAGTTTACATATATAGATATGTATGTATATGTATACATGTAATTCTTGTTTGATAATTCCTACCATATTTCTCATGTTGGTTGGTATGTTTTCAGATAACTGAACTTGAAGAATAAAGCTGGGGGTCTCTGAAAGTTTGCCAAATACACAAGAAATGTGCATGTGTGTCTTCCTCCCTGTCAAAGCTATGGCATAAATCCAGTTCTGAGATTGAAAGTTTCCTCTCAAACTCCAGTCTTTGTACTCCAGAGTTAAGTTTCAGTAAACATTGGAATTTTATTACTAAGAAAAGGTCAATTTGTTAAAGAAATTTTTTCAAAATATATTCTTGAGCTGTTTTCTAATGGGAATGTGTGTTGGATTTGATTAATATCTAAGGGCTATATAAGTATTCAAGGGAATGACATTCTTTACTACTAATAATAAACAGCTTACTAATGTTCTGCATGTTTGTTTTCACTCCCACATCAGATATTTATGGAGAAGAAAAAATGTTGTGATGCAGATTATTAGATTATGAAATATGTGTATTAAATACTTGTAGAGAAAATCTTTTGTAAAAGCTGACAAATTACATATAAAATTTTTGAACAGAATCATTGGTTTCAAATATGATAGATGTTTATTCTGGTAATAATCCTAGCTTTCCAGTAATGATCCTAACTAACTGGTATTAAAGCTAGCTCTTTCAGAAAGCATTTCTTGATTTCCATGCTTTGCTCCTGGGATGTTTTTGCATATAGTCTTTCAACAGCCACATTACCATGCACTATCAAAAGATGCTTGGTACAGTTACTACCACTTTCTCGACAGACGTAAACTCAGTACAAGATGTGCCACTAGCTGGCAGCATTATATAAAATATCAATAAGCGACTTTTGAGGAATACTTGTGCCTGCTTACAAAAGTGTGGCTTTGTACCAGTAGCACTTCAAGGCAAAAATGGAAATAATTTGTAGCAGTAAATGGTGTATTGAAGGTTCTCAAGTTAACTCTGGAAATTGCGTCTGTACAAATTTTTGTTCAAACCTGGTGCCTGAATTTAAATTCTGTCTTTTCCAAAAATATGTCAAAAGATGAATTTTTGTTGTAAGATGGCTACAATGGCATGGAAAAAAAGAAAAAAAAAACTTAAATCACAAACCAGAATTAGTTTTCACTTCCCCTAAACATGTGAACATTTTTGGATACACATTTTATTCAGCTTTTGTGAGGACGCAGTTTGCATACGAGCACTGTGCATGAATTATTCACATGGAAGGCTGCAGTGCAGAGTGCTCTGGCCTTCAGCTGCTAGATTTACGTGGAGGCAGGAGAAAGACAGCCGGAATGGAGGAAGGAATCAGTGTGCTCACTTTAGACAGGAGTATGTGATCTGTTAAATAGATGGTACATCCAAAGACTCTCTCCAGTCATGAGATGCTCCTTTAAAAGCTCTCATAGAGCCAAGGCAGAGGGCTGCTGGTGGCACCATGGGACGATGTGAGTCCCCTTGGGGAGCCACGTGTCATGTCTGTCTTTGCAGAAGACCCTCTCCTGTGCAAAAGACTGTCCCAAATAGGGAATTTCTCTAAAAATGATCTTTCGCAAATGTCAGGTTTTTCACTACTGGGAGAAAGTCGTTCTGAAACGAGACTGAAATGCCGATATAATGATATCCCTGCAGTGATCATTTCAGATTACCTTTATACTTCAGTGAAATGATCAGGGGCCAAATTATAATCCTCCTTACTACTTGGCACAAGTCTAAGCAAGATACAGGGTGTGTGTAAAGCCCAATTTTTAAGCAAGGAAATACAAAGTGTTTGGGGGTTTTCATCCAATAAGTACCCGATGTTAACACAGAAACTTAAGTAACATATTTCAATCTGCTTTTATACTATAAAGTTGTATAATCTACTATGTAGAATAGCAAAAAAAAAAAAAAATCTTGTAAACTTCACATAGCATTAGTTAATAATGTAACCATTTTCTTACTTGGAACAACATGTTCAGTATGTGTTAATTTTATTTTCTACTTAGCTGAGTGTAAAATTACATGTTTTGGAACTGAAAAAGCAGCAGAGGGTGCTACAGTTACAGAGCTGCCCATACTGCAAAGTTATTGCTCTTCTTAGCAGGTAGATTTTTGCAAAGATTTAAGCTTTCAGCTTTGGATAGATACAGGGGATAGCTTTAAATTCTGTTCCTTGTTTTTCACAGCGCAGTAGAAATTAACTTCCTACCAATGTGTTTTTAGAATACAGTATTGCTGTTTGATCTGAAGATCAGCAGAATTCTTGCARTTTTATGGTTATGATGTTTTTCTTCAGCGCTAGCCAGTTCAGACTGTTTGTCTGCTAGCAAATACATTGAATAATTCTCTCAGGCAACAAACATGACTAGGGATGCTCTTGTCTTGTTGCTTCTATGAATGAAAAGGCTTCAGGAAATATGGTGTGACGTCTACAAAACTTTGTCATTGGGAGCTGAAAGACAGGAAAAAATGGTAATCAATGTTGAAGTCCAAAAGAAATAGAATTGCATATTTGCTTTATTTTTTATTAAGAAAAGAATATTTTTATGGCTGGAAAATGTAGCAGAATTTCCTGAAAACACTGTGTCTGAATATTGCTTTTATTACAAAACACCTACTCATAATCTTTTCTTTTTAATGTTTTTTATTTGAGCACTTTTTTTTWAAAGAAACTTGAATTTCTAAACTAAGAATTATTTTCTGGAATGTTTTTATAAATGTGTTTCTCGCATAAGTGAGCTAGATAAATGTGAAAATATTCTTTGAAAATGTGATTTTTCATTATAACAAAACTGAAATTTTTCTTTTTTAAGTGAATTTTTTTGAATCAAATATTAAGAAATATCAAATGAATTTCCTCATTTTTACTTTTCATGCTTGAAATGTAAGTGTGTAATTTCTTTTTCTCAATACTTCTATCTTAATTAGAAATTCATGTAAAAATACTTGAAAACTGAAAAGTTTTTTCCTTCTTTTTTCCCTTCCTCTCAAGTAACTAGAAGGCGGCGTGTCATCTTTGCCAGCCTCAGTATGTGATGCTGTGTTCAGAGACCTACTTGTTTCTTCCGAGGTCTCACCGGGTAATTCAAAGATATCTGAGCTCCTCTGCAGAGAGATTGTGGCAGCTACTGATTTCTCATGCCTGGGAGGAGATGCCATCAGGCTACCTAGGGAAAAGCAGAGGATGACATCCTTTGTTGGCAACAGAGGTGCACGCTGCTCCCCATCTCATGTATTGTTACTCAGGAGCAACCAGGGAACAAAATGCACTTTTTTCTTGCAGGTGCTCCAGTGGAAATTTCTTCTGTTCCTCTGGTTTTGCTTTTTGTTTTGTTTGTCTTTTGTGTTTGGTTGAGGGTTATTTTTTTCTTTCTTTTTTAAAATTTCCTTTAGAGGAAATATGTTCTGTGGTGAAAAGCACACAGCCTTGGATAGGCTTCCCACGTTTCCATGCCTCGCTAGGTATTCTCACTTCAAGGAATTCCATTCGCTGCCTTTGGAGTTCTCTCATTCCATCTGCATGGCAGTTTGATATTGTTTACCATGTCAGAATCTCACACCCTCCTGAAAAAAAGTCTTCAAGGAAAAATAAATTGACTGGAAAAGGGCTTAGATAGCAACGATACATGTTGTTTTGAATGAAATATTGTATTTATGATACCTACAATTTGCTATTCACTGTGCAGCTTTCTTTTAAATAAAACATCTCATGATCAGTGTTTAAAAAAAAAAGAAGAGCAAAAACCAGCTGTTTCTTCCCTTCCTTCCCCCATCCAATTCACTTCACTGATTCAGCTTACAGCATTATCCCAAGCAGTCTCGTTGACATAACCAGCAAAATACCTTGTAGAGCGTAGCAGAAAGTAAATATGTGGAGGGAGAGGACTCTTAAATTATTCTTGCTACCAAAATTATTTTTATGAAACCATTCTCTCCTGAAATGCAAGTGATTTATCCATTTTAGTATTTTCTGTTTTTCCCACCAATTTAAATCTCCTGTTTATCGGGAGCCTATATGTGAAAAGGACAACCAGAACTGTCATCAGAGGTCTGTTTCCCTCTGAAATAATTTTGTCTATGATATATTCCGACATAATCGTTCCAGACTCTCTCTGAAGTGCCCATACATGACACCAGCTTAGAGAAGTGGAAGGTAAAGAAACCCAGCTGAGCTCTTCTTAGTCCCCTTTCTTCTCCTTGACCAGTTTGAAGTTTTGGTAATGATTGTTTCGCTTGTTTAGGCTATTCCAATGACAGCTTTTTATTAAGAATMTATGAATCTATTAAAGCAATTAAAATTGCTTTGCTGTATCTCTGAACATTGTGTCTTGGCACAATGTATAAGTTTGTATGAGCTGAGTTTTTGCAAGTTTTRTGTAGCATTGAATCTGTTGTCTCAGTCTTTTAAAAATTGCTGGCAGAAATACAGTTCTAAGTACTGTAGTTTAGTTGTCTCACGTTACTCAATGGTGTTGGTCACTGGTGACCTTCTATAATCTAAAGCATTTTGAAAAGTATTCTATGCTAAATAAATTATCATTGGAGTTAGATCTTTCAATTTAAATTAATTAAAAGAATTTGGAGATAGGGTATAACATTATTACATTGGTAGAAGGAGAAGCATGTGAATTATTTTAATTAATTTGAGGAATGAGTTTTACTTTAATATGAGATAACTTATCTTAATCACCTTTTAAGGAGATAGGGTTGGATAACAATGTAAGCATCTCTTTRGATGTCCTATGTTATTAATTAAACTTAATCTTCTAATGTATTGTAGAGTTTCCTCCTAAAATATTTCAAATTTGAGTGTAATTAAAATAAATATTTGTAAATTAGTTTCCTTAATTTAGCTCCATGTGCAGTAGGTTGTAGTAGTTTGGGTGGGGCTTATATGTGATTTCCATTACTCTAATTATACAACTCCCCCGCAAAAATAAATAAATGAATGAATGAATGAATGAATAAATCTTGCAAATGTGGTGTTTGATATTTGTTGAGCATAGACAGAATCTAATCAAAATAGTTGGGGACTCAGAAACTCTTGCAAAGAATGTTGACTAATCTGGATATTGCCTGGGYAAGTAATGCTGAGAGTGTAAACTAGATTACAGTAGTAAACTAGATTATAATTTAAAGTTATTTCATTTATATAGCTTTCAGGAATTCTTTTGGAAATCAAATTTTWTATATATATTTGTAGTACTTTTGTCTCTTTGGGGTTTTGCTCTTCTTGTTTTTGTCATTCCTTTTACTTGCTATGTTCTTGCTATGCTTTCAGTTCTGTTCATAAAAAAAAAATGTATAGACATCAGGGGGGAAAACAAGCCCAAGAAATGCTGTACTCAGAGTATGTCTGTGGCTGGCTGCTGTCTATTGAAAACCACCCTAAATTGCTGATAGAATTGCTTACAGATAGCCTGGACACTTTTCTATATGATAATATGTTTATGTCAGTAGCTTTAGTGTGGATGTAGCAAGGATGGCCCATATTCTTTTTTTTTTTCCTCTCTACAAGTACAGCTAGAATGGTGTAATTCTAACAAAACTGAGTAAAAAGTTTCTGGAAATGAGAATTCAAAGTCTTTACCAGATAACATATGCTTGATTTTTTTTTGGTCTGATGAATGTTTTGTGAAAATTTATTTTGTTACAGCTTTTTAGGTACTCAAAGTCATCACATGCCATTGCATGTATCTTCTCYGGGCTTCCTTCACTCCTTCTTAAGTTTTCTGTATTTTTTTGTAGATGTTGCCATTTCTACCAGTGATTTCCATTTAGTTTATATCTTTCTTGAAGAGTCTTTGTTGAAATTGGGCATGATAGTCCATCTGAGACCTTCATAATGCTGAATAAAGCAGGTGATTTTGAGTGTTTTGCACACTGTAATCCCAATATTGCGTTTTCCTCCTTTAGAGCAGCTTGACTTTGTTGACTCATGTTGAGCTTTTGACCTGCTGTAAGATCCTTGTCCTCTTCAGAAGAAATCAGTTTATCCTGACTTTTCAGACTTTAAATTTGATTATTTTAGTTCTTCAAAGCCTCTCTTTCAGTTACTGAGCTTCCAAAATCCAAATTCTGCTGATTTAATAAGTGTACTTCTTCCATTTTCTAAGTGATTGATGAAAACACTGAGTAGAACACCATCTAGCATACCCTTTTGTGGAAAGCCTACTTTTACAGCCAACCTTACTCTCTGCACTCAATTTTCTGGGACCAACTTTGCACACAATTATACACAATTATATTTAGACCATGTTTTGCATGAAATTGTCAAAAGTCTTTCTAAAGTCATCAGTCACATCTGTTACTTCTGCCCTATGCACAAGCCTATTAGCTTGTTGTTGCTCTGGTAACTGGTTGTTCAATTAAAATCAGTAATTATTTTTTTGTTGTTATACTTCATTGTGGAATATGCAACAAAAAGAAAAACATGATTCGGTTCCAAGTTTGTGAAGATGGGGGGCAGGAATGAATCGAATGAGTTGGTATTAGAGAATTTATTATTTAGCATTAAAAGTTTGAATCTCCGAAGAGCTAATATCGCGTTTACCCATCTCCCAGCGGTCCTAAGTGTGAGGGGATCTGAGATAATGAAAGTTTGGTTTTTATTTTTAATTTAGGGGTACTTGAATATGTTTGTGCTGCTAGCACTTRGGAAGGGAACTGCGTACAACTCATAGTCATGATACACCCTGGATATAAAATAGTCTGTTGTTACTTTCAACACTTAAGTTCTTGCCCATTGATGTTTTATCGCTAAACTGTGACATGTCCTTTGTGAATTCAGTTTATTTTGTTTCAGACTAAACTGCTACTGACTAAATGCAGTTTTCATTATACTGGATATTTTTTTTCATTTTATTTTTTAGGTTTCCCTTTAGATCAATGTCCATTGCAAGGTYTGAGGAAGTATTTTGCTGTATTGTTTTAAATATGTGTTTTCAGTAAACTCAAAAGAAGACTACACACCCCAAGAGCACTCTCTTCATATTAACTCTATGTATTACCTCTGTGAAATAAATATCTTTTAGATACATTTTACAGGTAGTGAATCTCTTTGTTCTTGTTCACAGCCCTGGGGATTTGTTATAGGGCAGGTTGTGGGATAGAAAAGGGAGACTGTACAAAGAAAATTCCGAAGTGGTGGCATGCTGAAGGCTCTTAGTAGGCCTGACTTCGGATCCATTTCCTGACATCTTAACCTTATGTTGCGGTTTTATCTTATGCTGCTGTTAAATTGTGCAGTGCTGCATTTTCAGGAGCATCTGCTCATTTTAAATGCCACCCTTTCTGGTTGTCTAAAATAAAAGCCTTAGCACTGTTAGTGAAGACAGGCTTGGACATGACTGAGCGTAACTTCAAGTGCTGTGCAAGTAAAATTGCATCCTAGCTCAGGTAAGGAGGCACTTCTACCCACTTGATGGTGTGGACTGGAATTTACCGCAGGTGGCACACCAAGTGGGAAGCAATTCTGGAAAGAATTGTGTGTGATTAACTCGGCTTATTTTTGGACTTTAAGTTCCTAATCTGATGCATTCACAGCCTTAAACTCCCCTCTTTGCTTTAAGTTCTAAAACTGTGTCCATCTACAACTGGAGAAGTACTAATTGTGGTGTTTTTTGGTTTGTTTGTTTGTTTGTTTTCCCCTCTATTTTTAACCGCCCGGGTGGCAGCTGTAGATTTTGTGATTTCCAACAGGTTATAACACTCAACAGATTGTTTCATGAAAGCAGGTGAGGCCAGAGCATCTTAGTTAGCAAAGGGAATAAGCTAAAAGCTTTTTATGGCATCATAAACTGCATCTCTGTTTGGACAGTAACAGAAAAAGACAAGATTATTGAATGTTTTGGGTAATCAATTTACAAATGTAAACAAATGTATGAATGAGATTATATAAATAAAACCCTGCATGTAAATATGMTTTAAAAGTGTAAAACATTAAAATACTTTGGTACATTTTCTTAAGTCTAAGTACCTGCTAGCTTGGCTAAGTTTACCTATTCATGTGCCTATTAATTGTTTTGTGCAATCTTAAGTAATTTTACAATTTACCACTTTAGTACAAATTCTGCTACACTAGAATCTATTTCTATGGAATATCTTCATAATAAAATAAAACATGACCAAAAAGCTTGTATTGAAGGCCTTATCTTTACTGCATCTGTGTTACCATTTTGAAATTGTGGCAATTGGGAGTATCATAGATTTATTTATTTATTATTTAATWTGACATTCTCAAAGCAATGTGATTAAAGACTGCTAAAAATGAGCTTTGCCAGATGCACGGGTTCATTATTACTACTAARAATTCATTTGATGAATTTTATCTTAGTCTCTAAAGGGAATCTGATTTTAAAGTCATTCACTATGTTTTCTATTTAGCGTTTAACCAGTATTGGTTCCTTGTGGGGAAGAAGTGCTCAATTGTGCTTCTCCGTGTAGTTATTTACTAAGCAACAGTGAGCTATTGGTGTGTAAGAAATGTATTTTTTTTCCATCTTTGCCAGGTGAGATTAGTAGGCTTTGCTTTCAAAGACATGTGAGTAAAGAGTCAAATATATATACAAATGTATATACCTACATGCATATGTGTATATATATATATAAACTCAATAGGAATGTGGGGAGGAACAATGTTAACAAGGACAGTTTTTGCTGCCTCTGTTTTAGTTTATTAATAATGGTGCAAGCAGATGCTTGTGTTTAATTTATATGTGGTAAAACATTTGTCATTTTCTTCATTGGTGTACAGATTTTGATATAAGAGCAGTTTATATTGGTTTTTTTTTTTTTTTTTTTTAGGGAAGCTGACACATACCTATCAAGCTAAAGGGTTTATGAGTGTTTAGAAACAAATGCATACATCTATTTAATTACTCTTTGCTGTGTGTGCGCACACTCTGCGAGAATCTGAGATGCTTAGCTAATGAAGAAATTGGTGTTTTACTTGGTATAAAAGTTAATAGTATTTAAATGTAGTATGAAAAGGCAATATTCTCCAGTGTCTTTTACTATTGCGTTGTTACTCAAAAGGACAGTAGGACCAACATGATAGTGATGGATACATAGTCTTTCTTTTAACTGATTTAATGCTTTGCAATACAAATCTTTGCATAATAGAGCAGCCAATTGTGTGTCTCCTGTGTGCATGTCCAAAGCTTGCAACAACTCRTTTTCCTTTGCTAAGGAAATGTAATGGTAATAGCAATTAACATCTATAATACTGAATTCCAAATATTTACTTAGCTGATAGAGAATTTGTCATGAACTGCTTTCATTTATCCAGAATCATCTAGATGGTTGTGCTGCATGTACTGTTCTGTGTGTGCTTTAAATCGGTGCACATGGATATCAATTCCCATTCTTTTAAATATGTACTTTCTCACAGTTAGTATGGGGTATTTTCTTCTGAGAWTTCTTTTTTTATGCTGTCCTGCAAATGATATGATAAATGTTTGGTATTAAAGGATGTGTATAAGGTGCACATCTGATCATTTGTTAGGGTAACTGACATCCTAACAAGAAGGGAGGAGGTTTTACCAGGTAATTCTGTGAAGGTCAAACAGAATCAGACAGGGAAAATCATTAAAATGATGAGCCCAGTTATATCCTTTGAGGTCTTTTATAAACCTGAGCATTTGCAAATGGCATTTTGATGTGTAAATGCAAATTGTTTTATCCTGTAAACAAAATGAGAAATATGCATGCAATGCTCGGAAGCAATTATTCTGTGTTTTCAAGTAAATCAGTTTTAAGTGCCAAAAGTTATGCTTTTATAGGAAGGTAAAACTAGAAAATGAACAGTTTTAAGAGTTTTGGGTTTTTTAAAGAGATTTTCATGATTTTCATGAAGATTTCTTTCGGCTGGCAGTTTAGTGCTCTGACCCTGTCTGAAACAGAATCTTACTGATGATGAAAATATTTTAATGTGAAGAAACTAGAACTCCAATGTGCCATCTTTTCCCAAATATTTGAAAGCACTGTCAGCTTTTGAGTTACTGTCATTTTTTYAGTTGTTTTTATTAAAGTCAAACTTGACTTGCTGTAGTAATGCAGAGAATCTCATTGTCTTCATCTCTTCATTGAGGCTTGTCAAATGAATAAAAAACATTGTCTTCTCTTTCAAAATTGATAAAATCCAAGAAAAAATGATTTTAATCTGAATGAGGTGAGAATCTGGTAACTACTGAAATGTTTTCAGTGCTGAATAATAAGGAACATTATAATTGAAACCTGGCATTGAAATTAGTTGGATTTTTTTTATGGTAATTCAAATTTTGGAGAGCATGAAGTAAACAACCTAACACATAGTACCTGATATTCCAAGAGAAAAAGTCTTGTGCAAAACCACACTTTCAAGCATCTCTTTTTCATCAGTTACCTGTGAACTCACAGGTGAAATACATCATCAGTCTTTTTAATTGCTGATCCTTGCCTCGTCAGACAACATTCCCACTTCCAGGTGCTCTGTTATCTCAGGCATGAGAAAACTAAAGTGGTCTGAAAGTTGCAGTCCTGCAATGCCTTGGCCTTGGTATTCCAGGTAATGAAATTTCTGCTGTTTATTTTTTTTAACTTGGAAATTGCACACAAAAGATATGCTAAAAAGAATGCAAGCTTTAAATCTGTGACTACAAAATGCATGATTATTTTTAGGGCTGGTTGTGTAAATAGGGGCTTTGTGGTTACTGGCATGTTCTTATTCCTTGAGATGATGGGTTATATTTTTCTGAAAGTCTCATCTCATCTGAAAGTCCCATCTCATCTCATTCATAGTTGAAACTGTGAATTCAGCAACTGAAACTGTAATATAAAATGGCCTAGGTGTTCTGGATGTTTGGGGACACTGGGGTTAAATAAGCAGAAAAAAAAATAGTGGATTTGTTTGTTTGGTTTTGTTTGATTCCGGTGTCTCAAGCCCTCGTCTAAATAACAGTTTGCTTCTGACTTCTGTTTTTCTCCAGGAACAACAATGTTATGTCATTAAGACATAGGGTCAGCGAGGACTGTAGGCTGGCAGGATTGTTCTGTTAGGAGTAGCCAGTGAGYATCTTTCGAAGAGAATGAGATGTTGAAAGGCAGGCAACGAACTGTTCTCATAATCTGTGTGCATCTTTCAGGCTAAAGACTGGCTAGGTCTGCTTTGATAAAAGGTGAATTTGGAAAATAAGGAATGGGACAATGTTTAGTGGAAGGATAAAATTTTATCATTAACTGAACACGGGCATTCAGTCCTGCAAAGAGCAGGAAGTAAGGGTTGTATGGGAAGTACTGTCAGTGTTGCACATGACAGTATTACCCACTGTCTTATAAGGCATGCCTACTAGACAGCTATACCAAGGTTGTACTGGTACTTCTAAACTAATTTCGGTGTTTCCTAACTCAAATATTTTACTTGGCAACCTTGACTTTTTTTTTTTTTAATGGATTTTTTTTTTTTGTCATTTTGTGTGGAAATTTTGACTATTATTGTTGTGGCTACAGACCTCAAATCACAAAAATTAGGATTCTTCATTCTAGTCCTTGCCTAGATAAAATTCAAAGGTTGTTTCTTTTTTTTTTTTTTTNTTTTTTTTTTTTTTTTTTTAGGAAGTGTAACTGGGAATAACTTCTTCTGAAAACATTCTGCATCTGCATATGTCTCATCTTTACACTCTGAATGATAGCATGATTCATAATGCTATTGTGTTTTAAAATGTTTTTATGTTTTGATAGAAATTACTGGTTTATTTTGGTTGAATTGCATACAATAATACAGCAGTTGGTGGTAGATTTGAGTGTCCCTGTGTCAATCCAAAGAATACAGAAAATCAAGGATGCATTGTTTTAGGAAACATCTCTTGTTTGTACTTGTTGTTCAAAAATTATTATTCTCTTTCTAAATTTGGATTATTCGTGTAAGAAAAAAAATCTGTAAGAAAAAAATCCTATGTAATGAGTGTAATGGATCCATTTTCCTCAAGACTTAGCTAACCTCAAAGCATGCCGAAATCAGATATTGCACTTGAGAAAGTAAATGAATAAGTACAGCTATTTYGTCTCTCCAAAAGTCATGAAATGTAAGGATAAAAAGCCCTCCCTCTATTCTTGCCACTGTAAATATTTTCTAATGTATTTTATCTAGCATAAATATCATGGATTTAACAGTCTTCTAGTTTCCTGTTGAGAATAAAGTCTTGTTGTTTCTTTTATGATCAAGCCTAGATTTGTTGTTGCACAGAGCCTTAATTTCTTAATCTTTTGATAAGAAATGTTCTTCATTTAGTTTAGGTATGTAATCAGTATTAGGAACTGGTAAACAATAGCARGGAACTTTAAACAGGTGTTCAGAAACATAAAAATCCTTATTGACCATAAATCTCTTATAAAATATTTGCTTTAAAAAGTACTTTTTTTCCCTGAAATGGACAGTGACCAAACTGTGAAACTTAATCTAAAAGCTAAAGAATGGATTTAAATTTTTTGTGTCTATTTGTATTTTAAACGCTTACAAATATTGATATAGAATCAGCATATTTAGACATGTATAGGATCACAGATGATGAACCTTTTATGATGTGTGTCTATAAATAACAGCATAGGCAGAATACACACTGGCTTGAAGTTTAATTTTAGTTCTATCTGTAGGAAGTAGCAATCTATTTTATAATGTTTATTCCATGCTCTTCAACTCCGTGCTAGGCCAAACTAAAAGGTAACATCTGATTGTGATATTACTGCAAGACAAATGGTAGCATGCTACTCTGGTTGAAAACATAATGGCTTTATACTATAACCTTTAACCCTGAAATGATGCTTGAGTGGACCTTAACTCCAAAGTGAACATGCCTGAGTAAATAAAACTGTGGTTTCACATAACAGAGAGATACATTTTTTAGATCCTTTCCTGATTATATTGTGTGAAGGTCAATCTTCTGCCCCATTTCTGAAAGTTGGGTCAGAACAGAGATTTTAGGGTCACTTCTTCAAGTATCTAAGCCATTGCAATGCACTAATAGGCCCTGATAGCTCATTTTATAAGTTCTTAGCATTAAGCTGGACATTGTTTGGACTCATTTCAAATCCTGCATGTACCCTGCAGGGTTAATTAACATCTTTTTAAATGGATGGTTTTTAGTTAAAGTGCTTTGGTTTATTTTATCACCATTTACTATCATTTACCATGCGTAAAGACATAGAAGGTTTTTCTATACTTAGCTCAAGATGCTTGTATCATTTTGGTTTTTTTTTTTTTTTAGACTTAGGCACATTGAGAGTATAACATCCAATATGTAGTGTTAGATACAGCTGAATAAAAGTGCAAAGTGGTTTAGTGTGGAATACTTTAAACTTACCCACTCCGCCTATATACTGAACAGTAGAATTTTGGATTATTGGGTCCTACCTCATGGAAAAAAAATGCTATGAATCTTGTTTAAGGAACACAGAGATAAATTAATTGGAATGATAAAAGCAAAAGTAATTAGGCAGCACATTTCAGTTTTCCACTGAGACAGAGAGAAGCATATCAAAAAGGACATAATGAATTCAAATTGAAATTATGTTTTGTTTTTGTGCTTTTTTTTCCAAGAATATTTAAGCAAAGCAAATTTGAAAGTAATATGGAATGGGTGAGGCTTAGAGAGGGAAAGCACAGAATGTGATGTCATTGGAAATKAGAAGTATGGCAACCTCAAAAACAGAAGGAAAAAGCCATATTCTGCCCATCCAATATTGTATGCAAGCATGGGACTGGTGCACTGGTGCAATCCCCATGGGATGGGAATGGTGTAAGCAGATCCATAAAGTAACCACACCAAAGGCTCCAAAAGGCGTATGTTCCCTGTTGTTTGTGTGTAAGGAGGCTTCATTTTACATGGACAGGTAAATCCCAAGATTCAACKGAGTGATTGTGGAGGACTGCAGTGTTTGGAGTGAAGTTTCTTAATCATCAGTTAGCTGGTCGGTAACTTGACAAGCTCTCAGAAAGAGGTGGTCTCACTTATAAGTTAAGTTGAGACGCAGTTACAAAATTTACTAGTAAACCTTTTTCTTAAGTGGCTCACCTCAAATCTGAATGGTATTCACTCTCAATGATGTGCCAAAAACAGGCTTAAAAAGAAGAAAAAAAGAAATATTAGTGCTGTAGCAGAGCTGATGGCCAAAAGTTGGGAACATGACTTTGTAGCTGTCTTGAGGAGGAGAGGGCAGTAACAGTGACATCAGGAGCAGCTTATCTGGAAAGGTGTGGGGCATTTATTTTTGAGGAAGAATATTTTATATGTGTGTGGTGTGGGTGTGGATTAATTCAGTTTAGGACTATACTTGTGAAAATAAAGAGGGTGTGCTTTGTCTTGGACATCCTTTTAAAATCTGCTAGCTAARCAGATTCTCAAACAAAAGGAGAAAAAAAAAAAAAAAACCCAACCTCCCTGACATATTAGCGCTTCCCTACTCAATTACCTTTTGCTTCGAGGTAATTGACCCCTGATCTGTTGAGAAACATGTCTAAGTTAAGGTGTTTGTAAATGGTAAGCTAGATCCTTACTGGTATTGTTTAGCCATACCATATGCTGATCTAGCAGCTAGCTGCTGCTTAAGGGAAGTGGTCCTCTTTCATATCTTGTTTCTTGTTTTGCTCCCTTTCTCCACTGAAAACCCATGGATCACCTCCTACTTCATCTAATAGAAAAACTAGCCCACTCTGTAATGCCCATTCTGTAATGATTTTTTTTTTTGCTTCCTTTTTTTTTTAATTTTTTTTTTTTTCAGTTTTTGTCAGCACAACAAATAGATCTAAAGCTCTAAAGAGCCTCATTTTATCATGAGGTCTGACTCAAAGAGGTGGCAGTATATGTCCAGAAGAAGGAGGGGCCACGTACCTCAGTTGTTGGATTGGTTAGACTTAATTAGGTTTAAACTGAAAGCACTTCTTGAATAGATGTTTCTTCTGGAAAACCCAGTTTTCTGATTAACTTTAGCCACGGTCCTCCCTCGGTTAACAAGAAGTAAACTTCAGCTGAATTTTCATCTCCTTAAAAGCAAGCTATTTAGATCTGTGTTAGCTTTTCAAAGTATAAAAAGGCAGTAAAAACATGTTTTTATTTGTCATTATGAGAAGCAAATGTAGCTATGAGTAGATTCAGGCAGCAAGTTTGTATTGTAATGTGGAATAAGATTATGTATTTTTTTTTATTTAGTCACTTTGCAGAGTAGAACTACAGTTTAATTTTCTTTTTTTCCAAGCAAGAAAATTAATAGGTATGCCCTCTACAAAAGATAGGAATGCCCTCTACAAAAATTTTTTTATTGTTCTCTCTACTCCTCATCTTAACACACAAGGAGCAAGAGCTAAGAAAGTATTCAGTATTTTTCAAAATGAGAATCTTGGCTGTTACRGTTGTAAGGCACAATGGACACTGATTGCCTAAAAAATTCATTTAATAATTCAACCTTTTAGCTTGATGGTTTAGGGCAAAGTGTTTTGAAACCATTACGTTCCTTTTCATTTGTTGTATAAACCTAAAATGGATAAACTAACTTATGCTGTGGAGGAGAGGTATACTTTGTGTCTGGGATGATGTATGGGACAATAAGTTTAAATCTGTATTGGGAATTATTATATTTACAAGTCTCTGAAAATATATCTTTATAATAACAGGAATTCTGGCCATTACTGCTCTACCAAATGCCTCATAGATACCTTCAAAAAAATCACCTCTTTTACATGTAAAGTCTCCTTTAGTATGAACATGTAATGGATATTCAAGGAACAATAATTTATAACCACTTTTAGTCTTTTTCCGCCCCTTTCCCTCACAGAATCATGGCTTGGAAAATTCAGGTCTGTGGACTCTCTGCATTTTAGCCTTTCATTAGTCCCGTTTTGTGCATGCTGTTGGTTCTGCGTCTYTTTCATACTTTTTTAAAATCCATTTCCCTGCCCCGCTGTCCTCAAACCTCCACCTTCTCCTGCCCTGCCCCTGCCCCCGGACGGTGAAAAGGATGCCTGAGATGCAGSGCCCTGCTCATTAGTTTGGTGTTAGGAGGCCTTCTCATTATACCCAAAGCTCTATGTTTGCCTCCATTCTTCAAGTGCTCTAGGTAATCATTATCCTGGGTGTTTCAATTTATGGAATTCACTGTGGTCAGATTAACTTTAATTCTTGCGCCCTCCCTCCCTCCGACCAGGCGCTCCGGGCCCCACTTTTCTCAGGTGTGTGAGCCCTGCCATTGTCCCCTTTGTTGGCCCGGGACAAAGGTGTCACACAATTGCAAACTCGTCCCTCCTGTACCAATGTTTGTTTGGGAGGTGGCAGAAGGAGCTGTTTATTTTAGCAGGCGATTGTCATGTGTGGCAAGTGAAACGTTGAGAAGGCAGCCCCTCATCAGTGGACAAACAATCCCGAAGAATTTAGCTAATGGCCCCCCTTCAGTGCAGAGAATAGATGGCAACAATTGTAGTTGCATGCTAAACCCAGAACTACTTGTTTGGCTGCTAGGTGTTAATGCAAATTTGTTCTTCAGCTCATTCAACCCTAGGGCTCCCATCCTTTGATTTAATTAAATGTAATTGGTTACATTGCTCCTCCCAGGCCCCTGAGGTGTTTTTGTTTATTGCTCGCTCTTTGCAATAATGCTTCAATTCAAGGCACAAAATGCTCGATAAATAAGAGCTCTTTATTCTGTGTTGGGTTTTACAGGGAGATTATTCCCCTCAAATAGTTTGGTTTTACTGTTAAAAGTGAATAACTCTTGGGGAGGGGTCAGGGGGGAACCTCACTGGGTGGCAAATGTACGTATCCAGAGCAAGGAAATAAGAAGGGTAAGTTAGATGAGATTAGAACAAGAAATTAAGTTGTAATGTTAAATAAGCAAGGGGTTGCAACTAGTGGTAGAAGTGTTATTGACACTTTTAAATGATGCTTCAGTTAAGAGGTTGCTGTTGATGCACTCGTAATATTCTAAGGGCTACTTTATCACAGTTTCTACTTAAATCACTTGCACATTCTGATTTTTATGAATTTAAAATAATGCTGTAGATCATAAATGCATCAAAACACAAAACATTCACTTTAGAAAAATATTTAGCATGCTGCTCTAATTGACAATAATGTGTTCAGTCAGAGTAAGTATATTGTTCCCTTCTGGATTAGAAAGAAATATTTAAGTTTATTCTCTAAAGGGAAATTTCTAGTTAACAAGATTTGTGAACTGACTTCTCTCTGCATGCGCATGCAGTTTATCTCGTTCTTAAGAAGTGGAAAACAGTCCTAAACCATTTATGTTTAGGCAGTCCTCTCTTGTTGACCAACAGATAGTTTTGAAGAGTTTAGTAGCATCTTCGTGTTCAAGCACCCTTTTCTCTGAATGTTTTTCTTTCTGTAATGTTCAAAGAAAAGTCTTATTGTACGTAGCACTTTGTACTTCCTTTTTCCAGGCTTTGCTTTCTGTCTTGAGAGCAAACACATAGGATGTGGCTTGTTAATATGCCTGGCTTCATAGGCCTCAGCATCCCAGCTTCAAAACAGTGATGGTGGAAAGGGATGAAACTCCATGATAGTTTGAGTCTGATTTCACCAATGTTTAAGCCTATTTAAATTACTTCTGCTGCTAAAGGAAAGACTGCCTTTCCCAGTCCTGCCTCCCAGACTCTCGTTTCCAYGCAGGGAATGAGTAGGTGAATGCAAGCAGCAAGCAAAGAGGCAGGACCAAGAGTTCAAGCAAGCGGAGTGGCAAAACTAATGCTTTCAGCAACACCTCTGGTGAATAGGCCCTTGACCATACCTGCATACATATGTTTCATAGTCTCATTAGTACTTGTGCTTGTCTCATCCCACAGCAAGGTCGTTCAGGGAGCCTCTTCAGAAGAGCCAAGACGAGCAGGAATGTGGGACTGCAGGACCAGGACCAGATAATGGCAGAAAGGGAATTATGCCATTTGCTGGAAACAAATAAATTTCCATAATACTCTTAAGGAGATGTCATTTTTCAACGAGACATTTAATCTCCCAACTGCCAATATGTTATATATCCCATATTTTTAAAAATATTTTTTAAAATATCTATCCAATATTTTTCAGGATGTTAGTATGGCTAAACCAGCAGCCTGTGATAGGGAGTGCTTTAGAGACAAAATGGTGAGCAAATTGCTAAAAGAGACTTCATCTTGAGAAAGTTTTCTGACAAAATATTAGCCCAGGACTTAACTCTTAGGTCCTGTGAAACATGATAAACTTTTTTTGCTGCAGCAGTGCTCAAGCTTGTTTTTGTGGCTGTCATACCCGCATCTGGGGGGGGGAAACTAATGTTTTTTATTTAAATATCACCAGAAGGTCATTTTTAAAAGATCATGATGTTTTTCATTGCCCGGGTAGTTTGTATCCACTTATATAGAAAAAATAAGTTTCATAGTCAAAAGACTCTATTTTAAGTTATCACAATATAGTAAGATGCCTCTTGTATATTATGTAAGACCTGCTTTCACTGGGTGAAGTGTATTTATATTAATAAAATAATATAGAAAAATATCATTATGTGAATAGGAGGTCCTATTCAGAAAGGGTCTTCAAATTTCTATGTAGGGTCAAAATACTTTCAGAATTATGAAATGGAACATAAGTAATATTCCTATTCCTGAGTTGTTATAGACAGAAATAAAATTCTTGGAAACATAACTGTACTTATAACCCACAGCTAAATAATGACATTCATTCAGCAAAGAAAAAGAATGAATTTCTATTCAAGTTATGGTTAATTTCAACAGCACCCTAAAGGCTGGTACTAGAATGTTGTAAAATGGCAGGAACCTACCAGGAAGAAAATGGATATTATTTTTATCCTGCTCAAAACTTCTAGCAAATATTTCTTTGCTAAAAAGAAAATGCTATTTATTATTAACCCAATCAAAATAATAGAATATATGTATTTGTGCTATTTATTGCTTTAATGTCAGTCCCATATAGGAAATGGGAAGAACATTTGCTATGAATGATTGTGTCTTTTGAATATTGTGAATATTTCTGAAAATCAAAGTTAGAAACATGGGTGCGTATCCTCAGGAGTAGTTCACATTGCCGTCAGATTGAAGCAGAACACTTACCTGTCATCATGAGCTAATGCTTTTGGTTCAGTGCTTTTTGCTAGAGTCCCGTTAATATGCACAAGTAACCAAGTGAACCATATGAAGACCATATCAACAAAGAGAAGCGTGTTTACTGCTTACTTCTGGACATGATGTGTATGTCCTTAATCTCAATTTTCAAGTAAAGCTTTAATAGCTTTCATAAAAATGTCCACAGCTATGGGAGCATACCTGCTGTGGCACGGCTTACCATGGGTCACAGTCCCTTCAGGCAATGTGCCTACTCTGTCATGGAGCACTTCCTTCCAAGGTCACATCTCTGACTGGGTCACCAACAGCTTAAGTAAACAGAAGCATAGATGCTGTGGGCTCCTTTTATCAGCTGCAGTTTTGGGGTACAGATGTTTCCATCTGTGTTGGACCTGGCTGGTCCTGGCCTGACTGGCACAGGGCGATTGGTGGCCTCCTGCCATACATGGAATTCCTGCAGCTCCCTGCTATGAAACCCCTACAAGTTAGGCCCAATACAAGAAGTACTGCAGTGCAGGAGGCATAGTGTGATTTCCATCTCTTAGAGAGACTAAGCCTAGTAGGGTCTTACCTAAGGAGGAGGGGTGAGGTGCAAGCTGAAGTTGTATGAAGTCATTGTGTGATGCCTTAATTGTGGTGGTGGCTCTATCAAAGGACTGTGTTACAAAATTAGTACAATGAATTTTGAAAAATATCAACAGGGAAGGCTGTTCTAATGTTTAATTGCCATGGTTTCCTTGTATGTGTGTTATAGAATAGCTCCATGGACAGTTGCCCTTGTGTTCATCTAGTGATACAAATCATCACGACCTTATAGTGATTTATATCATTACAAAATTTACATTTTATCTACTGCCATTGCAAGTTTGATTAATATTCTCATATCTGCCGCAGAGAGGAAAATCTAGATAAAACAGTCACAGACAGCACTATAGACAGTGTTAAGTTAGAAAATACAAGTTTTTATAATCTTATGATTAAAAACACCTAGCCTAGAGTGTCTACTGACAAACCACGTTACCTACCAAATATATACAAATATTATGATGTTATGTTTCTTTGTTACACCTAGAAATTAGGATGCAACAGAGGAGTTTGTGGTCTGTGTCCTACTTATACTAGGCTGTTGAATTATTACTTGGATCAGAGGAATTAATGTCAGGTTGTGGCCTACACCACCAGCATGAACCCACTGTAGGGTGAAGGATGGTGGAAGGTATTGGAGCAAAGTCTGTGTTACAAAAGACCAAGCTCACAGCCAAATACTTGCTTGTAACATTGCATTAGTGGGAATTCGTGTGCTGCAGTGATGAGYACAGCCTAATATAAGGATTAGGTGGGGCAGAAATAGAGGTAGCTGTTGATACAAGTCTGCCAGCAATTACTGTTCCTATAACATTCTGTTGTAGGCCTGGATTTTCAACTGGAAGGGTCAAAAAATTTGATTTTTACAATCAGTGGGGAAGCAGGTTTGCTGGAATCTTAATATAAATCACCTATCTATCCCCTCCTTACCGTTATTCTAGAAAAACTCAGTTTTTGTTCTCTTTCCTTCTCCTGGAGTTTGGAAATATGTTATACTACCACTGGGGAACCATTTTACTTGGATCTTGATGTGTAAGTATTTCCTTTGCATACAATGAAGGAGAGAAGGGTGGGTTTATTGTTGTKTTTGCTCCTTGAGGTCCTGCAATGGAAGATGATCCTCAGAAATATTTATATTCTAGTAGTTAGATAGGACTATTAAATCATTATGAGCGATGCTCTTATCAGCATAGAGACACTGTTTGAAGTTCTTGTCCWGCCAGTCTGTTTAAAACTACTGCTTGCTATTTGAGACTGGTGCATATCTACTATGTCCTTTTCTTATTCTTGAACGCCTCCAAAGATGTGCTGAGTAAAGGCTATGTTTATGGACCCTCTTGCTTTCCCCAGGTAAAAATCTGTTATATCTAGTGGAAGTGCTTCTAGGGTGAAGGGAGTGGGAATTTCTTCTCAATAATGTCTGTGGAATTGGGCATAATATTTAATTATTTTATGAGAGTAGACACTAGAGCTACAAYGCCAGATGGCAAATGCCAACTTGATCTTTGCTGTTCCATCTACTGCTCACTTTTCTTGGTCTGTGCAGAGCTTAATCCTTTGGGATTTGGAAATGAACTGACTGTACCAGTATAGGTTTTGAAGAGTTACTTGATCTTTATGTCACAAAATAAAAATGTTATATTTTGTGCTAATTAAGCATGTTCTTCACTCATTTATTTTTGGGCAACTCCATTCTCATGGATGCTATTTTTCTATTTCTGGAAAACTGTAGTTAACTCAAATTTGTGCAATAGTGAAGTTCATATGGAAACATCGAATATCTGTAAGTGGAAGAGATTAATAAGAATATTAACTATGTGTTTTTCTCTTCAACCATGCTTGCCAGTTTTGTGTGATTTGACTCATTCCATTAGATCCATCTATTTACATAATATGAAGTACTTCATATTATGCAAATACAGTGCAAACTATTTTTTTGCTACTTCTATAGTGCTGTTTCTCAGCACTCCCTTGAACATTCTCAAGTGTAAAGTAACATTTAAAAAAGTATTAAATGTAATTTTTTAGGACAAMTGAACTGCAAAGCTCTATAGGGATGTTTGATGTTATTGCCATTGTTGTGATTTCAACATTTTTGTAAATGTAAACATCATTAAGTCTTTGAAACAACTAAATATTGTCTCATGAATTTACATAAACACTGCTAATGAACACTTATTTATTATTTTGCATCTCTGCAATTTACTGAGAGATTTTCAAGGCAATAGTCAATTTTGTCATCTTAGTTTTATAAAACCACTAGTATTTCTGTTCCCTTCAGCCATTTAATATGTAAATTAGGTATTCTCAAGATTAATGTTATTCATTTTTTATAAAACAAATACATCATTAATCTGATTAAGTTCTTGGATGAGAGTGCTGTCCTCAGATCATTGTGGATCATTTATTGTTGGGCATACTTCCAAAAAAATAGATTCAAGCATGGCACTTACAGCCTAGGTTTAGTAAAACTGTTGAAACCTTTAAATGGCATTTTTAGAAGAATGGAAAAGCAGTGCTTACTTGCAGTGGCACACGTTGTGCAGAACTTAGCAACATTTCTTATCCTTAGCTGCAGCTCAGTGATAATAATTCACTACTTAGAAATTATGTTGTCCTTTGATGCATTTTAAGAGCATAATGTAATAAAGTGAGCTTAGGGTATTCTAAATCCCATCCTTATTGAAGTACGTTGGTCACCCTGAGACGTATTCTGCCAACAGCAGTCACCACTTTACAGCTGTAGACCCCTAACAAGGGGGTGAAGCTACTTGTGGTTTTCATGTTTTTAATAGAAAATGATTTTACGGCTGATTTTAGGTCACCTTGAAGAATGACAATAGGAAGATAGTTAGTGAGAAGCTATGAGTRGGAGGGAGGGACAACTGTGTGTGTCTGGAAAACCTGAAAACCTGGAAAATCTGATTGTGGTGAATTCAGGACTATCTTGTTTGTTTGTTTTCCAGGGGTACTGGCCAATGTCCATTCAGAACTGAGTGTTCTTTGGAGCTCTTAGGCGTTGGGTTCTTCTGTCTTCCTAATAGAAAGTCTGCTAATTAAGAATCTCATTTAGAGGCTCTAATACCTTCACACCTTTGGTAATAGCAATGAAGTCTGTTTGCATTCAGCAATACCTACACAATTTGTTGAGAATTGGGGAGCTGCTTTAAAGAGAAGAAATTTAGAAATTAGTAACTAGTGATGTTATCACCACAGAAATACACCTTTTTTTTTTTTTCTCTTGGCAAAATAATAGGAATAAGAAAAGGCTTTTTAGTAAACTAAGGAGTTATAACTAAAAATAAAGAATGGTTTGTTGGATAAAAAGGAGCAATTTTTCAGTCCTTGTTTTGTTTTTACACTGAAAACAAAACCTTGTATGTTTTGCAAAATAGTTAGAGCTACATTTATATAGAGTTGATTATATTTTAATATTAAATGAAATTTACTGTGTAAATTTTTATGTGAAGATTTCAGTACAGGAAAACTCAGATTTGGAATGGAGAGGAAATTATACATTTATTTAAAGATATTCAAAAGGATAAGTTGGCAGCACTGAAATCATAAAAGAAAAATTGTAATTATCTTACAATGTATAGGCCAAAAGATCTCACACATTTTCTGAAATATGGCAGCAATATTTATAAATTTAGCATTTAAGCAAATGTTAGGTGGTCATCCAAGCTCTGAGCTAAAATAACCCTATTCTAGAAATAAATACACTTAAAAATAGTAGTTTTATCTTGATGTAGCTATATCTGCTTTAAAAAAAAAGAGTAAGATGTGCTTTATGTCTATACACTATCATTTTTTATTAGAAATATTAAAATATGTTTTTTAGTTCTCTATAATTCAAGGATTCATTATCAAAACCACTTAATGATTTTAAAGCTAAAGTGACTTTAGAAGAGTTAATCTTCTAAGAATTGGTTCAAGGGACATCTAATATTTCGGGTACATTTTTATTTTAAAATATTTTAAAACTAGGATTAGAGCCTGTAATATTTTATTTACTGTTATTAAATATTTTCCACTGGTGCAGGTGCAGTACCCCACATAATCCAACCTCACAGTGTCATTCTAGATTAAAAGKATMTTCTGGTCCAGGATGAGAGTTTTAACAATTTTATTGTTAGTCTTAAAAATTGTTGATTTCAAGCATATCGGCATAGCTTTTTAAATTTTTTTTTAATTTTTTATTTCATTGTACTCTTGGAGAAATTATTGATTCAATAGACATTTTAAGACAGAAACACATGAATTTTACATGGACAAAATGAAATAGGATGTGCATAGAACTATATTCACCTATGGAACGAATCCTTCTTTGATCCCTAATAAAGCGTATGGCCTTTTTTTTTTTTTTGCGTATGCACTCGTACGTTGTAACTTAGGGAGATTTTTAGTGTTTAAGAAGGAAATAAAGCCAAAAGCCTGTAGGCTCTGGTGTGTTCACATTTTCTCCGTGTTGCTCCAAAGYCATCTCCTCCTCTGTATGAGCCACTTAGGCAGTCAGTGGAGGAAGTGGTGGGATGCCCCACGGCTGAGGGCAGTTCTGCTCCTGGTACCACCTGAAGCAGCAGGAAATTGAGGCCCTTTCCCTTCAGCAGAGGGGTGGCAGCACAAAATGTTATGGTTTTTGCTTCTGTAGAGGCAAGAATAGAAGTTTAGTAGTGTTTTAAGAAGAGTATGAGGGTGCTCTGTCTTTTTTAAAAAAGGTGTTTTCTAGGCTAGTCAAGTCAATTAGACATGTTACAGACCACTACTGCTATGTATATGCTGTTTGTGAGTTGTTCTGGCACTRTCATGTCTCTAAGTGGCATCTTCTCAGAAACGTGAACTAATTTAGACTTCTCAAGTCTGTCATTTTAGCCCGTGCTCCTTTTTCAGTCAGGTACGCTTACTGATCTGCTCAAAATCATTGTGCCTGCAGTTTGATCTGAGGGTTAGGTTTAACAGTAKGGGAGATTGCCACCAAAATATGTGAGCCCACTTCCTTCCTTTGTCAGCTCTGGTACTTGTTTGTTCTGTAACCAAGAAGTTTAGAGCTTGTTTCTTTGAGTCCATTAATTAGAAGTATAACGATCATTCTGCAATAATTTCTGCTCTGGACATTCTGATTTTGTAAGAAAATCAGTTTGGAATTAAGCTGAAATGGAATAACAAATACTGTTGTTATTGTATCAACAGTAGTATAAAATAATTACAGTTATTCTGGGCAAATTTCTTAGTTGACAAACTTTCAGTGAGCAATTTGTGAAAAGCTCAGATGAAAAAGGACAGGACCTTCCCTTCCCAATCTTTCATGCATCTTTGTTTTGCCAACTCATCTGGCTTATTGGACTGCTCTCATATCTTCCTTTGGTGTGTTTTTTTGTTTTGTTKTTCAGTATGATGAGTATTAGCTTATCTGAAATAATTTGTGAGTATCTTAATTTGCCTCTTAGAACGCTAMTTTTATGACTATGTTGGTTTCACATATATGGGAGCTAGCGAACAAACAGGAATTGGAACAGTTGCTTGAGGTAAGCCACCAAAATAAGCACTTCAGGGCGATGTTTGAGTTTAGGAGGGCAGCATCTCCAAGTTTTAGTTGAATTGCAAAAATCCCTTGTAGGACCAAGACTGGAAGCTAAAGATCTATCAGGGATCTTGTTGAATAAAAATAATGTTTCCTTTTCCCAGGAAAAGGTATTGTTCAGATTGACCTTGAGCAAGGTTGTCCAGAGAGATCTGGAAAGTCTGTAGAATGGTAGGAGAGAAGGCTGCTGTAACTATCTTCTGAAGTAGGTTTTAGCTTAGCATTGATTYTTTTTGTTTGTTAATAACTTGTGATGTGAGATTTTTTTTTTTTTTTTTCCTCCCCATAGTGAATAGATCCGGAGCTACCTACAATTCTTTGTTACAAAAGGAAATATGAAATCTTACGCAGAAATTTTCTGCTGAAACTACCCCAACCAGCAATTCCTCAGACTCCAGATGTTAYCTCAGATCTGATGCATCTGTTAAACTCTGATTGGAAGGTGGGATGGGTTATATGGATATAGACTGTAACCTTTTAAAAATTGACTTTAGTGTAAAATTGTGCAAATTTAATAAATATAACCTAAGGGAAACTTTAAAATRTGCAGGTTTGATATGACAATGAATTGGCTTTCAGTACTTTCTCATAAACTGAATATGAGAAGGAAACACTTAAAATGATAGCATATATATAAGCTTGTAGGTGCTGTCTCTGTTTGATTATGTTAATCAGCAGTATTGAAGAAGAGCAATTTAACATTTTCCTGGAGCGAGGTTCTTTAGTTTAGGAATTTAATTGTAGGTTTTACATTAAACTGCTCTTTATTAYTTCTATAACAATTTGGTACATCTCTTGATTTGCAGTTTAACAGGTTTAGTCACCACGCTTGAAAGACATCACCTTCACAATGAGGTCAGATAAGAATAAAAGGTTGCTCATGCAGAGCAGGCTGGCTGTGACAGTGAACAATGCAGCTTGCTACCTTTCAGTTCATTGGGGTTCCTGGAGCCTGTATTTGCTTTCCCGTTAATATTGTCTTAGATTCGTGGAATGAATTTGGCGGGAAGCAATTTTATAATGGCTAATCTCTGGCATAGCTGCACAGATTATGCAAACGGCAATAAAATTATTGCTTTATGAACTTTGTGTTGCACAGTAGAATTGCGTATACAAGTTTAAAAGAAAGAAGCAGTGTTTAAACTAACATAGGGTAGTATGACTTGTTTATTGAATGCAGAAGTAGTAGTCACTCAGCTCTGAYGTCAGTAGATGCTCAGTTCAGATGTTCAGTTTTGTTTTCAGAGGGTCAAGAGAAGTGTTATTTGGGAGAGTACTTGCTGAAAAGATATATATGGCTAAATATATGTATTTTTTTCCAGAAGATTTTCCATCACAATAAAATTATATCTGATATTATAATTTGATTGTAGCAATTTCCTCATTGTTTGGGCACTGTTGTATGCTTATAAATTTTTATGAAAAAAGTGTGGTTTCTGTGCCGATATTTGCTAGAAATCTAGTTAAAGAAACCAGCTTCTAGGAGGGTATCTCATCTAATAACTGCCCCATATAGACCAGATAATATGCTGATTGTGAGGCTTGTATTTAAGCATATATTCCTCTTTTCTGTCACGCTTTGTGCTACCACCGCTGTTGAAGGTCTTATAATAAGAGACAAAGGATGATGTTTGTAGATCTTCTGGTATAATCTGATATAGTTTTTCTGTTCAGAGCTCTGCCTTTCCAGAACTGAAGTTCAATGCTTAGTATTTTGGTAAACTTAAATACTGTATTGGTATAGGACTGGACAATGTCCGCCACACTTGAAGTTGAATGTGCATGAGTTATTTGATGGAGAGTCTAGCTCTTACTTTCCATTTATGTGTATCTAAAACTCTGTACACGTGTAAATTAATGCGAACAGGAAGCATCAAAGCTCTGTTAAAATTATATAATTTCAGACCCTTCCTCTGGATTTTTAGTCTTTATTGAAGAAAAAAAAGATTTAATGTATCCAAGAAGTAATATTGCTCTGTTCCTTTAGAAGAATGATTTWAAAAAAATCACCTTTAAAAAAACAGTTCCGAGTGAGAAAGTTAGTTTAAATACTTTTARTAATTGGAATAGGTTAGAATTTCAAACCTGCTGAAGCAGATGCAGTTTGGGCATTTATTTTCACAAATTGTTTTCCCATTTGTCAACCTGTTAAACTGCAGGATCCGCAGTGGGTCAAGTGTCAGTGCTTCTGAGCCTGCCCTTGCTCGTAACAACCAAAGACAGCTCTATTTCCCTGGGACAATGAAGCACATAGTTTTCAGGATAAAACTTGCACAAGCTTGAAATGAAGCGTTTGTGCTGCCTGGTTCTTTAACAATGGAAGAAGCTAATTTTAAGAGAAATGATTCTTCAGTATATAGCAGCCATCAGCTCTTGATAATCACCTATCAACAGGGACTAAGGACAAGAAATCACATGCCCATGAAAGACACAGTAAGGTGGAGAACAGAAAAGAAAACAAAGTAACAGAACTGCGACATGACCTAAAATAGCTGGAAAATAGAAATAAGTCTTATGTACTAAATTTGCCTGGCATAGAAGTATATAGTGTAGCAGTTCACTATATGCTAAATCTCATGTGGTTCTAGCCTGCCACTGACTCGATTGGTTTACTTTCTACCCTCCCCAGTTTTATGACTTCACCTTAGTCTTTGTGCCAGATATAGTAATTATGTGTTTGCACAACTAGTGCTAGATCATGTTGCTCCTCTGATTCTAGTTAGGGTCCAGTTAATTTTCACCTGAATCCATTCACTGACCAGTTGCAAGGAAATAGTGAAATACCGGGTATTTCACTTGCCCAAGAGAGAGAGCAAGAACAGGGCTACACTGCTTCAAGAGAGGGCCATGGTTAGCTCAAGGTAAGTACAAATAAAGCTAGGAAGCTCCATCCATATTTTTTAAAAAATCAGTAGATAGATTCAGTAGATTTGTAGCTGGAAGTTTTGAGTCTCTTCCTCCGCTCATCCTTTTTCCCAGTCCTTTGCCTGTTTATAGCAACACAGCTCTTTCCTCTTGTGCTGTCTTTGGTCTTGTTCTGTGAGTTGGTGCAGGTTACAAACACAGTAGAAAAGTTGGTAGTTTTCCTGCTGGATTAATTTTCTGCAAGGTGAACAAATTACCTGAGAAGGTACCCAACAAGTAGCAGCTTGCTTGAGCAGAGCCTGTGGCTTCTGGGAGCCAGCTGGTCAGGAAAGGGAGGAGAGACAAGGAAGGGATCAAGAAACAAGACAACACAAACATTCTTGGCCTCTCTCCCAGAGCTTGGAGGACTCGTAAGCCTTTATTTAGGACAATGTTGGCTGGAAGTGAAGGACCACATTTACAGCTTTACGTTTCTCCTTAAGCTGATGTCTTGAGTGGCTTACATTTTKGGCATGTTTCTGTGGTCTGCGCAGGACTAAAATTTCACTTAAAGCATTAAAACGATTATGAACAGGTACTCATGAAAACCTATAATGCTGTGATCAAATTTTACTTTTTCATGAGTGAAGAGGTGTGCAGTTATTGACTTGTATGTTTGGTAACTTGCTCAACTGCAGTAAACTAAGTTTGAGCTGTTGGGAGATCCTATATCAAATGCATATTTTTTGATACATTGTCATATAGCTTTTAGAAAGACAACTACATTTTACTTAAAGTCTYGTAGAGATTGATAATCAACTATCTCCATGTAAATATTTCAAGTAGTTAGAACAGGAGCTATTATAAACCTTTCCTTTCATAGTTTCATAGCTGATTCTGCTTAAAATAGGCCTCTGAAATTTAGCAAGGTAGCTTATCTTTCATCTATTTTTACTCTACTTTTACTCATTCATTATTTTTATTTTTTTATGAATGTGTTTCTAAAATCAGGTTATAATTTTTGTTAACCTTTGTAACATTGTCTGCATAGCAGAGGTTCCACATACAGCTAAATTTAAATTCTCAAAAAAAAGAGCAGGAAAGATTATGCCCAGGTTGCTTGACAAGTCTTACTGCTAGTCATTCTGATTTCTCCCAAACTGGTAATATAACACTTTTGTATTTATTTTACTTTAAATATAGAGTTTGCATGTTCAGATTTGATTTTTGTCTTCTTTCCTTTTTCCATTTTGTTACTAAAGGAAGCAGGGGAAATGTAGAAAGAAAGGCAAGACATTCTAACTTCCATAACTTCCACTGAAAAAAAAATCTACTTTGACGGAGGAACAGAGGGCAAAATTATTTCTAAATTTCATCAAAAGCTGATTTTTTTTTCCAAAAARAAAAGTCAATACAGTTGCTTTTTATCCACATGTATTCCTAAACATTTTTTTAACCATCTTGTCTGCAGTGTAACACAGTTGCTTTTTTACTGTGTTCTGTTACACAGGGCTGCTACTATGCAGGAGCTCTTACTGTCCATATTAATAAGCACTGACAGAACCTGATATGAAAATTAGACCATCCTAGATTGTGCAGTAAATCTGTGAAGGAGTTTGCTTACAGTTTTTATTTATCTGTTACCTGATGGTCAATTTTCAGTTTGAGATTTAGTGCAAGTAGGATCATAATGCACTTGGAGCCTGGAGTGAGGGAAGAGGATTCTGAGCAGAAAGGAGCAGACAAAATGCATTGTACTTCTAACCATATAATATTTAAATATTTTCTAATGTACTTTTCTAAATTCCAAGGCAAGATTTCTCTCTTAATGTGCTGTGATGATCATTATAAACACGCTACATTTAAAAAAAAAAAAAAAAAAATGGTATTCGTAGCAAAAGAAATCTACTAGGATTAGTTAATCTTGAGCTTAAAAACTGACTCCAAGCAGAATGGTGCTTATACTTTTCACACCACTTTTAACAGAAATCATCTTTACGTCAGTTCATTACCCTCTACAGATGCACTTTGAAATATTGCATACTAAATTTCTTCCCTCTAAAAGAATTAGTTTATTGGCTGCAGAGCATTTTTAAATAAGAAGAAAAAATGTGAGTAATGGTGTTTTTTWAAAGAAAATATCATTCTCTGTGATAACCAAGGATGTGCTCAAGTGGCATGAATACTTCAGTTCCAGATGGGTCAGCTTTAGAGGTCAAGTTGTGAAGAGAAAGCCATCACACACACTTCATCAACACCGTGGAATGAGAGACCAGTGCATTTACTGAGCAATGGATTTCCAGTGAGCGTATAAACTAATTGGTGGATGAACATGCCCCAGGAGCAATGATTTTAAGGTCATAGCAGGCTCAGTGAATTGTGCTGACTTACACTGTGTCTCACTGATAGCTGATCTTACCAATGAGCAGTTTAGAGGCATTCAAGCCTGAACTCTCTTCCATGTGCCTTGAATGGCATGTCAGCGGTCACTGTTTCTGACATCCTTTATATTTGTCCAGTCAGCTCTAAATCTTTAGGTTGGGCTTCAGCGTGCTCAGGAAAGAAAAGAGAGAAGCAATTATTTTCAGTCATTGAGTTCTGAAGATCTTAGTGTTAATTATGCCAAACACGGTTGGTTCATCAACAAACTAGAAATGTTAAAGAGAGCAGGGAGGAAAGGAGCTGATATTTTTGGTGAACAAAAGTATCCTGATTATAAAATCTAAGTAATAGAAAGTTATTTTGATTCCTTCTCGTTACTTCTGTATTCCTGTTGAAAACACTCATTGGGTATATGCACATTTTAATATGACCTGGCAAATTCACAAGCACAAATGCTGTAATATTGTATAAGGAACTAAACAATGAATGCCTTAGACATATATCCCTTCTTGGCTAATGGTAGATTGCTTCTCATGTGAAACATTTTCTTTTGTTTTGGATAAATGTTTACTCGTTCTTTGTCTGCTCTGAGTACAAAACAGAACCATGCAGAGGTCCTTTTAAATTTACAATCAATTAAGGAATGCTACAGTAGCTCTAACCCCCTTTTTGGTGGGGGAAGGAAAAGCTAATTTGTTTTATGATTGTAAAGCCTTTGCCAAGAGTATGTTTTCTTTGGTTTTAGTAGCATTTTAAAAAGGAATTTTCTTAATTTCTAGATAAAATTCTGCAGAAAGTCTGCAGAATTCTGCAGAAAGTCATCATACATGGGTATGTATATAAGTTCACTGATCCTAATAAAATAAAAATAAGAGTTAGCATTGTATTGGCCATTAAATGGCAACATTTAATGATAACCACACATACATGCAGTCGTTTTGACACGCAATGACGTGTATGTACTATCATTTCATTCTGAGTACTTGTATATATACCTGTGAATTGGAGAGTACATACAGATAAGTGCATTGGTTGAGAACGTGGACAGCCGTGGGTGTGTTTTTGTTTTGTTTTGTTTTCCCCTTCTCCCTCTCTTCCTTGAACCTCCCTATGGTTATTCTGTAAGGAAGTGAACATGGATATTCCTACCCATGTAAGTGAGAGCCAGTTCTGGGACAATGTTCATAGTGCTGTGTACAAAGATGAAAACTGTAGAAAGCACCACTGAAGTTAATGTTTTTTAAAATATCTCTATGAAATTATATGAAAATTTGTTTCTACTTTTGCATAGATATGTACACAGAGCTTCACACTGTTGAATGAAGCTCCCAGTTTAYAGGATCCAAGCTTCTTTCAAAAAGTCACAGACCTTTTAAGCTGATTTTGCAATTTTTTAGCAAATATAGACCTTGGCTATTCTCAACAATTCTTCTCAGATTAATAGGAAGCAATTGGAGTTGGAAACAAATATGCAATTAGTTTATATCCTTGCTATGTGTATTAAAAGAAGCAATATTGTAATTAAAATTCAGATAAACATTTGTGGAAATCTCAGATAATATAATAAATAGGATGCCTTTGTCCTATGATTTCACTTCATTATACTCTATTACTTTATCCTCTTGTTGTGCCTGTGCAGCTGCTTTGTATTGGGATAGCCATATTCAATTACAAAATTAAGTAATCAGATTTATTTTATAATTTCTACAAATGTCATTATAAAAAATACTGCATTTGAACCAGAGAACAGCCACTTCAATAACTGAAAAATAAAATATGGATTTTTGGGCTATTATGATATTTCTGCAGTGTTTTGAAGACATATTAAAATATTATTTCTTAGGGATCATTCCTAATKTACTAAGAATGTTTTAATATTGACAAAATCCGAAGAATTATGAGGAACAACTTCTTCCTTTTTCTTAGCTACTCAAATAAGTAATGGCATAATGTTCGTATTTGACAAAATGGCAGTCACTTTTTTGTATGCCATTCTCTAAATTCAAATTCAACCCAGCTTGTGGCATGTAGCAATTAGATCAATACCAAATCTTTGCAATGTGAGAAAGCACAGAAAAAAATGGGCAGAATGCAAAAGCTGTTCTTATGATAGCACACCAACTAGCAGGATGAGTTAATGACGAGGTAGGACTGTGAAGATGGAGAACATTTAGAGTCTGCCAAAGGGGAATTTCCATGAGTTTATAGATGGAAGTATTAAGAGATAAGTTGYAGAAGAGTAGGAGAGGACCTTAAAAAAAATACTGTCAAGATGGAGATCAAGTATAGTAAAGAAATCTTCCAAAAGCGACTAAAAAAGTTATGAGAAATTAACAGCATATCATTATGAAAGGATTTTAGTAGATGTGCATATGAACCCAGAAAAGAGATAGAGAAGACAGATAGTGAAATCTGTG
Organism: Nothoprocta perdicaria; assembly: GCF_003342845.1. Lineage (NCBI taxonomy): Eukaryota > Metazoa > Chordata > Aves > Tinamiformes > Tinamidae > Nothoprocta > Nothoprocta perdicaria. The sequence continues at coordinate 2,606,273 of NW_020455677.1, forward strand.
GAGACATCAGAGGGTGAAAATGAAGGCAAAGGTCCATTCAATGTATGCAAAAGAAAGTTTATAATGTCTTGGTAAATGCTATTCCTGTAGTTTTGGGAAACRTTGGAAAGAGGTCACTGATGACGGAGAAAAAGTACAACTAAGAGGCTTAATACTCTAACTAGAGACCAAAGAGAAGAGCGACAGAGTCACAGTTATAGATGTGTTAGGTAGAGTGGTGTGGTATGGCTCAGAGCAAGAAGAGGAACTCTGCTTATGTCTGCTGCTTTTGAGAAACTTAAAATTACGAGATGTCTCTTTACAAGTCTCTCCCTCCTCTTTCTTCCCTTTCTCTTTGTTTTTCCCTTTTATAGTTCTGGTTGCTAATCTTTACATCAATTTTCTAACAATTGTCCATACTTAAACTACAGTTCTTTTTTTGTCCCAATATTCTATTCTTTTCTGCATCTCGTTTGTATACTCATTTTGCTGATTGTCATTTGAAATATCTTAGTATCAGTTTCCAAAGGCTTTGAAAACTGCMATGCTGCTGTATGAATGCAGTCTATGTCCAGGGTATATCAAGAAAGAAGGAAAAATAAAAAKAAAAAAAAAAAGGCATTAAGAAAAAATGTCTTGTCATGAGCTGATAATGTATAATAARGATAAAATCCTTTAACTTATTAACTGAGAATTGTTTTGTGCAAAAATGTTAATATAAATGGCAGAAAGCATTTATTGAAGGCTACAGGCCAGTGTAAGATGAAGTAATACCCAATGTGTTTTTGAATGTTAAAGAAGAAAGAAGTGGAAATAAGCCATAAACAATTTAATTCTGTGTTCCTCCGGTGTAAGTGTAAATGCTTTTCTGTGTTACCTTGTTCTTAGCAATTCTTCTCACTCAGGGCTTTCTGTGTCCTACATTATATAATCTATCATTTTATCTTTTCATTCTATCAAGGCACAGCATACCTAGCTAATCCATCAGAAATCCCTTTCCTTATCAGTCACTCGAGAATGGTTATACCATACAGTATGACAGTATTAGACATCACTTACCTTCATAAACTACAGATTAYTTGAGGGAAAGGTATTTTCTGTGTTTGAGAATGCCTTGGTTTTATGGAAACTTCATCCGTTGTTTTCCTTATTTCCTGCCTTTTCCAAAATGAGTGAAAAAGGTGCACAGAAAGCATCACAAATGTGTTTTGTTGTTACATTTTCCGTAGTGATACTTTTTTCAGTTACTTTTCTACAGGCTTTTGGATTTTGAGGGCTTCTTGCTTCTTTACTCAGCATAGTGATTTAATAAAAGAGTAGAAGAYTTGTTGTCATTTAAGAAAATGTCATAATTTGAATCATTTTAGCTGAGGAGCTTTGTACTTCAGGTGCACCCAGCTCAGAGGCCTTGTGCACCAGGCTAGACACAGCCAAGTTCAGTGGGATTTTTGACACAGTTCATCGCAACTGGCCACTCTGGGATCCGATTCTGTTCTCCAACCACTGCACGTTGGGTTGGTTTCTGATGACAAGAATTGGCTCAACCCAGTTGTTCTTTRGACTGATAGTCCTTGTCCTAGCTTCAGTGTATCTCACTCGAATGCTTCTAGATGACTCTATTCCAGACAGAGTGTTTTGGATTTTGAGCTGCAAAGTAGGCCAGTACTGCCACAGAGCACTTTTTTTTCCGGAAAGATCATTTCTTTATGCTGTGACATTGCGACAGACCTTTCAGTAAGTAGTCAGATCATGTAAAAATCGGTCTGGAGAAAGATGAGTGTGTTCTCTTCTTTCCTTTGCTCATCTTTTTGAGTTACAAAACCTATATTTGAGGGGAGGGAAAAAAAAAAAAAAAAAACAAAAAAACAAAAAAACACCCACCATTTTTATGGCTTTATTCTGAGTCTTGGCACTTCCAAGACAATGAAGTACAAAGAAAACTGAAGACTATTACCATTGTAGGTTAATTTAATTGAAGAAGGGGGAAAAAAAGRGAAAATTAAGGCTGAGTGCTATTCAAGGGTCACCTTATTGCACCAAGTATTGCAAAAAGCCTGTTACTGATGCTGTGGTAGTTGGGCACAATGGGGAGAACTGTGGACCTTCTTGTATTTGTGAAACTCCATCCAAATAAGAAGGGCTGATCCTCGTTTCTGCTAATGTAGGATATTGGCTTCGGGCTGAAAGTCTCTTTAGCTAAAAATTCTATTGTTAGTTGTTATTATCAAAAGGATTACAGACTTTCTTTTCATAGTGCTTTTTGTATGGACACCTGACTAGTACATTTGTACTGCTTTTGCTTTGCTCTGATTTTTCTTGGTGCTGAAAATTTCTAGAAGTCTTGTATGCAGACTTCTTTATGTAGTCTTAATTAAGATTAATAAATGATTCTTTTTTCTTTCATGCTTAAACCTGGCCTGCCAAACTTCATCATGGACCAAGTGATTTGCAGCTGAACTATAACCTCTGGAAAACAGAGAAACTGTAAAATCCAGTGTTGTTAGTAACAGTAACTACTCAGTCTCATCAGTGATGTTTTTGTTTTCCTTACCTAGAAATATAATTTTTATTTCAAAAAATGAGACAGAGCTTTCTACACTATTTTTTTTTTTTTAAATTCTACTGTAGTGTTAATGGAAACAAAGAGCTCGGTAATCTAGCCCTAGAATTCATTATTTATATTTGCAAGTCATCAGATCTTGTTTTAGTCTGTATGGTTCCTTCATAGCTGTGAGCCATTCTGGCATGCCTTTAGGTTTATGACATCCTGCTGTGTAAGGATGTTTCAACTGYGGTTTCTCGGTGCCTTTTTATAGTTTTTTTATAGTATGCTAAATTATATCATGAGCTATTAAGACAGGTTATGCATTTGTTAGTTTAAAAACATTTCTAATTATTTCCCTGTGCTAAAATATTAGTGCATATATGCTTTGGGCATGATTTTTTTTGCTAACAACCTATTATGTATTCATAGGAACAACAATACCAATTCATAACCACTGGGAGCATTATTTAATTTGGCAAATAGAGTATTTTTTGTCATTCATATGTTGTTTGGAATAAATATATCCATGAAAGCAAACACAAGAGATAAATATACTGTGTATTCATGTTCAGGAAATGTATATTCACATTCAGTAAATCTTTTGTTTTACTTCCATTAAGGCCAGAATTAGTAAAGCACAAATGGAATATACGTAGTAGCTTTAAAGTAAAATAAAATTGGTTTTGATTTGGTTCAAGTCAACCATCTCATTTAAAATTAGCCCAGGGGTCTTGTAAAAATGCTAGTAATCTAAACATAATAATGCACATTGCCCAATTGCTTCTGTGTATGATATAGGTTCAGTGCTGTAATGCTTTGACAGCCCATTACTGAATGTAATGAACAGCTATTTTTAAACAGAAGAAATTCAACTTGACAGCTTGGCAATGAAATTCAGCTAGTGGCATAATTTTTGTCGTCTTTGGTATAGAGAGTGGATTTCGGTTTAGTTTAAAGAAATTTGTATCATGGACTTCATGGAGCAAACATTTTTTGTTTCATTTTTACTAAATACTTTGTGAAGTGCTTGAACTAAAGCTAAATTTTGTTAAAATCGCAAACTTGCACTCCTCAGGATAGAACACATTCTGAGAAGTTAGCAGTTAATAAAGTTGAAATCTTAAGGAAGAGAATGTGCTAGAATTGCATTTATAATCACAAACTTGATTTTTTTTAGCTATTAGTTTAGTAAATGAAAACTAGCTCTCTAAGCCCTTCAAGAGGGATTTAAGTGCCAGTCAATAACAAACTAAAAGAAGGGACAGAGAAAGTAGCTGTCAAATTGCACGTATTCTGTGGTAGAAATCTATAAATTCAGAGCAGGCTCCCATCTATCATTTTCCTTATCTCAGTTGTCTACTGAACTGGGAAGTGAATAAGATTCTGGTTTCTTTCTGCCTATGTGAAGTGTTTGCTGAGGGCCAGCCTGCAGGAACAGCACTAAGCAAACACTGATGGATGGAAATTTAAACAGTGGCTATTTATTTATTTRTTTTTTGCAGCCCTTCTCTCCCTTCATCTTTGGGCTGGATCTCCCCATGTACGGGGCTTGATGCRCTCATCAGGGCACAGCGAGGTGGATTGAGAATAGGCTGAACGCAGAGCTTGGAGAGTTGAGCWATGTGGTGCAAAGTCTAGTTGGAGGCCTGCAGCTTGCAGTGTCCCCCCCAAGGCAACACAGGCTCCAATTCTGTTGAACTTATTCATTGGTGACCTTGGTGAAGGGACTGAGTGCCTTCTTCAGCAAGCCTGATGATTCCAGCAGGGCTGAGGGCCGACCTGCTGGAAAACAGCTTGGCGGAAAAGGATCTGGGAGTCCTGGTGGAGGAGCTGAGCAAGAGCCAGCAATGTGCCCTTGTGGCCAAGAAGGCCAAGGTTTTCCTTGGTTGCATTAGGAAGTGCCTTGCCAGCCGGTTGAGAAAGGTAACCTCAATCCTTTGCTAGGCTGCTGTGGAGCTCTGGAATGGTTGTCCAGAGGTTAGGGGTTCTCCATCCCTGGAGATGCTCAAAAGTCACCTGGGTAGGGTCCGTAATCTAGGTGATCYTCTTTAGCAGGGGGGGTTTAACTAGATGATTTTCGAAAATCCCTTCCAGGTTTAACTGCTGTGATTTCTGACAAAATAAAAGGAACGCTTCTGCCTTCCTCCCCCCAGTTTCTCTGTGCTATTATAGTAATAAAACACAGCTTTAAAATCTGTTTGTTTCTGGCTATTCTCTATTGATATTTCAAAAAAAAAAAAAAAAAAAAAAATCCAAATGGTACTTCTTAGGATCAATAGCAAGTAAACCTTCGGGCAAGGAGGAGGACGCTTCCTTTGCAGGGAACAAGCCTTCTGTGCGCCTGCTCTTCGTGCCTGCTGGACTGATGTCTCCAGCAGAACTGTCATGCTTCTCTTTTCACTGCTGTGTTTCTCTTTCATCTTCCGTAAATACACTGAAGGAAAGAATAAATCTCCACTGCAGGTTTTTAGATAAAAAGATGTGATCACAGATTCAGTGACTTTAATCAAGCCTGTTGGATATACAAAACTTTGACTCTATTTTTTTTTTTCCAAAAATGATTCCATTTTTCCAAAAATGATTCCATTCCATTTTTGGAATTTTATGGTAAGTAGACATAGACATCCTTTACTGCTACCTCGGGGGAAGTGAATTTTCTAAACTATTTCTTTTATTGCTGACTTCCATCTTGCTTTCAACCAGTCAACWTATTTCTCCATAATAATCCTTGGCTCCAGTTCTTATGTCTTATAACACTTCAATTTCTGCATCCATTATGTCAAATTCCTCTGGAATAATCTGTTTCCTAAGCTATCCTYATTCTGAAATGATCCTTGTGATATTGTATTCTCAGTCCTTGCTACTCTGTTTTTCCATCTCCCTTTTTCCCTCTGGCTTCAGCCTCTGTTACCTTATGAACAGACAATATACTGCATTTTTATAGTTGGCTCCACTTTATTTACTAATATTTGGTTTTAATGAGCTTGTTTATCAAAGTGGTGTGATTGTCTATTTARGATGATCTTATTTTGAAGAGCTTGGTTATGTTTACATGGAGTGAAGCGATGCTATCAAGGTTCAGCATTTACAATGAYCTTTTTCAATGCAGCATGTTACTCCTTCATGCAGGTGATTTTGGAGAGGTGTTTGCATGCTTTTGGCATGCAGTTTCACCTTGGTGCTTTCTTGGTGCTTTCACTCTGCAATGACAGGCCTACAGAAAAGAGTTCTAGAGCCCAGCCGCCTTTTCTCTGATAAAACCCCACCTGGTTTGTTGGGGGAGACGGGGAGATATTGGGGAACATTGACCCAGCACAGTTACAGCTCATCAGTTCTCACAGGATTTGGGAAGAAAGGGGAGACKATTACAGTGCTATATAATTATGCTGGCATGTGGACATGACTTAATAGTATTGCTGTTAACATTATCCTTCTGTGAAATGCCCAATGAACACCAACTACTCTGTATTCCTTTTGTTTTGATCATAGTTTTTACTTTTAATTTTTTTWWAWTTTTTTTTTAAATGTTTTGAATCGTGAAATTCAAGGAAGACCAGATTTTAATTTCCCATTTATGTGTGCAGGTTGACTGACCCAAGGAAATCATTATAGAGGAATGAATACAAGACAAAGCAAATGTGATAGTTTTCCCTCTTTGACTCTGTCTATTTTAAGCTCTAGAGCTCATACTCATTTTTCTTTTAAATATTTGGAGAACTCTCTGACCCCATAGTATAATGAAATCCTCATGTTAATGTTTGGGAAAAATGTGAAGGATATATTTGCAATGCATTTTCCTGCAGTTCTCTGTGGGTTAGGTTTGTACATCATGTGGAGCACTACAGCGTGTACTAATTGGCACCCTTGTTGATAACCTCAATTGAAAGAGCAAGGATTAAGAACCAAATTGCAACCTCTGTGAAGAATTTTTTTAGAAAGAATAGTTAACTGGAGGACTCAGCTGACTTCATGCATTTGCCTGAGGCTTTTAGGGGGAATGAAACATATACCCCTGCCTCTTCTGTTCCACATCATGTGTACAATGTTCAGTCAGGAATGTACAGAGCAGGATACCTGTGAATGGTACTGCTTTATCTCTGATAGATTCAGAAGTGCAAAAAATATTGCAATGGATGACTAAAGGGCTAACTGACTGACCCTTAGTCTTCAAATGATTATCAGAGTTCAGGTGAATGAATGTAGGAGAGAAGTGTCTACATCCCTCCTAATCATACTGACTCTATTTCACTGGAGACCTGCAGAGCTTTGGTCTTGAAGGTTTTAGTTTGCTAGTAGTCTCTAAATACTGATAAATAAATACATCTCATGCAGTGTAGAGTTCTCAAGTGTGTGCCTGAAATCCTRCCCTGCCTCGTAGGGAATGTGCAGTAGCACAATGAACCTCTAAGAGGCTGTAATCAGGAAAACTTGGCCAAGGAATTCTGTACTCCCTCTTTCTAGGTACTGCATTCACTTAATGACCTACCCTTCCATGCCAAGCACCAACATGTTCACAGACCCCACCTTGGGATGTGAGTAGCTGAGTAGTGATTTAGTCCCAAATGTTACTGTGTGAGGGAAGAATCTAATGCAAAGGACAAGTASTTAAGGAATTGGAAACAAAAGCTCCTAAATTTAATTAGGCTGGTGCAATAATATCCCGTAAGCCATGTACACATACAAAAGTTTGTTATTTTTGGGACATGTTCCCTTATGAACTCAGTCTAGGTAGAGCGAATGCTGCTACTGTTCAAAAGCTCGTACTCCATAACTATGTCTGCTCTTGTGAAACAGCTTCTCAATCATTCTTTTCAGTATCCACTGTAATCATAGCACAAATCCCTATGATGATGGGCACATAACTCTCTCTCTGTCTCTCTGTAAAGAGCAAACACCAACATGGCTTGATAGCTCAACAGTCATGCTGGAGAAGGACTGCTGTCACTCTGCCTCACACTGTTCTTTGCTTTGTGCTAGAAGTAACTTCGCTGTTTCATTTCTCTAGGCTCTTCTAGTTTATAGTCCAAGCAGAGTAGTTATTCTGCAAGAGTCAAATAAAGTGTCTGCATCCTTTTAAGAAAATAATTAAAATACCTACGGCTGATTATAGCTGTTTTGTGACAGTGTCATCTTCTGAAGCAAATGTTATTGTCAGTAGAGGGAACTCCTTATTCGCAGATTATTTTATATGTGTATAATGGAATTCTGCCTTGAGGAGTGTTTACAGATGTGCATTTGGCCTGGTATAGTTCAGTTCTTTTCTCCCTTTTATTCTGTTATTGTTTTCTCTTCTTATCCATAAATAACAGCACTCATAAAACCCTCATATAAGCAGTTTGGATGCCTTGAAATACYATGAACATCAGAGAAGCAGTTATTTTAATTACCCTGACAGCATATGTGTATTTTAATTTTACTGAAAAGACAGAAGTGAGGGAACAAAAACACTATAGAGCACAAACGGTTCTATTTGTCCTCAGCCTTTCATCTCTAGTTTAGCAAAACTTTTGGAATGTTCCTGTAGTTATTATAGTGCTCATTGTCTGCATTATAGTGATAAAGACCCTAACTTAGAGCTGCTTAGAACATATCTGGTCTCAGGTTCAAAACAAGTCCTGCTTACGCACGTGTCCTGGCGGATCAGGGATGGGAGAATAATCCCGTGTAGAGCCAGCTCTACAGGTTCCCCAGCCTGCAGGAGGAAAATGTTGACTTCTCCTTATACAATATTCTTTTAATATAYGTATGATTTTAAAATTCAGTGCAATTTCCCCATGTTTTGCTTTTCTTCCTTTCCAGGGGCTTAGTGACAATCTACCATCTCCCTTAAGTTGGAAATAACCTATTGACTGGGTTTCAGTTGGACTTTTGGATGACCATTCTGCTGTTCACTAGTATTGGAGAGGGGAGGTAATACTTTGGAATGGGAGAGGAGAAGGGCTGAGACATTATTCTGAGTATTATCATTTGATAATTTTGCAATTATAGCATACTATTTATTAAACCATTTCCMTTTAAGTTTTTAAATTTGTAAAATCACACTTATATTTAAAGACATTTAACAAGTGCAAATATAATTTGTGCGCACGCGTGTGTGCGTGTGTGTGACGTAGAAACATGTCAGGATCTTTGGCTAGTCTGACTGACCATACGATGTAGAATGATTGACATTATTGTTGCTTAACCAAAATAATTCTCTGGAATTGCTGAAGTTCCAAAGCGGTATGGAAAGAGAGGCTGGTTAGTGGCTTAGTATCAATTCAAATATTTTGTCATTCAGAAAAGAATACTTCTAGTAAATATTGATCTATTCAAGGGAAAACACTGATAACTGATTAGTCAGTGATCACCTTCAAAATCTGATATGTTTATTTTAACATTTGCAATTGTTCTTTGTGTTTTTCAATCCTCAACTATAAAATTCCTTGAAAAAATGCAAGAAAGACACAATTGTCATTCTTTTTTTTGGAAATGACATGAAGTGAAGCTTTAAAAATTATTATGTTTTATGTCTTAATGTTTTATAGACGATGAATATTCATTGTGCGCTGGTTGCAATGATTATTCTTTGTGACTAAGTGTTTTGCCACGTTCTGAAAGTTTGTTATATTGTATGCTTTGTTTAAAAGGATTTTCTATTAGCTTATTACACAATGCACACCTCTTAAGTTTCAGGTTTTTTCTTTTATAACATGTTGGTTTATCTGTGATGAAAACACAGTGTTTTTAACGGTAATGCATAACGTTCCGTGAAAGCAAGGTACTTAAAACAAGTAAAATATAAATGTCATGAAGATGAAAAGTTTCTCTGAGAGGCTTCTGAGAAGAGTCCAAACAGCATTTTAAAAAGATCACACTGAGAAAAATAACACCCCAAACAGAAGCAGTCTGCTGCCTACCACCCTTCCAACATTTAATCATCAGCCTTTGGAGCTGATAGAGGCCTAAGTGATTTTTTTTTTCCTACTTGAGGCCATTCTAGGCATGCTTGCTAAGTGGGCCTAACAGGACTAGTATATTTTATGTTAGCAAGTCATGATAGAAAAGTGCTTGAAGTTCAGGGGGCATTTGTCTCCTTTCTCACAAATTCATTTAAGTACCAGTCTTGCCATAGCTTTAACTGGGGCAGACAACCATACAAATGACTTGAGATAAAATGAAAATAATGGACTGAGCTAGGTGCCGGGGGTGGTAGTTACACTGCATGCACATCAATAAGCATTGAGTGTTATTCTATGCTAATGTAAGCCTGATGGATCAGCTTTCCCTTTTAGCCTAGAGGACCATTAAGCACTAGAAGCTGGGTCAAACTGATATAGTAAGGCAGACATACCCTAACGGCTGGCAACAGTAGTTAACGAGCAGTAATTTGCTATGTGTGAGCCTAATATTGTTGAAAATCTTCATGATCAGAACAAAGATCAGAGAAAGGATAATACTTCTTTGTTTAGTTTCCTTTTGTAGGCTCGATTCAGCTTGGGGAAAAAAAAATGCTAAGAGGGAAAATGAATAAAGCATTGAACAGTTGTTTTAGAAAGAGTTAATGCGATATAATACGTTACAGAACCTCAAAGCATTGTATACAATTTTCACAAGATGTAAATAATTTCTTGTAGGGCAATATCACATAACTGTCATTACATAATGTGTTATTTTATCTGCAACTAAGTACTAGTCATAGTTCTTAAATTTGCTTTAGAAGCTTGAAAATATAAAATTGATGAATTATAGAAATATTCTGAAGGTGGTTTTTTTTTTTTTTTTTTTTTTTTTTTTTGTTGTTGTTGTTGTTGTTGTTGTTTTTTAAACACTATTTGCCTACACGTGACTTTGGAGAGAATTTTGTCCTTGACACCGCAATGGGAAGATAATACAGTATTATTTTTGTTTTATTCTACTTATACCTACTCATCATTACCTCAAACATATATACTGCTTAAGCACTGGTCAGATTTAGCTGAACACACCTACAGATTTAGGATTTAGGAGAGTTACTGTTTTCTTTTTAATCTTTAAAATATTTTATGCACCRTTTTTATCAAATTTTACGGCTTGTGTTAAGCTACTAATGCTTTTKATAACCACACAGGCAGGGGCAATGCTCATAATATGCTCATGATAAAAATYAATATAGCATATTTAAAAAGATTTGTCACTTTTGGATTTCGGAGGCTTGCTGAGAAAGAAGGATGCAGTTGATTTAGGCTTTGATCTTTTTATTTTCTGTATAGGTGTGCCTTTATGTACCTACAGTTTGCTGCAGTTTAGGGTGTATTCACAACTTATGTCGTCAAAGCCACAATTTGKGGTGCGTATTTGGTTTACTCTGTCATCTGTTGGAAAAATTTTTGACCCTCTTGCTGCTTTAGAATGGCTTGGTGAGGGGAAAAAATAGAGGGCCCTGTCTCACCACAGACGTACTGTACTGTGGCCTAATCCTAGGGATAACTCGCATGATGCCTGAAAAAAAAGCTAGTTGAAAATTTTTAATATCTTTCAATCAAAAGTCATGGTTCCTGATGGTTTGCCTTTGTATCCTCTGCCTATCTTATGTATAATACAGTAACAACAGCTATGTWCTTCATATCTTTAGATCTAGAAATAAAAGTTGTTTTATTTTAGACATCAAATATTATATTTCCAGTGTCAATAACTAGCTTTGCACACTTAAGCAGTATGCAAACAAAACTAACTTGTTTTTCGTGTTTTCTCTTTGAGAGTTCCTTCTGATTTCTGTTGTTTTTGTTTTTGAAGCTTACTAAGGAAAACGTTGGCTGTAAGTGGATCTTGCTTAAAATGGACTCTTAATCTTCTCTTAGCAAATGTATTTTTCTAGTGTTTAGACACTCAAAGTTTAACAGCTTATTTTCTGCACAGTGATTTTGTCTGAAATGTTTAATTGTGTCGTTAACTTGTTAACTTTTCAATATGTGCTGATTTTCTAAAACTAAAACAGCAATATTGGTTTTACTTCAGGCAAACAGGGCTTTGTTTTTTTAACTAGACTTGATATATTTTGTAGAAGCATTGTTAGATGTTTGTTTGGTATAGCATAATCTTAGTGATTGAAATTTGTTTGCTTTCCTCGCAATGCTAATGAGAATATATCATTTAGCAGCCACTTAGCTGGAAGAGTATTTGTACGGAAAGAGACTGAAAAGGTTGTGTTTATATATATATATGTGTGTGTGTGTGTGTGTGTGTGTGTGTGTGTGTTTTTCTTTTTTCAACCAGTGAGGAAAGAAATGCTGCATTGCTGGCTTTATTCCTTTTCTGACTAAAGCAGTTTGGCAAACGTGTTAATATCTGAAGAAATCTGTAGCAAAAAGGGATGAGAAGACTATTTTAGACTGCTTAGTTTCTTAGAGGAGAACTGTAGTCAGAAACTTCAACCGATCCTTTATCTGCTCAGGCTGAGTTTGATTCTTCACTTGGTCCCCGATGAAGTGACTTTTGAGCTCAGGTCATCTGTGTGGACAGTAGTTAGCAAAATCAGCATTAACGGTAGCACGGGACCATCTGCTCAAGAAGTTACAATCTCAGATGAACCTGAACTTGCTGTCCAGGTCAGAAAGATTTTTGGAGAAGTACCTGCTGTCTCAGCTGTCCTAAGTAAACACCAAGACCATGGGTGAATGTGAGAATCGGTACACTGTAGGAGGAAGACCTGCCATCATAAGAAGCCAAGGACCCCATCTGCTCTGAGGGGAGAGAGATGCACCCTTTTGAAACAGGGAACGATGAGCAGGTGAGCTGAAACTGCTCGTGAGAGCAATTCTTAAAAATTTGAGTCRTGGCCAATTTGACTAGGGAAAGGGCTGAGATGCTACAGGTGACAAAGCTTATTAACATTTAATGTATTGATGGRAAATTCTAGGCATATACCTACCTTGTCATTCCAATATAAATTGGTGACTGAGTGAATTGACTCTGGGTCAGATCTCTCATTCAACACCGTGACCTGTTGTCTTGGCGATTGGCTGGGAACAGACTCGAAGGCGACTAAGACCTTTAGGAGTGACCTGGAACTTTGGAAATTGCATCCTGGGCTGCCTACAGAAAGGAAAAGAAAGTGTGGGCTGCTTTGGATAATGGTCTGGAGGAAAAGGGATTAAAAATCAGAAGAGCTTGCCTTAAGTGCTAGGGTTCTTTTTTGTTTAGTGAAACTGTAAATTTTGAAATTGTATAAAGAAATGCAGATTAATTTCCATTAATTTACTGTGACACATGACTTCAAATAACTTGTATTTTAAAGGAAGTAAGAACTGTTTGGGGTGAGGGGGACTGGAAGTTTTCATCTGGGACTTGGGGAAACTCTCAGGAAGCTGAGGTTAAAATGCAAACTAGGATTTCCATTTTTACTTACTGAAGACAATGACGGAAACAAATGACAACTGGAAGTTGTAAATCGTTAGACAGAAATGTTGTACCACATTCACAACTACTTAGTCAACAAGAATTTATAACACTACATGCTAAAAATTCAGAAAACTGATTGTACTGATTGTTGTTTCTGTTTGGGAGAGTATATTTGTGAAGAAGAAAACAAGATGTGTTTTTTATATATATATATGTATCTATCTTGTGGCATGCAACTCAACTTTAACACAAGATTTAAGAAAACTTGTGTGAATTTACAATTTATTAATTTTATGAAARTTTCTTCAGGGTATATTTTAAAGTATTTAATATATTCTTTCTTTTTAGAATAATGCTATAGTTCTTCACTGCCTGTGTAGCTATTATAATGTAATATTCTACCTTCAAAGAAAATGATAGTTGCTAAACTGTTTATATCAAGTATATTTGAAATGAAGAGGTTCCAGAAGTATATGGTTACAAAACTGAAGTACAGGATTTTAATAATTCTCTGAAGCTCAAGAATTTTTTAAATTGAAATGATACACATCATGGTCCATATGTGATTCTTACTCAGCTTTTTATATTATAATGTCATTTGAGAGGACCTACAGCATGTGACTATAATGCTAACAGTGTGCGTTTTCAAACCATTTATTCCTTTAATAAYTTTGTGTTGTATATTAATAGAGGTAGTTTACTTTTAATGGGCTTTGTGTAAAGTCCTTGTATTATGAAAATTGAGAGATTATAGGAAATAATTGACTTTGCATATTGTATTTTTTTTATTGTTTTGTCCCTTTGAAGATACCCGGCTTCATAATCACATCAAAGTATTAACGATGACCTATTCTCATAAAGTCAGTCAAGTAATCATATCCACATTATTTAATTACATGATCTCAATAGAAAAAAATGAGAGTCTACAATGGCTAAGGGAGATATATAACAGGAAGGGTAATACAGTATCTTCATGCTTCTGGAAGGCTGGATTCAAATTAAGTTCAATTAGAAAAAAAAAAAGTGAGCATTCTCGCATAGCAGGTTAACAGGTTTCTTGGACATACACGGAACTGTTTATAAGCTGGCACAGTTGTAAAGTTTGACTAGAAGAGAATCAGGTTTGGTCTACCTAAGCTGTTTTTTATAGAAGTGATACATGCAAGATTTTGAAACCGAGATAGATTATTTGGACTATGCCAAGGACAATTAATTGGTAGCTTATACGTATGAGATACGACTCTTCACTTGCCAGGTATAAATCATAGGTCATAATGTTTATGACTTAAGCTGTTACTCAAGCTCCACCTTCCCCGCACTTTGAGCTGTGTATGTATCATTAGTGATATGCAAGCTACTCTGAAATACCGAACATTATCTAGCCTTTCATCTCTTAAATGTGAGAAGAATTGTAGAGAACAGATTGCTGCTGCTTCTGAGGCTTCCCCACCATCTCTGAGTGGGTGCCAAGGCAAATCACACTTGGGATCCTTTGGTTTTGGTTAGTAATCTCTTAACTACAATATATGTATATTTTTTCCCCTTGCAAATCAGCAACGGGYGCAGGAATATAATTAATTACTTGCCTGCTTGTTCTGAGAGCATCAGTTATAGGTAGATGTTGAACAGCAAACTAGAGGTGATAGCAGAGCAAACACTGATTTCCAAGAAACATCCCAGAAAAACATACARGATAGGTATGAAGATTTAGATGATAAAAACAACTTGCTGAAATGAGAAAGACTGGSTGACTTAATTCTAGCTTGCCAGGAGTGGGAACACTTTTTACATAGCTGAGTATAATCTTTTGTTTTTCAAAAGCATGGAAACTTTCTAGCCTACAAACAATTCTACAAAGGTGTCACATAAAACAGTCCTTTCAAATCAGTAGGAATATCTGTTTTTAAGGCTAGTGAAGTGGTTCTTACAAAACACTTTTGATTGAATGCTATCTGGAATAACTTATTTTGGGCACCAAAAACCTATCAAGAGGACAGGCCATAAGTTTTTTCAATAACGTCGTGTTTTAAAGTAATCTCCATCCGTAACAGACAAACAGTAGCTATTCTATTGGTAATTACTGGTATTACTCATGAAAAAAAATGGATTTATTTGCTGGACTTCTCTATCTAAAAAGGTAATGTTTTTCAACCTGCTACCTATTCTGTGAAAATTAAATTAGAAACCAGAATTTTTGCTTCATTTATTTTACAGGTTGGAATTAAAATAATAATGATTAATAAAAAAAATAACTGCTGGAGAGAAGTGAGAACATGAGAGAAGTGAGAACATTAGGCTGTGGTGTCCTGGTGTCTGTCTGTCTGTCTGTCTCTCTCTCTCTCTCTCTCTCTCTCTCTCTTTTTTTTTAAGAAGAATTTTTTTAAGCCATATCATCTTGAATGGGAGAGGTCAAGGGACCATGAGGAATGCTTAGTGGAGGAGAAGAAAAAAAGGATCTCCCCTTTCAGCAGTTCCATGTGCTATCATAGCCCGAGTTCCCTGCACCATTAGTACGCAGGTACTAATTCCATGCAGTACTTGAGCTGCTCTCACTAACTGCTACTCTCCTACTCCATTTGCTGTCCTTGTGTTCCTGTCTTCTCCCTTGTGTTGGATCAAACAGCTGTATATTTGTATATTAACAGCTCCGTCAGTATATTAAAGTGTTTTTTGTTGTTGTTTTTGATGGATTGGCTTTCACTTGATCTTATTCTGCCACCCAGTATCATAAAACTCAGTGCAAGAGTGGGAATGTGTTGCTGGGACCAGGAATGAGGAAAGAGGACAGAGACCTCTTGTTTGGGCAGTGAACCATAGTTAGATTGGATTATATGTTGCACAAAATTGCATCTCAAAGAAGTTTATTTTCTGAAACAAGGTTGTCTACTTAAGAGCAGACCCAGGTTCATATGTTTACTCTGATTCTGGCAGAGAAAGGAGCGGGTGCTGTTGAGACTTGATAGTAATGTTAGACCAGTCTAAGGTCTAACTGTGATTTGGCACTTCTTTTTTTCCTCTCATCCAGACTGCATCTCATCAGCAACTTTTCCCCAGTTTCTGTTCTGATCCATATTGAGCTATAGTGGTGGAGAGGAAATGAGTGATATATATTATATATATATTTTCCCCTAGTCCTAGTGCTCTATTGAAAGAAAAGTAGAGTTTTTTCTAAAATGCCTCCTAAATTTTCAGGCACTGGTAAGTAGCCCCATGTATGCTCATGTCTACTTTTTCACAAGCTTTCAGAATCCCTCTAAGTCTATCATTGGTAAGACATTGAAGGGAGATTTAGGGAACAAGGTGTGCTAATGTTCATGTCAAAGACATCCTGGTTTCCTTGGAATGTCTCTCAGATGCTTTCTCTTCATGTTTTTCTCCTGCTTTTGAATTTTTCTGGGTACTGAGTGTTCTGAATCACTTCCATATCAAACCTMAGTAAATATACCTATGCTTTGCAAGCTTCTGACTGTCCCTGCTCTAAGAYCTTGTTTTATATTATGTTTTTTTTGGGTTGTTCTAACCAAAGCAGAGAGGTATATGGTGTTCAGTGCCCGTTTAGCTTTAATCCCCTAATTAAAACCATTCCTTTTGGAGGACTGTGCCTTCTGTTTTACTTATTTTGATAGTAAAGGTGCTACCTCACAAAGTGGATCCTTATTAAGAGAGTTTCTTTGCTATATTGTTATTTGATCTAGGCTTATAAATACATTAAATCGGGTTTGAATTTGCCCTTTTTATCATCTTTTCTTCACCCATTCCRTTCTCTCAGACATAAAAGAATAATGCCTTTATGTATTTAAATATAATTATGATCCTCAGGATTAAAATGCAGGGAGGATGGAGGCTGGAGAGAGGGAAGTGAGATTTCTGTAAAAATAGGCATTTCTAGCCTGGTCTTTCTAGTTAGAGATCAAGAAAACTTAATTTTGGCYTTCAATTAGTCCAGCAAACCACACTGTGCCTCTTTCTGTGCGCCGCGTGCTTTTTTTAATTAGGTCAGCTGTATTGATTTGAGAAGTCTCGACAGCCAAAGGGAGTGCTTTTCCAGGGGGATGTGCCGTGTGAGTGTTATCACGTCTGACCTAACTTGGGAATTTTGAGATGAAGGTCTGATAGTGTTTTTCATCCTCCACTCTGTAAGGCCCCTCTGCCTCAACGATGCTGCGTTTGACAAAACCCTRGCCTAAAACATAACTGATCTTATCCTACTTAGAAGCAGAAACAAAAGGAGAAACTTGGGCTTTGGAAGGAAACCTGTAAGGAAGCGGGCCTGCTTATACGGCACCAGAGCAGATAAGGCCGTGTGAACAGCGGGGGAACTGGGGCCTTTTCGGCCAAATCGCCCTTATTGAGCTGGAAGCGTCTCGGCGCTTCCAGGAAGGCGGGCCTGCGGCGGCCTTCCCGCTCCCCGGGCTCCCACTTTTCCCGGTTTGTGTGGCCGGACACGGCAAAGCTCCGCGGCGGTGCCGGGAAGGAGCCGCCGCCGCCGTGGGGCCCCCTGCCGCCGAGCGAGGCGCCTGCAGGCGCCGCGGCCTCGCCGGGGCCTCCCCCAGGGGGCAGCCGCCGCTGCGCCTGCCGCCCGCCCGCGCCCAGGGCGGCGGGAAGATGTCGCCGCGCGCCCCGTGGGCGCCTCGGGCCGGGAGCCAGCCGCGCTGAGGCGCCGTCTGCTTTGTAGCGGGATGTTACGGTGCAGCTCTCGCGGCCTTTAAGTTATATTTTCAGTTGTGCTTCTGGACGAGGCTTTCAGGGAGCCCCGATTTTGTAGTGTCTTCTTAGGAAATTGCAGTTCCCGTGAACAGCCGTAGGCAAAGACCTAACGRTACCTTAAAGTAAAGGAGCAAACTCTTGTTAATTCTTATGCAAGGATTACAACCTARGTTACTTCAACCTAAGTTACCTCAGGAGCTCTATTTATTCATATTTATTTATTTTTCCCTGGCACCCTGACTTAATGGTGCAAACCATTATACATTGCTGCCTTCCTTTGGAGCAGCCTGGCACACTCCAGGCTGTCCGCAACTCAAGGTGCCTTTTGGGCCAGGTTTTGGTGCCTCTGGGCCAGGGTTTAGTGTTTTTGGGCCAGGTTTTAGTCACACGGTCACTGTCCTTCAGCTTCCCTTGGGAAGAAGCCGCCCGCACCTTGCAGGGGCTGAGTCATCCCTGCGTGCACAGGGAAGCAGAGGAACGTCTGTCCCTTTGAGCACAAGCATATGCACCTCAGCGCAATGTTATGCCAACCAAATTAGTACAGGCTATTTATAGATGCATTTTATTGTATATTTGTGCATTCTGTTGGGCAAGTTTATACCTAATAAAAGGAAGCACTAAAAGCGGCAGTTAAATGGATTTTGATCTCTTCAGAAGTAGCACAGCGCAAGAAATGTCTTGCCCTGCTGCTGGAAAACTTACTTTTTTTTTTTTTTTTAAAAATAATTTTACAGTGTAGCATGTTTTTCTTTTCAAATTCTTTTCAAATGTCAATTCAAAAAATGGTCAAAGTCATTGAATCTCCTCTTTTTAGGGCAAGAGTTTTAAGGAGAGAATAAAATTACCTGAGTGTATCATTTCAAATAAAGTGGCAATAAGCAACTTTTTAATATGGCAATGAAACAAATAATAATAATGGTTTACTCTTGTATTGGTACCTATCGTGCTTTGCTTGATGAGTGCATTATTGTACTCTCTGCTTATATAAATATATTCTCTTTAGAGGGAATATTTGCCTAGCTAACATTTTGCTCTTTACCTATTCTTTAGGACGTACCTATCACACATGCATATAATACTGGAAATTTCTGCATAGTAGTACTTTATGCAGTATTGTTGGAAGATAAAATTTCAAAGACAGATACGGTTAAATCTCTTTTATAGGTAAGAAAGTAAAAATAAATCTCCTTTGTTTAATAGTCTTACTTTAATGGATGCTTTCACTATAGCAAAACTAACAGCATAAAATGTAACCATGTTTGTTTTGGTATGCCTGATAGTCCTGTGTTTAGTCTTTAGAAAATATTTCTCCCCAGTCTTTAGAAAAAAGTGCTTTTCTAAAGCACTGCTTATTATCATATGTACTGAGACTCTCAGCTGGTGGGTTTCTAAATCACAAGTGAGATAATAAATGATTTCATGTGGCCTTTGAAGTTCAACTGTTTTCAGTGAACTGTCTAAATAGAATCATTTGTCAATTCAGGACAGAAATAATATATTGCTTCTAAGTAGTCCTTAAAACCTGAAAAAGGTTTTATGGAAGGAGACAACACCAAAGCAATTTATTAGTCCAATTCGGTTTGACATATCTGTGGCAGGAGCTCTGTTCCTGCATAGTTCTCTGGGCCCGCCGCTTGAATCAGGTGAGCAGGGTCAGGACCTCACCATGTTTTTTGTCTATAGTTTTGGCATACATAGTATTTTGTCATTCAGCTCTTAGTAATAGACAAAAGAAAAATCTGCTTTTTAATGTTTCCGATTGTGAGGAAAAACTTTCCAAATACTCAAAACATTAAAGTGCTGCACGGCATTTATCCCATATTGACATTGAATATAACTGACAGTATTTGAGGGTTACTTTCTTAACCCTCATTGATTACTTTTTTTTTTTCTGTTTGCATTATCAATCTTTCATTCTAAATATTATCCAATAATTACCCAACTTAGCAACATTATGTTAATAACAAATTGATTTGGAATTTCCTACAAAAATCTGTTTTATTTTTCTTCTGATTCGTCGCCATAATCATTGACAGGACGCAAAATAGTTGTTTGTTCTTTTTTCTTTATGTAGACATCAATCACTGGCTTCTCTGCACCTTGGGTAGTTTTAGATTTGAGAGCTCTGGTGTATGACTTGTGTTCTGTAGAAAATTAAAAACCTTTCTGAGGAAATGTGGACACTCAGTTTCTGGCAATGTTGGCAAGTAATTTGGCACAACAGGGGCAGTTCAAAGCAGTTAATGGTATGGCCTGTGTGTCTACACAGCTCTCATTTAGGGGTTTCCTCCAGACTAGGTTTAGTTTGGCCCTTGAATGAAATGCTCCCACCATGAATATGGTTTCTTCAAAGGACTAGTTAGTGGTTTGGACCTCTATCTCAGCATTAGGAGATATTTTTTGCACACTTAGAGTACAGCTTCCAATTTAAATGTCTTTGAAAAGAATCTAATTTGACAAACCAAAATCCTTCCAAAAACCCATCAAAATCCTTCTGCAAACTGGACCTATGTGTGCTAAGTAGGGATTATTGGGAGGTTCAGTTCTCAGCCACGCAGAGTGAAGAAAGAACTTGGCACTTTGGAAAACATGAGAGGAAAAGAACTGTTCCCAGTGCCTGAGAATTCATTGTACATTATTGTTACTAAAAGGGAAAAAAGAAAAGTCCAATTGCTCTTGTGACCAGTGTTTTATGTTAAACAGATAAGTCTGCTGAGCACAATAAGAAAACTTCTTCTCAAAATATCACTGTAAATGTAAGTATGCATATCTCAGTACAAATTGTTTTAACAAGGTTAAGGTGGAATTTGTCTGAAATGTCTTGCTGACAGTTTTTTGGGTTGTTGCATGCTTTTGCAATTTTCACTTTTTCCTAGCTCATCTGATGTAAACTGTTCTGCTGCTTGCAGATGCTATGGCTTCGATTTCTTCTATTAAATATAAAATGAATCCATGTATGGGAGTACTAGCTTTTAGGCTAATTAGAAATTAAGCTTCATTTTTGACTTCCATGCTGTAAAACAGATCATTTATTGCAATTCTTGCTCTCTTGCATCCTTTTACTGGAATTGACTCTCTGTGTAGTTAGAAATGTTATTTCTTAATCTTACTTTTACCTCTTCTACTCTTACTGCTTTATTATTCATTGTTTGGAATTATGAACTTTATATAGGTCTTCTGAAAGTTTGAATGACATCATTTTTCTTCTATTTATTCTTGCTGACTAGTTCTGGAAGACTGCAGAGTTGTGGGTTTGTTTATAAAGTCTGCAATGATGCATTTTTAATGCTCTTATGGCACTTATAGATATATATATATAGCTTTATTTTTCAAATGACATACTGAAGATAATGATTGTTTTCTTTGCTACCTTCTGATTTGCAAGGACAGAGTTGGGTTTAGTAGTGGACACATGTTCGGTGTGCAACCACATGTTGCACACGGATTGTATCACGTGATGTAGGACCACATGCTGTAGTAATTAGTATTAAGTAAAAGCTAGGGCCCTATTAATACATTCCATTGAGGAATGTGTTTTATTTATTTTTTTTTTTAACTTTTAACCAAGGTAATAATCAGTTCCCTTTTATATTAAAGATCAGGAAGGCTCAAATGTAGCCATTAATGACAAATGTTCCTGTCTTAACTTCAGTAAAGCTTTCATCAGCTAGGTATTGTACTGTGTCTATATATTTATACACAGAAATGCATCAAATTTAAACATGAGAAATTGAATGACATTTAAAATAAGCCTATAAATAAATGCTGAAAAAATGGGAAATGTTGTACAATTTGATAGTAGTAAAACAAGTTTTCCATACTAAAGAATATCCACTGTCTTGTGTCATATAGTTGTCTTCTGAGGAAGGAATAAAGTCTCAATTCTCTTGAAGTAATTAATTTGCCTCATAACATATAGTTAAAAGAGATACTTGGTCCTGTCTAGCCAGAGTGTCTGTGTTTGATAAGGGGTGAGTGTCTGTTGGTTGTCGTCCCCTGACTCCCAACAATTTCCAATAGGGAAAACAGCAAGGATGAGCAGTCTCATGAGGAAAGCAGTGGCTTGGGAGTCCGAAAACCGGAGTTCATTTCCACTGGTGTTTGCTCTTGTTACTTTGCTTAGGGTATTTGTAGCAGGATCAAGAGAGCAATGAGGTTAATAACAGGACTTCTACTTGAATTGGACCATCTTTATGTGAGCTCTTTGCTCTTGCTGTTTTGTTGCAGTTCCTAATCTGTATGTGGGTTGTATTGCTTTCTCTCATTCCTCTCCTTTCATTTCTCCTATTAAACTCTAAACTCTCTTTTAGTTTAGAGTTGCCCTTTGCTGTATATTTCTGTAATTAATAAACCATCCAGGTCTAGACGAGGTCTCTGCTTTTGCAATAAATGCTGATACTACAATTACAGATGTTGCTCTAGCTTGACATTATAAAACATTTTTTAAAATTGGATGATGTACCCGGCAAAGTTTTAAATTTTAGAATGTATTGAGTCTCTGAGTGCCGGCAATTGGGAACAGAACTGCTCTGTGGCCTATTTTAGGATGTAAATTGGTTTGGAAAAGTGACGGTCTACTTTCCTTGCCTCCAGCCTGAGGTGAAGTGCCTTGCTTATTGAATACTCTTATCCCTCAAAAGCCATGTACACAAGAGTGCACTTGTGGTCTCTGCCTGAACTGGAATAGTGATCTACATACTGTTAAAGGGTATTTAGAGTAAATTCTCTCCGGGGTTAATAACCCTTCAACTATTCAGTCTGTAGCCTAATCTTTCTCAGAACTGCCATGTTTAAAAAGAAAAAAAAAAAAAAAAAAAAAAAAAAAAAGGGGGGGGGGCAAAACCAATATAGCTGGTTAAACTTGTACTCCAAGGAAATTATTTTGTACTATATTTGAGTATTCAGTGTAATATTTGTAGCTTTTTCATCTCTGATTTTCTAACATCAATCGTAATACTCTTATATTTTAAGCAGACAGAAAATGTTCAGAGTTTTTGTTTACTTTGCTCTTCTAAATGGAATACAGAGTTTCAAATATTTTTTGCAGCTTGAGATGTACTAGTTTCTTTTGGTTTAACTTTACAGTATTGGCTTTTTAGCTTTTGCAAAGCATGAAACGTTGCTTTGTTTTGACATTTATTTGCTTTGAATCTCTTTTCTTTTACAGCAAAACACTTGATGAAACAGTATTTCTTGGGATATGTTAACTGGGATCTGCGAACTGTTTGGTGGTTATTCAAACTACGTAGAATTGTTAATTTCAAATAGGCTTTCTACAAACACCCTTTCTCCTGAGCACTTTGAAAAATTATATTCATTTATTTCACAGTTTTTTTTGTAGACAGTGATGCTCTTATCTTTCTTTTAAAGCTTTGAAACTTAGGCAGAGAGATTGAAATCCAAAGTTTCTACTAATATTGTCTCTCCTATATCTAAACATATATTTTTTCAGAACTTAAATTGAAAAGATTTTCATGTCATGAGTTTTTCTTCCCTCAAGTTGAAAACTTTCTTGTTTCAATTTACAATTTCTTGACATTCACCATTGCAAAGAACTTGATTCTATCTTCCTGAAGTGAATGAATTTGTTTTCCTCAATGAAAATTTTGTAGGGACTAGATGCCTACTCCAAGATGCTCTTGGGACCCTCTTATTTCCTCACTCTGACTCTTCTGAGTTGGGGCTGCAGCCCCACAGCCATCTTGGTGACTCTCCATTGAACTTGTTCCTGTCCCTCAAAATCTTCATGTTTTTAACCTCAAGCTAGAAGCACTCTACATGTGGTCTAAACCTACTGATGAAGTGGGGGAAAATGGACAAGCTTTTAGGATCGTTTACAATCTTCTGAAAAATAAATAGCAAAATTCAACCAGATGCAAGTGAGAGTGGTCATCACTGACAATAGTCAAATGGGAATCATAGTTATCATTGGAATTTGATGTACTGCAAGAAGTAGAATGTAGAACACATGATTTCTGATGACTGTTGTGGGGAGAGTTTATCATTGTGCTTGTGTAAAGTTGATGGCAAGTTTTGCAGTTGTTACTGGGCTAATTTGCTTTGGTTTARTTTTATTTTTGGTCCATAAGTAGCTCAGGTGTTGAGGTAGCAAACTTAGCAGTTACATGAAGAGAAGAAAGATCTGAGAAAATTTGGAATTCTTTTTTTTTTAATGATTTTCAAAATAGATTTTACTGCCTATGAAGWGGGACAAGGAAGAGTGCAAGCAAGATTTTAATTTTGGAGTAGGATAGCAGACAATATCTGATGACTTTTCTTATAGATGTGATCCACTATCTAGGAAGCTTTTAACTTTTGAGTTAAAGTCCTTTTTACATTAGAAGTAYTTCCTGCTCTGAGCAAATCTGATGACTTAATGGGACTAAGTAGCACAGACCTTTTTACTTTGAGGTCTGTGACAAGTTGTGAAGATGAAGATATATTGATTTCTGGTACGAGACAAATTGGAGGCTGCAGATTTTAGGTTTATCACAAAGCCTGTAAAATTGAAATTGGTGTAGAAATGTCCTTCAGGTCTTTCATTTGTTCATCTTGTAATAGGAGTCAATTCCTATGTTGCTAAATAGCCAAAAAATCATATGGTGGCTATGAAGGACAGGCTGTTTTCTGTCTTCTCTGTCTCCTCTGTATCTTCCAGGTTGCAATGCGATCACTCTTCACTGGTGTTTTTCTTCATCTTCTTYGCTACCGATCAGCCTGTGCAGGCACAAGGCTGTTCCGAAAGAACTTTCCTAGCCCCTGTCATTAATTTCTCATTCCACTTTGCCTACTGCAGTTTATGTGATATGACTTATCCTRATACTAAAATATTTTAATGCTGGTTTAACTATAAATCTGTGCCTACAAGAAAAGGTTGTATATAGTTTATATTATTAGCTAACACAGGCCATATCAATGTTATTTTGAGTTCTGCTCAAGCTTAAGTGTATTTCCTTGTGGCAGAATTCTCTGGGTTTAAATTCGTGATAGGAAATAAATTATGAAACTGGGGGAGGCAAAAGTTCTATTGACAGAATTAATCTGAAGTCTGAAATTGAGTGGGGCACCTAATTCTATTGGCCAAAACCAGGTACTTRTTGCTGAGAAACACCTCTTTTGATGCTCCTTTTATGAAATTCTAAGTGAACCTCAGCTTCTTCCTGCCRTGTATTTGAGAAGATTTTTGTTTTTCTCTGTCTCCTACTTTCTCTGGATCAGCTACCCACACAAGTGAGTTGGAAGTGTTTGCAGAAACTATCAAAACAGGGGCTAGCAGGAATGCATTGATTTAAATAGACCCAGTGGGCCTGTAATATGAGGTAGTTGATTGCATTTGATAAAACACAAGAGAAGGGGGGGAAAAAATAAAAAAGGGTTTCATGTCTGTGCTGCCATTGACTGATATTTCTGCATGCCATGATCTGTGTTCTTTTCTGTGTGCTTTTCTGCTTGAGAGATGACTACACTGCTACATGAATCCTTTTCTGGGCTTACGGGCATAGAGAAGAGCTCGTGCTCTGGTGCYCACCAGGCAGCTCTCCGATAGTTGGCTTTCATCTCATACTCTTTGCTGCTAGGCCTGGACGGCTCTGTCTCTCTTTTGTGGTCCTGGGTTATAACTCACCTGCTGTCTGGGATGCTTGAAAGCATTGGAAAAATCTATTTCTGTGAAAACAGAGGTTGTACTTCTGGCAAAGAGTGCACAGTGGCTGCTGAAGCCAAGTGCTGGCCAAGCTACGGGGCTACCTCGCTGTGGGGGAGCGACTCTAGCAAGTCACATTCAACAGAAAGGCTTATGTGGGGCAGCCAGATCCCGTGGTGTAACAGCTTTCCAGTGCAATTCTATGCCAGGAAAACATGAATTTGAAACATAGAGTTTAATATTTTCATCTTTGCTGCAATTAAAAAAATGCTTCAGTCAAAAATAGATTTAACAATCCAATGAAACAGATTAGAACTAGCAGCATTTGAATAATAAAGATCAAGGATTTAAAATTTTGTCATTTGACTGATTTTTAGTATGAGTAACTTTTCCTACATTTGATACAATCCTAAAGAACTATGTTTTAACTTGCTATAAAATGAGAAGAAACATGTTACATTGATGTGCATGGCAGTTGCTTGTGCATTTGGAGGTACCAGTCATTTTATAGCAATTTTGAGTTATTTTTCTGTCAGTTTGTATTCCTATTCAAAGAGATGTAGAGAAACCCTCACTTAGAACAACTCCCTTAGGGCTTCCTCTTGGCTGTCAGGAGTGCGAGCAAGAGGTGTCTGTGCACAGCAAGCATAGGTCACAACAACGTAAACTTTGAGTCACCTGCATGTTTTACTGTGTTCTCTTCCTTGGAAATCTAGGAGTTGTAATTGGATTAGTTTTTGATTTTTGTTAGCCTTAAGACACTGATATTAGGTTTTCTTTTTTCTCCTTTTTTTTCTTTTTTTTTTTTTCATATGCAGATTTTGGAATTTACTTTTTTTCTTTTTTTTTCTTTTTTTTTTCCTCCTCCCCTCATTTTACTGTATCCCCGTTCACCCCATGCTATGCTATCCAGCTGTGACCAAGAGTGTATTTAACATTGGGCAACCAGGTATCTGGTTACAGTGCAGGATTATCAGGATCAAAGGGCTGTTGCTAGGTACATATATCTGAAAAAGCAATAACAACATTTTTTAACTGCTGATGTATTAACATCATTGCTTTAGGTAGGGAAAGTACAAATCACTTACCAAAATGACATGTGGGTTTCACTGATCTTGGCCGCAGTGTGATGTGTGGGCTGTGAAGATGCGTGATTTTAATTTGCCTTTATGTCTAATGGTATSACAAATACAGTCCTGCAGACTGTCATGGCAACTGCCATTCTTGCGCTTTGGTCCTAGTTATAAATATTATAGAGGCAGGAAATTAAGGAGAGAGCCACATCCAWCAAAAAAAGGGGTTTTATATGACCTAGGGATTTGCATGTTTTGGCAGTATTCTTCAGTCTGGAGTATTGCTTTCCTTTTACATGTWGTCCAGTAGTGATACAGCCTACTCAGTGTATTATTCCTATATATTTTATACCCCTGCATTAATGAGTCTTTTTGTCATCTTGTCTTTCTTTCATGATGTTTCCAATGTCTTTTATGTCAAAGAATTTTAAAATAGTGATATTTCACAAGAGTTTTAATGCAAACTCTTAAAAAGCCCTTTCCTTTGGAAAACAAAATTCAACTTCAGTTTGTGGAAGCATAATTCAGAGTTACATAAATAAATTGGTCCTCTCCTAGAGCAAGGCAAAACCTCTTCTGCTGCTTTTGTTTAAGGTACTGCTACACAGTGCAGTCAATTCTCAAAGAAAATTTCATTCTGTGAGGATAAACATACACAGCTACTCAGGAGAAGGGGGTGACCCTTTTGTTATAAAGAAAACAGTCTTTTAAGAGATATTCAGTAAAGGAAATGTGATCAGATGTTATCTATTTTATTACACATACAATGTGATTAACTTACAATGAAACTTTCTTTGGGGTGCTGGTATTGTGTATGCTCGCTCTAGTGTTCTAGTGTTCTAAACAAGAAAATTCACAGTGTAAGAATTTTTCTGTGCTGGTTTATTGCTATATCTGATGTTGCATGAATGTAAGGAGGCCTTGCTTTTTGTGTGCATAATAATAAATGAGTGCATCTGTGTTAGCTCCAGCTAGGATGAGGGCCTGCTTGCTCTGTGTCAATGTGTATGTATGTGGAAGAGGGACAGAAAGAGATAAAAATGAGGTTCTTATATCCAAGTGAAAGGCTCTTGCTGTTCTGGTAAAGTTTTTGAAAAATATAGTTTTAGAGTCTTAGAAGATTAATCTCTTCTTTCTCTAGCTTTTTTGTAGTTCTTCCATAGATTCACAGAATCACAGAATGGTTGAGGTTGGAAGTGCCCTCCGGAGATCGTCTAGTCCAAGCCCTGCTTGCTCAGGCAGGGCTTGTCTTTCCTGCAGTTATTTATGGCTAAATTGAAACTTTTTTTTCACAAGTATCTCCTACTGTGTAGCTCCAACTCAGGATCTTTCTGGGACTCCAGTAGTACCCCATTGTTGAGAAGACTAACCATGAAGTCATATATTTTTTTCGTGTTTTTTTTTTTTTTTTTTCACTAACTGCAGTGCATGCAAGGGGATTTTCTCCTTTCCCCTGGTAAATGAGCTTCTTTAGTTTATCTTAGGCTAAGATACTGCTGTTGAGTTTCAGTCTCTTAAGGGAACTTTTAAAGACAATTGAGGATAGAGTATCATCGAAATACAACTGGAACATAACTGCAGTACCTTTGCCCTTTACAACGTGGTGAGAATGGGCTGAAACCGGTTTTGGGTGCACACTTCTGGCATCTGTTCATACACAGGGGAAAGTTAGCGAGGAAGATGTGTCAGTTGATAGGTGGTTTCTGGGGAAGCTGAATTAGTGATGCCACTGTAAATTTTATCTGAGAGGCATCTGATGATTCTACATGTTGTTAAATCAGTTGGTAGGGCTAGCAAAATGGAAATTTATATTTCAGTGCACCTTTTCTGAAAAGCACTCTTGTGAGGGGATACCTTAACCAACTAAAAAGAAAAGGAATATCATAATTGTGCAAGAATTAATAAAATTAATAGGCTCTAATTGACATCATAATTAAAAAATATTGTCATAAAGCATTAACATAAATCTACATTAATCAGTATTATAAACTGAAGGTATTTTTGTTTTAGTGAGTTGTCTACCTAATATCATTTTTTTTTTGTATTTTTTTCCCCCTCTTAGAAAATATTTTGTTTGCAGTTTTACTTAGATTGCAGTGCTCTTGGAAATTCACCTTATATAYGGCACTGCCTTCATGATTCATGATATGATTTCAGAAAGCGATCCTGCTATTCTTCAGAAATTCTTGAAAAGCACATAATAGCTGTCAAAAGTTACTGCTAAAACGACGGTTGTGATATCAGAAATCTTTAGGTCTTCGCTAATCCTTTAATTATAAGGGTTACTAACATTGATGACTTAGTGTTTAAAACATAATTAAGAAAAAGAGAGTGAGGTTCCTTCCATAATCTCATGGACCTCCTTAAATTGTGGGTTTTTTTTGTTTTGTTTTGTTTTGTTTTTCTTTTTTCTCTCCTTCTAGTAGTACCAGGTCTTACACCAAAAAGTAAGGGACATGTATCCTCAGCTCTCTGGGTGATTGTTTTATTTCTTGTGTGTGAAGCTTGACTACTCCGCTGGATGAAATGTGTCAGTTAAGTGTGAATGGTGGTTGTGCAAATCTTGGAATGCGTGGGAGTTCGGAATACAAACATGGAATTTTGGAATGAATAATACTGAATGTAAGTAGTGGAATATAATACCTGGAGAAATGTGATAGCTTTTCCTATCCTGCTGAACTCTCATCAAGTGTTTTGCTTTGTGTAGGATGAGTGATTCATTTTTGTATAGAACTGGCATGCCATTTTTCCTACATGTTTTATTGCTAATATAACACAGATGTG
Source organism: Nothoprocta perdicaria (assembly GCF_003342845.1). NCBI lineage: Eukaryota > Metazoa > Chordata > Aves > Tinamiformes > Tinamidae > Nothoprocta > Nothoprocta perdicaria. The sequence goes on from NW_020455677.1 coordinate 2,635,362, forward strand.
TATGAAAACTTGTATTAAATAGTTTATAATAAATGGTTTATTTATCTATGGCTTAACTGGCTAACAATCATGCCATGTTACTCATTTGAATCAGGGAAGCCAGTGGATATAACTGTAAAGCAATGAAGTATTTCYCCTCCCCTGGTGAGCAGGTTTCAAGGGGTCTTGGTAATATTCCTGGAGCCTTAGGGGACTGCTGGACCTTCTGGCTTGTCTTTGAACAGATCCCCATTTTCCACCTAAGAGAGAGATTTCAGGGAAATGGGAAGATATGAGGCTTTCCTGGAATCACTAGACCTGGTCTCTACCTGTTCAGTTTACATCTACTGTAGAAGCGTAAGAAATTCTACTTTTCTGAGAGGAATTGGGCCTGCTACACACCTACCACAGACAATAATATGGCAATGATTCTATGAATGATATTAGAGAACATATCATAGAACAATAATTCTATGAATAATATGGCAGCTTGGCACAAATAACGCAGTACCAATCCTCTCAAAGGAAGCCGAGTGGGAACCTTCATTTTTCCCCCTACAGCAGCAACATGTTCACCTTTTTTAACCACTAGTTGGTTAAAAGATGTGTGATCTGCCCACTGAAAGGTGGGTGTTGTGCTGRGTCACTCCTCCTTCATCTGGTTAAATGGCTTTAGAGCCAAATTCTTCAAGCTGTGTGGCATCTTTCTGATGTGCTTATTCTAAATATTTGAGTATTTAGAATTTTTTTCCCTCCTTCTCTCCTTTTCTAGGGGAAACAGATAAAAATATTACTAAAAATGCATGCAGATATGTATGAGTAATTTAAAGATTGTACAAAATGCGTCACAAAATAGCATTTGGCTTTGGGCAAATCTGAGCACATTCTGTGTGACGCAAAACTTTATTAAGCCAGTTACATAGATGATAATCACCAGAAGCTGTTTAGACTCTCTTTGACTGACAAGCAATTGCAAGTATCACAGAACTGCCACAAACTGAGTAAAATGACATTATTCTATCTCTTACGGAAAACATAGCTATAAATTGCAGTGAAGGAAAGCAGTATTATTTTTTTCAGAAAGTCCAAATCTAAAATTGTACTTTAGTTACTTCAGATGTACTTTACACGTGCTCACTTGCAGTAAATGTAAGTTATTTTACAGGCTTAATGGCATTTTCAAAGGGTCTGAATTAGGAAAGCAGCATCTTCATCTCCACAGACATTTTTTTTGTTTTGTTTTCTGTGTAAAACTAGAATCAATGTTTGTATCCCTAATTTTGGGGACAGTTTCCRTGTCTTGTATTCCGTATTGGTGGCTAATTGTGTGTTGCCTTATTCTCCTTCAAGCTTGCCTTGTTTTGCAGGTCTGCTGAAAGCGCAGGAGTAGTCAAAGTGTGAGGGCTGTTTATTACAGCATATTTTAGATTTCAGGCTAAATCCGTTTGGTCAGGCAGCATAGAGTGATCAAGCATATATTTTAACATAAAAACAGGTCAGCAATGACTTCTTCTAGATTTCATTTTTTTTTTCCCTCCTGACTTGTAGATGCTTTGATTTTGTTGATGTGCATGTTATTTGTATGCACAAGTACACTGGAAACCTGGGATGTCTCTGTTCTCCCAGCTGGTCTGGATAGCAGTTCTTTGTTTGGATGGCAAACATAAAAATAAATGGGTGTATGTTGGGGAGACCTTTGCAAATATGCTTTCCCTGTAAGCTTAGCATCATTTTTGTTCTTTTTGCAGACAGTGTAGGGTTTGCAGGGGCTTGGGGCTGATGTTCAGGTTGCTGTTATGGCTTCAGGACTGTTGGATATTCTGTATTCCATGAGAAAATGTTCTCGGCCCTTAGGCTTGTAATTGAATTCTCTCTGGTCTCTGATCACATATACATTCCTCATTAATTTATCTCATTCCKCATTAATTTATCAGGCTAGCTACTAGATATATTTCTCTGCACTCTTACTATCAAACAGATTGTCCTAAATGTCCGTTTTTCTAGCGACTGAAAGATTTTGTGGAGGCTTCTGTTGTTGCTTTAAATGTGTACTACGCAAATTGCAATATGGAAGTAATTTGAGAAATTTCAATAGTTTTAGCAAATAGCGATCTAGAAATTGAATGCTTTGGAAATACACTATTCCAGTGCACTGCTGCATATGTAATGTATGTGCAGCATATGCAGAGGTCTTTTTCAAAACATTTATATTAAACCTGTCAGGTATTTATGAATAGTAAAAATTAATTTCCCCCACTTCTGTCATCGGTTAAAGAAATGGATTTCAGCAGAGAAGACTGTCAGTGTTTCCCGCATACCAGAACAGCTCACTTCAATGTCATAGAATTACACCAGGTGGCCTGCTAAGAGTCAGCTTAATGTGATTCCAAATGATAGGGTAGGGAATGTGAGGGAAATTAAAATAGTATCATACTTGTGATTTAAAAGGAAGTTAATTACCAGGGCTTGTTAATAAACAAAGAAAAATTCAGAATGTATTATCTGTTGTGTAGCATATCAGTAGTGAATGTGATACCATAAAAAATAAAATTTAACACTGCATAACTTTACATTTGCTATGAAATACTTAATTAAGTTGTTGACATGTTTTGCTTATTAATGGATTTCTGTCTTTGGAAAGAATTATTAAATAGTGGGTTTAGTCTTTTTATTTTTGCTTATTGTCTGGCAATGCTACACGCTTGTAGTCTCTTTATTTCATGTTCATTTGCCTCATGCAAATAGAAAAGCGTCTGAATGAGGCCAGTATTTTGAAATGAAAATGCTTATTCTGTCGATAGAGTGGTTGAGCATTAAAGGGCAAAGGGGAGATATTCATACAGTCTAATTTTTTGTCATTTAAAACTTGGTCACCTACATTGCTCTATTAACATTTATTTTARAAGGCCATCCAAATGATGCTTAGTTATTTACCTTTTACACTTCAAAATATTGAAGTGTCCCTAATGCGTTTTCATAACCTGCCCCACGGCTGTCAGATTAGAATTCTGAGAATATGGAAATAATTTTTTATTTTCTTTAGAGGTAACTTTTGTAATTGAGTTAAAATTGTATAGTCCATATTACTTTAATAGAGTAAACATCCTACAAAAAATAACCTTATTAGTCTCTAAATTTAAGAAAACAGTAGGTAAACTTACTGCATATTTTACTCTCTAGATAGAATGAACCAAAGATTTCAGAAGAGTTTAAAGGACTTTAATCATATTACAGAATTTCCTGTGATTTTAATTGTCCCATAAGTAAACAAGAGTCTGTTGCACAAAATTCCTTCTCTTTTGAACTTTGATCGTACTTCATTTAAAGAAAAAAGTTAATGTAGGTGTTCACTCTGAATTAAAGCTTAGCAGATATATCTTCATGTCAAAATTCATCCTGTGAAGTTTAACTTGCCGCATTCTTTGAGCCACTTAAAAGGAAAAGAATTGTTTGGATGCCTTTCTGCTCTGGGATGTTGCGTGAACTGTGAAAATGTCCAAGAAAGGGGAAAATGCATGAACCAAAGACAAAGAATATGCCAGAGCGTATTGTATATCTTCTCACATATTTACACAATATAAAAAATATCAAAAAATACTTACAGGGAAAATTGGAAGCACAGAACCCTTTTATAATTATGATAGCTGTTCCTCTCTCTCCTCCTTCCCCCTGCCCCCACAAATTAAAAAATATCTTAGCAAACATTGGTTTGAATGAACTCCTTATATTGCAAACATGTAAAATATACCTAATAAGTAAATAGTAGTATTTTACTAGTTGGATCCATACCAATGAACTTTTTAAATTTTACATACTTTGTCAGTGCATCTTTAAACAGACTTGCATGCTTTATTAAGCTAAGGCATTTTTCATCATAAGTAATAATAAAAAAAGAGTCTGAATAGAATGAGGTATTGCAAGTGCAAAATTTTCAAATGAATTGTGCCATATTTTGTAAAAATCTGGACACTACATTTTCTTTCCCTGTAGGTTCAGATCTCTGATAAACCAGCACGTGCCTACTTTCATTTCTCTTTGCCAGCTTCACAAACATTTGCCTCTGAAAGCTGGTGAAAGCTATTTTAGCATAAATCAGCAGGTAATGCTGGTGAAAAACTGAATGTTTCTGCTTGTGAAGTTTCTTTCAACACCAATGATTTTATTTTATTTTTTAGTACTCTTCTATCACATAGTTGGAGGAATGGATTAATTAAAAGGGAGTAGTCTCTTTAAGTTTTGTTTTTCAGCTTTTCAAATGGTAATATTGTCTTCAACATGGTGCTTGTCAAAAATTAATTTCCTCTACTGAGAACACATGAGAGCTCCTAAACATTTCTGAGAGCAACTTTGAAATTTACTCTTGGAGAAAACTTCCGCTTTGAGGGAAGAACAGGGACAGTTTTATGGAATTTAAATGGCTAATGTGCTAAAATGTAGACCAGGGACTTTCACCTCGTCTATCTGAATGCCTGCTCCACTTCAGTGAGCAGCAGTGGAAGGGTTTTGCCCCTGAGGTTGATGGCTCAAGGTCGCTCTTGGGCTTGCTCGCTGTGTGCCAGCGCAGGGTGCGAGCGAGGACGCGGCAGCTCTGCTCTGAGCAGCAGTGTGGTCGGAGAGAGGCTGAAGCCCATCAYGGAATTAAATACAGGATACTCTCTAAAATGTTTTCCCTTCGTAAATTAAGGTGACTTTCTCAAGAGTTTTTTGATAGAACAGCRTTCAAATTTGGTGACTTAGATCTCTTAAAGAGGTGAGAGACTCTTCAGAGCCTTCTTTCAGTTTTGGACTGAGAAGAAACATTTGAATATTCATAGATTCGTTAAAAGTCTTTTTGACATGGATGGTCAAAGCAGCATTAAGAAAATACAATATTTGGTATTACTTGATTAAAACTCAATATAGCACTTATCTAAATCATGAGGTTAATTTTTAGAAGAAAAAGGTTAGGTTTAGAATATTTAGTGACTATTATTTTYGTGCATGCAAGCTAGATACACAGCTTGGGCCAAAGATGTTTAGCCCTAAAACAGGTTCTTTGGTGGGGTGGCAGCTGCAGTCRTCCTTGTTCTGGACATGCCAACCTTTAAAACTTAGTTTCAATGGTCAACATTTTTGTGCRATGCTTCTCTACTGAGATATACATCCTGCTAAGCTCAGCCTCATTCTGCCATGACCGTTTCCATCATCACAAGTGCTTGATCTGTTTCACGTTTTATGGAATCGATAAATCTCATCCCTAAAGAGTCCAGCAGCCCTTTGATTCCTGACCTGACATTTGCTAATGCTATTCCTGATGACCTGCCAGTACGGATCTTCAGAACTGCAGTCTGTGTTTGACAACACTCATAATATGAATCAATATTTAGCATTCAGTAAGTGAGCTGGGGAGTCATTTTATTGCTGCAAAAGGCTACATTGCCCCTGGGCAGCTGTCAGAAATGGGTAGTTATTAATAGCCCTCTCTTTTCACTTAGCATAGTCAGTAGGGGTCAGCCATGAAATGATTTAATCAGTTTATGATATCTGTGACAAAGAGCACTTAAAATGTAATCACAAAATTTAAGAAGTGTCCCTGGGCTGTTGTAATGTTTTCCTCATCTAATTTTCTCTGAAGTTGATATGGTACACTGAAAGGCCRAGTCAGTAAAAAATACATGTTCAAAGTCTTTTTTTTTCCCCTCCACTGTCTCACTCCCCGTGTGCCTGAATGTTGCTTTTGGGGGGTGGGGACGGTGGTGGGATTGAAGAACAAAATGATATTCCACAATGCCGTTGTCTCCGGCTCCCTTGCAGTTTCCCATGGTGACTGCGTTGCTGTGAGGGTAATGTGGGGGAATGAGGAATTTCCTCCTGTTTGAAAAGGAGGAATTGGCCTACACCACCTCTTCTAACCTTTTAGAAACACTGAAAATCTGGATGCCTGTCTCTGGACGGCTTAGTTTCTTATGACTGCTTTAAACAGAGGGCATCGCCACAGGTCTCGCTGACCGTGGCAATGTTGGTTATTTGCATTTTCACATGGGTGGGTGATTTAATCGGGAGAAATGTCTTCGGTGCATGAAGTAGCAACGGGCTTGTTCCAATGTAAGCCTTGCCTTTTGTTTTGCCTTTTCTCCAAGTGTTGTGGGCAATTGCTGGAAACTTTCACTCTGTTTATTTTTGAGTTTCTGTGAGCTCATCTTGCAATCCCCTTGAGGCATTTCATAGTGAAAGTGTTCTTCACTCCTCTGCCCTTCTCTGAGACTACTTCTCTAGTAGTACTTCCCTGTCAATCTTTGCCATACTTCAAGGAGTAAAGCTGATACTCTTTTCTGTTCTGTTGTTTCTTTATGGAGACTTTGATTTTAAGAATGATCGCATGCAGTGATTTGGCAGTATAACTCCAAAACGTGCACAATTCTGCCCATAATTCAGAATGGAGAAAGCTGTTTAATGGGCACCTCTGTTTTGGGATATGTTAAAGTACATTTATGTACTTTTTCTCATATATCCAGGTAGATTTTGTGCATTCTCCTTGTATAAAATGTCTTTTCTATGTTAGATGATTGCCTGWGCATGGTATCATCCCAAATGCTATGGTCATCAATATTGCATGCAAATATGCTATCAGTAGGAATAATCATCAGGACCAGGATAAGTTTGGGGGGTTATTTTTTGTTCTTTTTGTTTTTCTGATGAACTGGATAAAAGCTTGAGATTTGGTTTTAAAGAAAAGATCCAGAAAAAAAAAATGACGTTTCAATGAAACCAAGTGTATTCTGACCAGAAAAGTCCATGTTAGACAGTTCCCAATTAACTCTCTACTTCAACTTTTTGTCATTAAGTGTAATAAAGAAATGTTTCTTATCTGTTTTTTTAAAGTCTGCCACTGTTACAAGACTATGTCCATCAGTATCCCAAAGTCAACAGTAGCAAATTATGCTGTTTTATCTCTAGCCGAACAAAGTACTCTCTGCCTGTTAACTTTTTAACAATTTGTCACTGGAAACAGCCCCTCACAGATGAATATGCTACATTTACTGGAATATTCTTTACAGGATAATTCTGCTGCCAGTTGGTATTACGTGTCACACTGTCATGTCTCATCTTTTGAAGGCGCTGTAGTTGTTGCATAGAGGTATGTCTCTTCAGCTAAAACTGTAGCAGCTCAGGTGTTTAATTYGGGAGATTCTGCTTTCAAGCCTTACAGCAGCAGCCAAGATAGAGGCTGTCTCATTTCTTCATTTCTAGTGCTGAGATGTCCTCGATTCAGACAGCTTTATTAATTTTATAATTGATCTTTACTCATTTCATAGGAATAAAAACTGTGTCAATATTAATACTGGAATCTTGCCTTCTCTCTTTCAAATTAGAGACAGACTTACAGCGGATGATGGTGCACGTTCATAAGGTGTAGGATATGAACTAATTTTTACTAGTCATTCTATGATAGCATATAAATTGTTCTAGTGATGCTTGAAGTCAGTAGACATCTCAGTTGGAGATGACTTTATTATACGGCGGATTAAGAGTACTTGGGCGCTGCAGATATTTCCAAACAYTCATGCTTGTTTGAGATTGTGTTCCAGAAATTAAAGATGCACACTTCTGCGCTTTGGGCAAAGCATCTGTCTTTGGAGCATATCCACTAGTTTCCTTTCTTAAATATTGGGTTGTCACTCCTTTTGGTGTGTAGTATTTTCTCACTTTTTTTGAGTTCTCTGACTTATAGATACATTTAAAAATTTAAAAACATGGAATTAAAAAGTACACTTAAGTATGTGCCTTTGCACACGCTCTATTTGATTATATTTTGCACTGTCACACTAGTGATATCAAATACAATGTTTTTTTGCTAATACTGTTTTACAAGAAACAATTTAGAATATTAGTGGCTTTTTTTTTTTTTCCTCTCTCACAAATGAGCCTGTATTATGAAAGGTAAGAGTTCAGTAACGTATAATCTTAGATTAGAGACTTGCTCCAGGACAGTTCATTAAGTACTCTAAGTACAGCATTCTTCTTATGTGTAATCTTATGTCATTACCAGCATAGTAATATAGATCAAATATGCATCTGCTTGCAAGAAGCAGAAACCTGGCACTGCACAGCCTAAAATTTAAAAAAAACTTCTTGTTCAAAAGGACTTCTAGTTCCGGTAGTTCTAGTTAAAGCAGCCCAACGCTTGTTGTTTAGTGCCAAGGGAAAACAGTATATCAAACTGTCTCTAAAGAAGTGTTAAACGTTATAGATATTCTGTATGGCAAGTCACAGCCAAATCACAGAATAGCTGCAGTGAAACGGCACCTGAGGAGATCACGTAGCCCAACCTTTCTGTTCAACTTAAGGTCAGGTAAAGCAACTTGCCCAGGACAGTGAAGAGTAGTTTTTCARTATCTCCAAGGACAAAGATGCCACAATCTCTCTGGGAAGCCTGTTCCAGTGTCAACAACCCTCACAGGAAGTATTTCTTTGTGCAAGTTCCACTGTTTCAGTTTGTGTCTGTTGCCTCTTGTCCTATCCTTGAGCACCACTAAGAGCAGTGGCTCCATCTTTTGACCCCAGCCCATTTATTCACCCCCRTTAGATATTTATGATCATTGATCCCTCTGTGAGACTTGTCTAGTCTTAAACAGTCCCAGTTCTCTCAGCCTCTGCTTGTATCAGAGATGCTGCAGTCCCTTAGTCATCTTTTTGTCCTTCACTTGACTTGCTCCAATGTGTCCGTGTCTCTCTTGTACTGGGGAGGCCAGAACTGGACACAGCACTGCAGATGTGGCCTCGCCAGAGCTGASTAGAGAGGAAGCATCACTTCTCTCAACCTCCTGGTGTAGCCTAGGATCCTGTTGACCGCCTTTGCTGGAAGAGCTCGTTGCCGGTTCATGTTCCACTTGTCCACCAGGACAATTAACTGAAGGTGTTGATTTTTACTACATTATTTACAGTATGTTAAATTTCAATGTAGCTATTCAGACATGGAATGGATGTAGTTTGCTTAAGTCTGTGAATTAAAGTYATTCAACTTTTTAAGAAGAGTATCTCAAGAGGGGCTTAAATGTATTTTAATTGTAAATTAATGTAATTGTAAATTAATGTGATTAYGTTAATTTCACACCTTTAGCTAGTTTGAACTAATTTTGCAGATAGGCAGGATGTTTAAGGTGTATAGGATATGCTTCAGGAAACCTTTGTTCATTTCAGTAACTTACTCATCTGGTGGCAAAATCTGACTATTCATTAAGGTATTCAATTTTCTATATTATGTTTATAGACTGCCTTACCCTAATATGTTAGRCCAAAGTAGGATGTTTCTGGTTGTAAATTCTGCTGTCAAACAAAACATAAGTAGACACCAGTGCATATTTTCATATGATATTTTAAACTGAGCATCATACAGCTATTAAAAATTGCTGGGCAAAGTGATGAAGGAGATGGTTTTCACAGAAAAATAATGAGCCCTAAAAGTTGCCCTCTRATTTCAATGCTTTCAACAATTTAATAAAAAAAGTGTAATACCCTTTAAGACTCTCTTTATGATGAGATTTTTTTTTAATGAAACATATTTAATAACAGGTTTTTACTTGTCTGGTTAACAAAGAAAGCAGGAAGGTTTTCCCTTAAGAATATGAGTGTCATTAGTTATTATCACAATGTTGTCATAGATATTTTTCAGTTCCAAGTTTCTTTTGAGCAGATGGGAGAAATATATCGTGTCAAAGCCCAAATATTTATATATTTTTTTAAAGCTGGTTATGTTAGAGAATTAGATATAGTAGAATGAGAATGAACAGAACTGCAAACAAAACTACTAAGCACAAATTATTCATTTGTAATTTATGATTATATATTTCCATTGAGTTCAGAGAGGATTCTGAATAAGAACTAAATGAAAACTAAAGAAGAAGTTCTGAAACTGGATGACAATATCTATTATTTGCCATTTGTAGCCAGTTTTATTATTTTGCATTTTCCTTGTTTTGTCTTAGCCTTTTTGTTAGGTGATTTCCACCTCTTCAGAGTTCATGGAGCCCCTGTGATTGGTTCTGCCTTTCTTTACAACATAGTTTATATCAGATTTTATTAATTTTTTTTTTGTTAGCTTTAAAGGCTAATTCTGTAGTCTTACCTTGTTTTGATATGGTTACACAATTTCAATATGAATGCAAGTTCTTTAAACTTAATAAAAAAATCACACAGTCGCATGAAATTCACACCAAGGATATACAGAGATTACAAGTAAATTGTAAGTCCTGAAGAGGGTCTTTGTGAACCCTATCCACCATTATGAATATAATACTACAGGAACAACGTGCTCGGTGAGGGTCTTACGCTTTGGCCTAATTATTCTTTTGAACTCTTTCACTTACAGAGTAATTGAAGTATACTATGACTGTGTGTTAATTTGGGATAATATGTCTTTTGCTGCTCATGCAGCCAAACAAAAAAATCTAACTTGAATTGCTGCTTGAATTTTCGTGGAAAGAAAACACTCAGAAACCTTACACTATATGAAAGGAATTTAGGATGTGTTTTCCTGTGTTAGCGAAGGTGGGAAAAGATCACCTGGTAGAGATGTTATAATGACTTCATCTGTAAGAAGAAAGGACCCCTGGGTTGCGAYAGCCCTAAGGAAGTTAAATCAGAGATGATATCCCGGTATCATAGTGAGTGCCTGGGAGGATGGCAGGGATGTCTGTTGTGACCGTGAAAGGAAGGCACAAGGGGCTGGGAGAGCAAGGCCCAGACCTTTGTTTGGGCTTTGTGGAATTCAGCCACAGCAGTATAATAGAAAGTCCTCCGGAAAGGGATTTTGGAATGGTTGTGACATGAGGCTGCGCTGCATCTAACTGACTGTGCAAAACGGAGAGACCCAGAGACCTGTTTGGACGAAAGGGAGGCAGGYAGTCTGATGGGTTTGTGCTGTGGCAAGGAAGCAGTAGCTTAGTTTGTGTTAGTGGGTGCTACTGCAGGGGTCTCAGCACACAGGGTAATATCATGGGCTCGTGATGAAGTACAACAAAATTCTTCTAGAGGAAGATAGAAAGATATTGAGGAGGATGCTCCAGATGCCAAAATAAAGAGTAAACAGAGTGGTAAGAAAAGAACTGGTAGAGGGTTAAGTCACAGGAACTGACAGGAGGAAGGGTTTTGAAGAGATTTCTGGACATTGTTGCTGAGTATGACTGGCAAGTTAAAGAGGTTGAGAAGAGATTGTTGGGTTTAAGCTTTGGCATGAAGGTTGCTGGAAACTTGTGAGAATATCATTGAAGCACAGGGAAGAGGGAAGAACGTGGTTTGGAAAGTAGCAGAGGAATGAAACCCTAGGCAGTAATTTTGCGTAATACATTTGGTGACGTTAGATTTAAAAGGGAGATATGAGAGGAGATAGAGTAGTTGTGACATAGACAAGTGTTACAAATCTGATCCTATAGCACGATGAAGTTGGTGTAAATTAGAAAAATGAAATCTACATTTCCAACAATATATATGTACATACTGTACATATATACAGCTCCTTCTTTGCTTCATCCATGAAGATCTTACACTAGTTATTATTGAAATATCTTTCCCCAGGGAAGGGAAAAAAAAATCAAGTCTGCTCTGATTGCTTGTTAAGTAAGTTATCCAAATGTAATGTCTATTTCTCAATGTAATGTCTATTCATAGCTGACTGCTAAGCCAACATGCTACTTATGCAGATATCTTTGTAAAGAGCAAGTGTCTTTGTGTGTGATAATTTTCACGGAAAGAAAACATTAGATATATGCTGAAATTGTGAACTTTGTGACATGTGGAGGGCCCTGAGAATCCTGACAACTTCAGCAAGTGGCAGACACTATGCTCAAGTGCCAGTAATTGACCAGGACGGCAGTTGACATCTGACACACAGTTGACTGTATGACCCAGAAGGCTACATGGGTAGGTAGCACATAAAATCCTTATTTATAGCTTTCTCTAGTAACTGGAACGGCTGTGACATGAGGCTAAACCACCCATAACTGACTACATAAAAAAAAAAATCCATCCAGGAATCTAACCCTCTGGAAAGGTCTGCATTGTATACAGAATTACCCATTAACTTCAAAACATACCCCGCTTTTGTTCAGAGTATTACGTGATTAGATTTTTTTTGTTTTAGAGGAAAGTTACAAATACATGATTGGAATTGTATTTCACAGCTAAGTCTTGCTCCATAGATGAATGACAAGGTGGGTTGAACCTTTGTCTCTCTTTTTTTCATTTTTCCTTCTGGATTGAGATGATGCGTTGCTATACAGAATGCCTGCCTGCGTGCCACCCTGCAGTTATAACRTGAAATAGAACTGCTAATACAAGCATGAGAAATTAGAGGTAGAAAAAACATATGACTTCATCAACCCCATCCGCCTGCCTATACGCGAGGGTTTTGAATTGCTCAGTAAGAAGGTTATTCTGGAAGGATTAGATATGATGTAACAATATTAAAATGAGAGAACGTGGCTTTTTTAGATTAAAATTACAAGAAACCTGCATCTGATTTTAATAACGATGCAAAAAAGGTGGTTGACATGAGCCCTGGGAATACTCTGTTAAGATTTTGTCAGCAGTTTCACACATATTTCTTACATTACATCTGCAGTAGTTCAATCCAGTCATTTTAGAAAACTCCAACATCACTAAATATTTATTGCTTTTATACTAGCAAACTGTAATACTTCTGTACTAAACTAGGATGACACTCAGGCCACTGGCTTTGTAAACTTCTCTTAGAATTTTTCCATGTGTAACTATACCTTAAATAACCTCAAATAACTTCTTTCTTTTTTTTCTAAATCCCTAGGAAATTTACTGTTCTTAAGATTTACTCCTTTGAAGCTGTGTCTTCTTACAAGGAAAGTCACAGGCATTAAAAAAAAAATCTGTAAAGAGTACTTAAAATTCACTTTCTCCTCAGGTCTGTGAATTCACCATACTAGAATTAATAACTGTTTTAGGCTATAACTGTTCCTGTTTTACTTCAGATTTTTTTTCATGTTCATGCAGTACAGTCATTTTAGTTCATGCAATACAACTGCATTTATATAGGGATCTGGTGCAAGACGTGGCCCATAATGGGTCRGGAATGGGAATTGGTTTGTTTTCATTGATTTGATTAAATTCCTTAAATTTCATGATAATTTTGGGAGTTGGTACCAATTTGCCTTCCTTTTAGTACTGTGATTAATTTATAGAAGTAGATTTGAAATAGCACTAATGTTAATACTTACATTTTAGGAAAAAAAAAAAAAAAGTGAGGAAAAAGACTTCACAGCTCTAGCAGTTTAAAATACTGCCACAAATAGTTTGACCTTAAGAGGTGATGGTGATAAAGCCTAATATGCTTGAACTAAGTTGTACAGCAACTGAAATGTTGTTATGCATCCAGGAAGATTTTAAGCCCACTGAAAACACTTTCCAGCCTTTGATCTGATTATCAACAATTTATTACTTGCAGCACTTGTAATCTTTTTTTGATGTGATTTTTTTTCTGATAGTCAAGTTCAAGCTTCATTTTAGTATTAATCCAACATCCAAAATTCATTATCATTATTAAAAACTGTTCATTCTATTATTCTAAAAAAAAAAAAAAAAAGTGGTTCATTGCTGTCACTGTGATGTGAATGATCAAAGAAGAGTAATTGTAACATTTCTTTTAGGAATCCTGCCCTCAGTAAGCCCATAGGATTTGTTTACCCTCTCTTACCAACCACAGTTTGTACCCATATGTTGAGATGGCAGCATGCCTCTCTCACTAGATACAATGCCAGTTTCAATAGGATATAGATGCCAAAAAATATTTAAATAAGGAACTAGCATAATGCTGAAAATACCATCTGTTCTGTAAAATTTCCCTTATTCTCTGACAGAATTGCTGCACTGAACTTCCATGTGTTAATCACATTTGTGGTACACAGTAATGAAACTGGAATACCTGAGTAGCCGAAATGTCTGAGCATCCATGATACCTACAATTTTATCAAGAAATGAGACAGCTTTACATTGTATGCTTGGAAGCCCTCCCTGAAACGTGGGGCATCAAAATACATTAGTGTACGCAGTGTACACAGAAATATGAAGCAACTCATGGAAGACAGTGACAGTGAAACATATTTTCCAGCCTTCAAAGGGAAGTGTTCACAGCTTATTACCATGCCCTTTTCACATGGGCAGATCTACTGAGACCAGTGTGATGAAAACTCTGCAACATTTCCTTCAGCGAGTTTCATGCTCATGTGCCCTGGGAGCAAGGCTCGTTCTTCTCTCAGAATTCCTCATTTATAGATTGCATTAATCTTATTCTTCCAGAGACTAAAGTTCAATCCCAGTGTAAGATTAGGGACTTTGTTAATCAACCAACCAATTGATTTGAAATTTCTGTATCTTACTCTGCTGTTAGCATCTCTGTGTCCTAGGTCCCCAAACTCTTCTATTTTATTTGGTCATACTCATGATTTCTTTAAAGCATGGCTGTGTTTGGATCAGTGCTAAATTAATTACACATTTTCCTACAAGCACTTCTGTATGTGTATATATGTAAAACTGTATTAAAACAGACTGAATGTTATTGATTACAAAATGAAAATAGTTGCTCTGACAAGTACACCTTTCCTTCGATAAACATTCCTTGTAGCTWTATTTGATATGAGGGAATTTGGTTATCTTTGTTTCAGAAAGGGCAAAAAGTTACGCAGTATAGTGTAATTGTGTGTATRGCAGAATGATTTAATTTGCCTAATAAGTAGGTAACCATGGAAAAATTAAATTACTCTTGGTGAATTTGATGAATAGTATTTGTCAACCCCTGTTTACCAGAAGCATTTTTGCAAATTTTGTTTAAAATATTTTGTTTGGTATTRCTAAAACTCATTAATGATAATTATTTAAAATTAGTAGAAATGAGCCTGTATGACTTTTGTGTATGAAAATATAGTTAAGTATTTTGATTTGGGGCAACCTGGGCATATTTTAATAAATCTTTCTGAACAAGAAATCAGATTTCCTATTTCTATTTTATGTCTTATCATATTTTCCATCATATTTTATGGAAGTTGTCCAATGTTTACATTATTTATTTGCTACTGCCTTAATATTTGCTAAAGTCCATTAATAGATTTTCATTTGGGGGAAAAAGTTTCCATCTGTAGTCATATAGAGTAGTTTTCTGAGTTTTTTTATTCATGTTATGGAAGACTTGTTGCTCTACAGATTTTTTAAGTTCTTTTGAGACCTTCTAGATTTCACAAAAAGATTTATGTTTTGTTGTATACGGGTGCCTTCTATATCTTCCTGTCTTCGTTCTGTCATCATAGCCAACCTTAGCCTCCTTTTTCCTTATTCTATTTTCTGTTCACCTACAGCTGAGCCTTTTCCAAAACCAATGCAGATCAAGTCTTCTCTAGTCTGCTGAGCTTGATGGAGGAGTTGGGACCCTTGAGCTATCTCTTTCTGTAAATATCAAGTGATGGATGTGATTAACTGTAGATATCTGCATTCAACAAAATAGTATATAAAGCACTGGATGTGCTGCTTGACTTTAACCATCTTCCGTGAAACCATGCTTTTTATTTATTTATTTATTTATTTTGTATTGAGATCTATGCACTTTTTAATGTTTTGTATATTAAAAAGGAAAGGAAGCAAGACAGAGACAGCAGGATATTTAAAGGCCACATAATAATTTTTGTTTTGGAGTAGAAATGGTCCTCCTTGAGAGGAAAGAAATGATTGGGTTCTGTTAAAATATTTCCTTGTTTCCGAATTGTGTTCTTCAGGAGCATGAGTTAAATTACTTGGGCTTTGTGGTAGAACAAAGCTTACTAAGTCAGAATCCTTCTTATAACAGCCTCCTGTGTTAGTATTAAGTACATCTGAATGGGGTCTGAATGGGGTTAGTTATTTATTAAGTTTTGATAGTAGTATTTATTAGAAGTCATTTTTGTGTGAGTTGTGCTTTTAGTGTAGATAGTTTGAGTTGATAGTTTAGCTTAAACTAGAATTAAAAAAAAGTAGAAAAGATGTATAACCATGATTTTCTCTGTGGTAACACTTACGGTTGACAGGAAATTGCTGTGAAGAGTGTTAGCCATCAAAAGGAATGAACAGGGAAACAAAATGAAGCTCATATAACCAATAGATTAGTCATTCACACGCTGGWGAAATGAATTTTTCATTACTGAGATGTGTTGCTATAGCTTGTGCACGCCAATATTTATCTACGACTGGTTTTCTTGGCTCTTTTTCCTCTAATCTGAGTTTGTGCTTCCTTTTACTRCCTGCTCTGCTTTTCTCAGGTGGTCTTGCACAGCCAGTGCTTGGCTCCAGTTCTAGTCTTAAAAGCTGGTAAACCATTTTTGATCAATTCTGTAATATTGCTGCTCATCAGATATGTAAGTTAATGTTGTTACATATCTAACTGATTTTTTTTTCCACTTCATGTTCACGAAAACAGCTCTTACATTACTGATATTTTTCTTGCTTATCTCATGGATATGATGATGGATTGCTTTAGGACATAATATACAGAAATATAATGTCTTAGCTGCTGTCTTACTCTTCAGAAAAGAAATTGATTACYTTCAGAAAAACATTTAGAAACTTTAGCTCACTTACTGTAGTATGACAGTAATTGTTTCACTGGTAAATACCAAGATTTTCGTAAAATCTGCACCATACCACGTTTAACTGCAAAAGGTTAAATGGCTGGATTGATTTGATGCAATTTTATGAGAAATTTAGGTTATGTGGCCCTTGCAGAAAATAAGCTACCACTTTCTATGCTTATTAATTCCTGTGGAGCCACCTTTTGAATGTGCGTTTGCTTATTGTACTTTGTTGTATGTTTGTTGAAAGAAGGCTGTGACATTAAGTTTCTTTTCTGCTTTCCTCTTGACATCAACATTAAAAAGTTCTAATGAGGACATGGGAGACTTTTCCATCGTAATTCGGGTAGGCCTTGTGATGAGCTTGTAGGGCTTTCTTACCAATACTATTTTAATGGTGATATTCTGATGGTGACAAAACATTGAAGAGTGTAGAATATGGGATGTTAATGCATGCAGCATCTTAGCTTTTATCAGCCAAGAACACTTTTATACAAATTTCAATACAGTCCTCCATGCTTAAAGGATAATTTACTGCAGAGGTCTTTAAAGTATCATAGATTATTTGCTTCCTATGGAATATTAGGCAGGAAGAATTTCTGGGAGTAAAACCGTGGTAGGTCTAGAATCAACATTGTAACTTTAAAAGATAGTAAATTTTTAAATGTAATAATCCTACTTTAACTAGCATGTTACACGACTTGTTAGATTTTGATGCAGTGATATCTGGGTTTGGTTTTTCTGTAATTCATGGATATCTATGAAAGATATCAAAATATTATTTCAAATTGAGGTTGATTTGTAGATGTAGTGTAAATGAAAAACATTTTCTTTGTGTTTGATTGTTCTCTATATCATATCAGTTGTATAACCAATATTCTTGGGAACTTTTCCAACAGCATGCTTGAAACAAAGCCTTTTTTTTTTTTTTTTTTNTTTTTTTTTTTTCTTTTTAAGTACCCTAAAACTCACTCAAAGCTTTGTTTGATATACTGGTTCCAGTTCACAGGTGATTCATCAAGGCTTTTATTCTCTGCAAAAAGTAAAATAAAGTCTCCTCCTAACTGTGGGACTGTTCCTTCCCAAGACTGAAGTGATGGATTCATTAAGGATGTSTTGAGTAGATTAGTTGGCTTGAGTAGTAGGCTTGATTTGTATTAGTAGCCAACTACTACTTGAGTAATTGGCTTGATTTGTGTTAGAAGTTTGCTCCAATTTTCACCTGCCACTTGCAAAGGTAACAGGCATTGATGGAGTTTCAATTAATGTCTGTGTGTTTGGGGAAAAAGATGGTCATATTAAATTAATGAAATATCCTAATTCGTAACTATAGAAGCCTGCAAAATAATTGATCATTTTTTGTCTTYGTTCTCTGAGTTCCTACGTGTAATGAGAAGTTTTTCCTTTTTGTTATAGGTCACTGATTGTCTGGGGATTTTAGTCTGTTTGTAGGATTATTGCTCTATCAAGTATTAATTCTGATGGATTTTGCTGTAAAATCAAGACCACGGAGATGCTTCATGATTAAGTTATTTGTTTTTAACTGGATTATTCTCATATCAGGTATTTGATAGAAGTCTACGTAAATGTATTTAGAAACAAGTATCAGCCTTATAAGTAAGGCTTTCCCAATATAATGAAGCCCACTTAAATGAATACCTGATATAAGAATAATCCTGCTAAAATGRAACAAAGGAACTCGGCTCCAGTCTCACAGGCCTATAAGACCCTGACTAATAAATACTTGATTACAGAATAATCCTTTCAAATTAATAAAAYAGTGTGCCAAATAGCTAAATACACTGCAGTAGTGGTCAGACTTGCTATAGAAAATTTATAGATTCATACATCTTCTGTAGTGATAATTTATTACAAAGGATGATGAAGTATTATTTCCTGTGATAATAAAATTTTGAAGAGTTAGGTTCAATAAACATTTTAAAAATACATTGGAAGCTTAGGAAAATCTATTGGCTGGGTTATCTAATAGCAGAAATATTCTAGGACTTTCATAAGAAAAATATGTGTGCCTGCTTGGTGACTGATGGTGAATGGTAGAAAAGCACTCTAACATTGAAAACTTTCTTATTTATGACTTGTTGTATCTGACTTTTAGAGGTTTTAACACCTTTTGATATTATGTCATCTTAAAAAGCTCTTACCCAATAGGGATTATGTGACATTAGATCATTTAGACTGAAATAAACACTCATTTTGCACACATTTAACGCACAGTAAAAATGCTGTGCTTTAGTTAAAGAGCATTTAAAAGTTTTCCTTTTTAAGATTTAGTCTGGGAGTTTTTCCTATCAAAACTGAAAACAAAAGACTTTTTTTAAATAAACCTGCCTCACTTATATGAAGAAGTTCATGAAAATGCCTGACAATTCATTACTTGCGAAAACTCATTGAAATATATAAAATCTACAGAAACTAATAAAAGAAGGACCTGCCCAGCAACCCCAAAAGACTGTAAATCCTACAAGACTGAGCCAAGYGGCTCACTGAATAAAGTTGTTCTGTGGTAATTGTTAACAAAATGGCACAAAAGAAAACCTGTCAAAGTGGGGAAAAAAAGTACATAATGTAGTGGTTAGTTTATGTTTGGTGCTGAGAGCTGAAAAAGGATGGGAAGACTCTGGATGCCTTCCTCCTATCTGTGAATATCTTTACTGGGGACCCATTAGAGTTTATCAGCCTCTAGAAATCTAGAGCTAGCAAAGGCCCTTGTGGCTGCAGATTGAAGAACAAAACCAGGTTAAATCTTCAGTTCCATCCTTCTATTGTTACTTGACTGAAGACCAGTTTTGAGATTTAAAATCATTAGTCTCTTTTGCATATGTAAAGATACTTAAGAGATAAAATCTGAATGAGTAGAAAGGTGGATTTGCATAATGATGTGGAACTGCTTTTTGATTTGCTATTAAAAGTTTCTTCTGCAACGAGACCTTTTAAAGTCCCAGCAAGTGCAAAGAAAACTGGTTTTATGCACAAACAAATGATGAAAACATACCTTGCTGTGGTCTGAAGAGAATRCAGTTTAAAATTAAATTTATTAAAATCATAATTTTAATGCAATTCAATTTTTTTCCTTCCCCRGGAAGATTTTTCTTTCTTTTGTTTTTCAAAAACATTTCTACTTCCCCCCCCCCATCAAACTAATAAATAAAAACTTTCATGCAATAAAATGGCCAGAATATATTCTATGTAACTTTCATCCTTTCTCCATGGATGTGGTAATAATTAAGAATCAACAAGTTCTCACAATTTTTAGCTCTACTTCTCTCTTTGGCTTTTATCTGTGTACTCCTTGTTCATTTACTGATTTCGGCAATTTGGAATGGCTTTTTTTTTTTTCCTTTTTATTTTCTATTTTTTTTTTTCCAGAGAGAGGTGATGCATGCCAGAGTGCTCCTTACTTATTGAAGTCTTCGACTTGCTACTCTTTTACAAGGTTGTGAAATATGACTTTCAGTTGCACTGCAGCTTTCTTTAGGTGCAGGAAACAGTGTGGCTGTGTCCCTTGCGTGTCCATCTCAGTGTTGTGTGTAGTGTGAGGACACAGTTTGAAGCTGTTCCGCAGCCCCCTTCCTCTTCTGCAAGGTAGTTTGGCCAGTCRCAACGTGAACCTTACTGATAGACTGTGTGTGACTGAGCCTTTCCGTGATCTGTGRAAGGTTGACGTTCTCTCACTTTCAAAACATAACTGAAAATGGCTCCCAACTGGATGGTTTTGGTGATTATCTTTGGCAGGCTTCTCAATTTTCTGTCTTAGTAGGATAAATTCTGTAATTTTTGAATCAGTGGTGGAGTACCATAGGCATATCTCTGGGGATTTCAGCCTAGTTCTGGCTGTTGGAGAAGTTCCCCATATCTTTAGAAGGTGACAAGGATGTGGCACTGATTATTCTAAATGTTTTTGACTCAGTTTACTGTAAGGCTTATACTTGGTTCTTTGTATGAATGGAGAAAATATAGGCAGGGAAATTAAATAAGGGAACCAACGACCTGTGTTCATTTCATTTCCCCTTCAGGAGTGTTTGTACTGGATCTGTCATCGACACCACTTTTCCACTGTCTCTTTAACTATTGCTGTTTAAAGTGAATACCGCATCACTATGCTATTACATGTATTTATTACTTTACCTTCTTATAGTACCTCATCTTCTATTTTATTGTAAAGGATAACTCCTGCAGTGTAATAGGTATTATAACAAGCTCTTTAAGAAAATACAACTTTAACACCTGGGGAACAATGCGATTGTTTAGGGGAAGGGGTGTACTCACAAATCAAGTAATTACAGCTTGGATTAACAAGAGAGCGTGATGAAACTCTTTATTTTTGGAAAACATATTACCAGACTGGTTAGCRGCCTACACAGATAGTGTGAAAGTCTCAGCCCTTGAAATCTAGGTAAGGGTCCATGCCAGGGAAGCATCCATGCCTGGGAATTCTCTTTTGCTCCTCCTGTTTGATAGTTTATTCTTGATGAGCTGACTTCAGAGCTGAGGTTTAAACACAGTCTACCTAATGATGAGTTTCTAGTACTCATGTACTGCTTGTCACAGTGTGACCCAGAGACTGCACCAGAGACCCAAAGCTACAGCCAGGTACCAGGTAAATTAAGCACTGCCACTTGCTGTAAGGATTAAGACCACACCTCCTTCCTACCTCACCTTTTTTTTTTTTTTTTTTTTTTTTTTTTTTTTTTTTTTTTTTTTTTTTTTTTTTTCCGTAGTTCAGCCTATTTTTTTTTTTTTTTTTTTTTAAAGAAGGCATTTTTGAAATAGTGTAAGGTTGAGGTCTCTTGTTTCTTTATAATTGTTACAATTTTAATTTTCAGAAAATATGAATAAAAATATTTCCATATAAAATCTATGGCTTAGCAATAATCAAATCTTGTATGTTAGTGCTCTAACATACTAAAGTTTGAAGTCTAAGTTTAAAATAGTAGAGAATTTTAATTGTGTCACGAATAAGCATTATACACTGGAAAAAAAGTCAGCTGAATTTTCAAAAATTTTGCACATATAATGGAGCTTGTTTCGAATACCATGGACTGATGTTGCAAGGGAAGAAAGTGAAGTAGGCCAATGAATCTCTAAAAGTTAGGTTTTATCTAAACTGGGAAAATAAATATTAAAATAAATGTAATGTCTTTAGAGACATTAACAGCTCAATGTTCTGTTTTTGGAAAAATGTAACGTATTCTTTTCATGCCTATTTTTGGTCTGTATTTCTTTGCTTTTTTGTCCCTAAATGGATGCATATGGTAGTCCACCCCATTGATGCATTTTAGGAAAAAGTTCCTGCTCTTCCACCTGGAATTAGAGTGTTATGAGGGCAACAGCTGTGAGAAAAAGATTGAAAAATGTCTCAAGAAAGTCAGTTAAATCTGAAAATTGGGAATATCTCTGTGTTGGAAGATCAAGTGATGAAGACAAAAGTTCTAGTGTATTTGATATGATTGGTTATAGAAGGCATCCTTTTCCATTTTGAAAATCATACAGAGAAAAAAGCTGTGTTTAAAAACAGAACAAATTTGGAGAAGGATAGAAACAGCAGTACTAATCAACTAACCAAAATAATAAAGCACGAGGGCTATTTACTACTCTGTGCCAGAACCACCGACATTTTTTTTTTGTCAAAAGCTGTGTTAGGTTAGAAAGCTTGTGGTATAAATAAGGAAGGAAATAATTGGTGTAATATTTGTGCAATTATTACACGGCAGTTGTGTAAAGCAATGTTTTAAAGCAGAAATAAAATTAAATTTGGTACCATGACTGAAGTTGTTCAGAAACTGAAATGACACTGAAGGATGTTAAGGCTGTAGTATTAAAACTATATCTCATTTTTTTCAATATGGTATTTCTTTGCCACTGCTTTTTTTTTTTTTTAAACACACACAAAAAAATCCACAGTATCAACTACTATTGTACACTTAGAATTTCTGCTCAGATTAAGGTAGAAGGTTGTAGGTCCTGTGTGAACAAAATAGTATATTAATGTTCTATTCTTTTTGGAGCAAATTTGTTACACAAAATGTCAGATGAGTCATTTTCTTTGTGTCACATATTTGAAAGTAATGGAAAGATGCCCAAGTGAAAGCCCAGTAATCCATGCACTGGTGTAATGGAGCAAATGAAATGCAAAGCTCTTGTACAGGTCCAATTTCAGCACCAAATGCTTACCTGTCAGTCAGCAAAATTGTGCCTGAATAAAAATGAACCTATCTGAGAGGGAAAGGATTTTAATAGACATCAAATTCCTTGAATCTCTTGTCTGGTAGAAGGTGTTCAGAGGAGGAAATGCTGGAATGCTGGAAGAGAAACCTTAGTTCAAGCCAGTTCAAATCACATATGTATGATTGATTGTGCAAGGTTTGGGCTGAAGGTCACTGTTTGGTATCTCTCTCTACTGTGACGAGCGGTGGGTGGTTTCCCTGCGGCGATGTCAGGTCTCACCAAAGAGTGACTGGAAAGTTGGAGAGAAGTAGCACTGACTTTTGGGAGCAGTTGTATGTTGTCTGTGAAAGACTTGATTAAAACTTTAATTCATGACGTGCCAAGCTCAGAAATACCTCTGTATTTCTTTTTGTATCAGAAATATCCTAGTTCTGATTCACCCCAAAATGTTCTCGAAGCGCTAGGTGGATAAATGTGCTCCTTCTTTCAAAGGGCCCTTTGGAGAGCATCTTCTTCTAGTGAGATGCTTTCTCACAGGTGTAAGCATCAAGTGTTAAGATATGGTTTTTCTTCTATGTAGCTTCAAAGCTGGGGTTTTCATGGCCTTCCAAGCTCTTGCTTTGTGAGGGCACAATTTTCTTCTGTATTTCAATTGTGAATTCCATGTTTCTCTGTGCTGAGGCCGAGAGGCTCACGGTGTGTGTACTGCTATTGACAATCAGTCAGGACTTAGTTCTCTTAATGTATTGAGAGTGAAGTAGCACATGTGGATCGAAAGAAATACAAAAATGTGTAGTATCTAAAGGGATAACGAATAAAACGAGCCAAGCTACATATACTTTTGGTTTATGACTAGTTGAAGTGCCGATTAAAAGCTCCAAACTGATGTGTGTGAAACAAAGAGCACGATGCTGAATGCTTTTTAATCCCCTGGTTTAAGTGGGCGTGCCTTCTACTTCTGGCCCAGAAATAATCTTACTCGTATCAATCTATATTGTATGACTTTTGTAAGCGGTGAAAATAGTATTTTTCACTAAATTGTCACTTATTATTGTTCATTTATGGCCACTAACATAGAAAAAATGTTGCAGCTACAATGTCAGAAGAATAGGGACAATTTGATGTTTTCTTTTGATGCTGTTTGTTGATATCTAGACCACTGCAGCTTGATTGCCTAACATTAAACCTATAATAACAGTGCAATCATAGCAGTATCATCATGAATGTCGTTACAATAGAAACAACATTTACACGGCTTCAGAATGGTAATTATCAAACTTTTTGTCATGAAGCGCTTATTTGCTAGCATTGATCTGCCCCGGTCAGTTGTTAGCTCTTCTCATCTGAGGTGTATTGATTGTATAATCAGTAGATAGAGGCTGCGGGCAGATGAAATTCAGTGTTGTTGGGCAAATTATTGTCTGCTTGCCTGTTGACCCGGACCCTGCTGCTTGTGCCTTAGACAGTGGTGGGATTATTACTCATTTCAGTGACCCTACTCTGACAGAGAACTCCATATTATTATAAAAGATAAATGGCATCCTTCTTTGCTGTGGATATGGCTCAAGGCAGGTGCCAGTGTGTAGTGAAACCAAAAATCTTGTGCTGCAGTTTTTCCTTGACTTTCCTTCAGTTTTTGTCCTGACATACACAAATCCACCAGATTTTCATGTATTTCATCTCACATACAAAATATATCCATAGGTAATGCGGTATAAGCATGTTATTTTATATTGCTAATCGGAGAATTCTGCTTGTCAGACTAAAGGATGACGATGCTAATTCATAAATAACTTGTAGTTATTATTCTCTGTTAACAAGGATGACCAAGCTAACAGCCACATCTAGATAAATACATTTACATCTCAACAAATAGCCCACTTCTGAATTGAATAATTTTGCAATTTTTTCCCTCATTTATTTCATCTTTGCCTCTAATATCACTATGAAAAAACTTAGTAAAATGTATGTAAATGTGTATAAAAGAGTTCTTAGTCAATAAAACCTGGTTAGATACCAGTTTAATAAAACTAAAGTATCCTGTGTGGTATTCATATTAGGAATTTTATAATAGAAAAGGTTATTAGTGTACAAGGATTTAAGGAGCAGATTTGCATTTCATTTATTACCATATAGAAAGCCCTCCTGATTCAAATGACAAGAGGTGATGTAGAAACCATGAATACTTTTACATACCTCAGTAAAGCCAGCTGTGTTTGGCTAATGTACTCTGCTTTCTGGTGGTGACTGTACCATTGTATTGTAAAGGTCAGTCATTACCTGTACATTGTATTTAAACCACCTGCTCACAGCAAGTAATCTTATTTGGATGACCAGCAGTTTTATAGTATTAATTGCCCTGAGTTCTGCTGAAGCCATGATAAGAATACTAGGCACTTACATAGAGATTTACAACTTCAAAGTGCTGTAAAAACATTAGCTAATTATTGTCATGCTGAACAATCTATAACAGGGTCTGTATAGCTTTGAATATACATTGCCTGACCTTAATTTAATTGCCAGAAACAATAGATCTGCCTTTAAAAGATGGAATGCAAATGGTGTGGTGAAAGTGCACGGTGATAGTGTTTCTGTAATCTCCAGGATAATTACCCATGAAAGTGAGACTTGGCAAAGCAGCGTTGTATTTTAGCTAGGTGAAATAACAATTTTGAATTTTAAATATAAGAAGAATTGCCTTTAAAGACATTGGGAAGCTCAGGAAACTTATTCTCTAGAACTATATCAAGGACAAGTGTACTGTGGGCCGAGAAATTAAATCATATGCCAGATGAAAAGTGGAGCATATGCTGGATGAAAAATGGAGCCAAATGCCAGATGCAAATTAGAGCCCCTCAAATAGCAGGATGAAAATTAAACCTCTTAGGGGAAGGATAGATAGCAATAGCTTTTCATTTGTCTAATAAAGAGAAAAAATGTATTTAAAGAAAAAAAGTTGTTATTAAACACAGGATGGAGAGAAGAAAATTATATGGTTTTCAATCACACATAGGGTGTCATTTCTATAGAATAAAAGATTCCTTCAGCAAAATAAAAATATGTGTTATTTTTAAGAGTATTAATAATAGCTAGTGGATTATTTAAAAAAAGAAGTTAGCTTTATCTTTGAAGTTATTGCAAATCATTATGTAATAAAAGGACAAATCATTAGCTGGTAACTCAGCATGTGAATTAAAGAAGGAAGGATATAAATCTTGTTGATATATTTTCCTTCTCCTCTGCTGGGATGCTGGTTGCTAAGATATACTTCCACAGCCTTGTGTCTCCTCCAGGGCTTCAGCTTTCTGTGATTCGAGGAATAATTTTGATACCACAGAGCTCTGTAACATTGCCCGAGACTTAAGTGAAAACTGCAAAATTGCGGGAAGGAAGGAAAAAATGTAAAACCAGAGACAAATAGTTTTTTTGAGACATTATCAACAGAGCAAAAGGCAAGGACTTTCAGTAGGAAAAGATGGTAACCTGTTAGCATCAAGTGTCCAAGGACCGTTGACGGCCTTCCACCTGAAACGATGGTTGCCTGGACGGGACACTGAACAGCTGTCTCGTAGACCTGATAAATATAGAGAGCAATAGCTTATAACTAACTCCTTGCTGTTTACCATATATATTAGCCAATAAGTACTTAATTTATCCTTTTTGTTGTGTGTATCCTGCTTGTGCATAGTAAAAATAGTCTGAACAAGGTGACTCAGAAGGAGATATTTACAGGCTTTCCATGTTTAAGTGTACCATATGTTCAATTGTGCAGAGTCCCTTTCAAGATTGCTTGCCATATTAAATCATCATTTGCTACACTGGAAAAGAGACAGGCAAACCCTTGCTTTTGGATTCTGGCTGGGTTTAGTCTTTAGATTAAGATATGATACTCAGCTGTGTGAAGATTGCTTCTAAACTTCTAGGAAATGGCTTTATTTCTCACAGGAGCCTTCAGAGTCAGAAGAAATATGACTTAACCATACTGAATGTGAAAACTTGATGATTTCTGTCCCAAATTTGGCCAGCGGTGGAAATCTCAGCAGATATGTTTTGAGCATTTGGAACTTGAAAAATTTACTCTATTTTGGGAAATATTTCCCCAAATTATCTTCTGTGATCTCATACAGATTAATTCATATAAAAATACATTCATTTTTGTAGACTGCTGTCAGCTGTTCCTAGACTTACAAATCCAAATTATCTTGTGGTAAGATCTTAGTCAAAGATCTGGCAGTAGCTGGAAAAAAAAAAAAAAAAGGTGAGGCTCTTCTGATTTGACAGTGTTGAAAGGAATCTAGAATAGCAAATCTAATTGCAAAGTCATTTTTCATCCCTGTAACAATTTTGTGAAGATATGCAATTTGGAGAGGATAATCAGATGTTTTCTTTCTGGGGAAGTATTAGCAAGATGCGTAACCAAAATGTTTGCTGGTCTAGACCATAAAAAAAAAGCATGGAAACTACTGTTAGAATATCACAAATACGACACCAATCACGGCAAAAGGTCAGCCTGTTTCATTGTGTCAGTATTCTTCTCCACAGAAAACAGTATAGGGATAAATGTAAAATTTCTTAAGCAAATGCAAGAAAAATGATGACAGGTTGATTGATATTAGGGAATTATCTCCTAGAAAAAAAATAAACCAAGGTAACCTTATCTTGAAGACTAGCTGGGAAAGTATCACAAGATACATATTAATACATAATATTTTTAAAGATTCTTTTCAATGATTTTTTATTATTTTTATAAAATCAATTTATTAACAATAAAATTGATGATCTCATTGGAAACTATCAAATCCCCTTCAGTTCACAATTATATCATTTGCCTGTTCAATGATCTCCAGATTTTTCTTCAAAGTAAYATTTGTAATTGCAGCAGTTAGTGAAAGGATATTGTAACTGTCAAGAGAATCAGTTTGGCGCAATCCTCTTTACCCCAGCTCCAAAATGGAATAATTTTATGTTTAACAAGCTGGATGATCTCACTTTGTSGCTGCCTGGTTGACTCATCCAATGCAAAGAACCAACTAAACCTGCAGCACAGATAGAGAAGGGCAGAACATGATGCCGTTTCTGGGGCAGCTCCTAGTTATCCTGCATAAGTTTTACCATGAAACCATTATCTCCTAGTTCCTTGTTTAAAGCTATTATATCTGCGACAGAGTTGTTAAAGAAATAGTAGAATTATATGCTAYGTTTATATTATTCAAAGCTGCTACCTTTCTAATACTGTAAACATTTCATCTAGACTAATTATAATTTAAATAATTTAGCAACAGTCGTTGCCGGTTCAGTTCACCCAGGAGAATATTTGATTTTACACTAATGTGAATGATATCAAGAAAGATGTCAAGAAACTAATAAAAATAAATGATTATAGTTAAAGATCAATCAAAAAGTCGTCAAGTTTGGCATTCATTGGCATCAGACAGTTGTGTAACTTAAAATATTACTGGAGTTTGCCCACTCATAATTGTCTCTTGCTTTACTTTTTGGTGGATGTAAAGTATATATCATATTTTGATGGAGTCTGCTCTTAAATATTTTGACTTCAAAAGTGTATTTTGAAATAGGCCTGAGAGAATGCAAACCACATAACTAATCTCTTGATAGCAGTGAAATAGCAAAGAAAAAAAAAAGCCTTAAATCCTTCCAGAGTACTTGTGGAATTTTTCTAGTCATTAATTATGTAACTTTTTGACAGTAACAAATACAATAACTTTGTATTTCACAGTTATGCTATATTTTTAACTCAAGCATTTTCTTATAAAGATAACTATAGCCTTGGTTATTGCAATTTATTGCAAAACTAAGTCTTGACTTTTGTAACCCTATGACGTGAACAAATGTTAAATCTACTCTAGATAGAATTGAATGGCTTAAATTACATAGTCATTATTTGATTAAGTAACAAAGTAAATCATATATAAGTATTTTTTCTTTAGTACGTTATCCATCTGTATTGCCTTCTGGATGATTTCTCCCATAAAAGAACATGGAAGTAAAGAGTTTCCCCTAAAAAAATCAAGGAAGGGTATCAGCACTGACTTCAGGAGCTGAAACTGTATGATGTAACATGTTCTAGGAATCTCTGATTTTCTCTGGTATTCTTCTGGGAATATGTTTTTTCCCAGTAGTGACTGGTCTGGATAGACCTTTGGTCTGATCCAGTATGCTCATTGGGTGAGAGAGATCCAGAAGCTGATATGGTGCAAAATAATTAATCACTAAGGATGCTGGATTACCTTTTGTATTTTTTTTTTAAATTCAAATTATTTTCTTATCATCTGATGAAATGGAAAGAGGAAACACAACCAAATTCAGAAACATGGCACATCTTTAAAATGGTGCATCTTCCTCTCTTTCAATCTAATAACGCCTYGAGAGTTTAACATATCTAAGAAAAAATTACATGTAGCGTATAAGACCACTGAAGTAATAAAAAGTGATCTATAAATGTATTATATATAACAAAATGTGTATGTGAATTACAGTGGATTTATTTATATGTGTGCTTGTGTCTATTTCTGTAAACATACAGAGAGAGAGAGAGAGGAAAACACAAGAGGACAATAATATACCTGTGCTGGGACATGAGCTATTTACTTAAATATCTCATTCTAGTGCTGATTTTTCTCTTGTTTGTAGGTTTTTTTTTTCTTTCTTTCTATGTTTATTCATTTTTCCCTTTCCCAGGGATATTTGGATACCTTAGCCTGATGGATCATTTTTGTCTGATATACCAGAACCATGTCAATGAACTATGTTCATCATTATATTTACTTTTTGAATGAGAGAGAGCTAAGAGTTTCATCTAACTGGAGAGTTCAGTCGTACTTGGGAAGATAATTGGTATTTCTGAGGAAAAAAAAAAAAAAAGATTTACAAAGTGTTTACAAATTATAGCTGCAATGTGAACTATGGTCTTGAGAATCTAAAAGTGTTAGATTTTCTTGCATAAGAAGAACCCGAAGACTGAATCCCTTGCAGCAGGAGAGCACAAGTAGCGCTGTAGCTCTTTGCCTACTTTTCCCAAGGACTGCTTTACCAAGTTTTTATTAGCATGGCAGTGACAAGATGACAATGGCAGCAGTCCACTTAGCCTGTAAACATGATATGCCCTGTGGCACTATTGTAAAGCCTTTTAAATGCAGCTGACTCCTATCCTTGTGATATCCTGCAAACAGAGATTGCTCCATTAAGTTGTCTGATTATTTTTATGAATTCCAACTTATGCGTTTTCTAAGAGTGTCACTATGAAGTCAAAACATTTCAGCTTGACTCATCTCTTCACCTATTATTGCATCATATTGACTGAAAGCTGAAGGCTCAGGTTCCATTTTTCCAATAACTGCTTGCTTCTTTCTGCAAGAGCAGAAAGCTCCTCCGTGGAAGCTCCTTGAGCTGGACTGTCACTCCAGAAAGGGTTAGGACTCTTAAGAGTGACTGACAGGACCTGGTCTGGCCTCTGTTAGGCTGAATCATCAGGCTAGTTTGCATCCAGAGGCTGCTATAAACAAGGCCCTTATGGGAATGGAAATGCCCTGTAACTCGGCAGCTAATTTCATGTGCTGGGTRAAAAAGATGAAAGGTGACTAAAGGCAGAAGTTTGGTTCTTTTGGCTTTAAGTGGAATTATTTCAGTCTGTACGAAAGAAGAAGGATGTGTGATGAGAGCAGGAGATGTCTCAGGAATGAGAAACATCCTGAAATGTTCTTCTATTTTGTGAGGAGGAGAGGAAAAAAAAAAAACTCAATTGTCAACTTCTGGGAAGAAAAAAGATTCATTTTGATGGACAAATCCCACTGATTTTTCTGGAGTAATGATCTTGGGATAAGGAAGACCTCAGAGGAGTGAAATGGGAAAAGTGACTGAGGGCTGATGCAGTCTCCATGAGTAATATTGAACAGAAAGAACAGACAATTATATATGAATGATATACAGTCATGGAAAAAGGAATACGATTTCTTAGGAGGAKGAAGGGGAAAAAATTGTAATAGTAATCAGATGGCCAATGCAGTTAGTTAAAAGATTAATCTGGAAGATGAGCTGCAGTTATACAGGCTTTCCTCATGTATARTGATACCACTCCTATTCCTGGAAATTCTCAGCTTTACAGAAATAAAGACAGAATACGTACTTAAAGATTTCTTTTTCTTTTAGTCAAATATGTTTTGACTAACTTTTTTTTTAGGAAAAAAAAAAGCTATCTTTGCATAGAGCTGCAAATTTCAAATAGCCTTCCCATGCCAGCTGTGGGTTTAGATATGATTAGAGAGGTAAATACCACTGAGAATTGTCATTATTGCAGATTTTTATATTCCTGGTTATCAGAAACCCTAGTATTTATTCTCTCTGTTTCTGAACGTGATAGTTAACAGACTTCTTCATCACACTTATCACTGGATCATCGAGAGCTGATGCCATTTGGACTTGGAGAGGAGTTGTTTACTGTAAGTCTATCATGGAAGAGCTGATTACAGAAAATAATCTTGTTCATTCAGTTCAGATTAAATGGGGAGATAAAGTAATTCTGTTTCTAAGTCACTGATTTAAAAATGCAAACTTGGATAAACAGAGAGCTATTTAATGAAGTCAGTTGGGACTTGAGAGTAGAAACGTGGAATATTTTTAGGTTAAACGTGCGAAACTGATTTGAAATTCCTAGCACAAATCAAGGTGAAAATAATATAAACTTTATATAGCTTTCAGAAGGGCTAGGCTGCTGATTAGGGCAAGAAACAATTGTAGATAACTAATATAATGATAAATTTCAGTCCAGATCTTTACTGAAATGAAATTCAAAGTGCTGTGTTATTTCAGACTAGATATGTTCCAWCACAGAATTCTTGAAAGAAATGATGCATTCTGTTGCAGTCTTGGTCATAGTAATTTAAACAAATCTACAAAGTTGCCAGGTGGCACTTATGATTGGAGAATAGCAAATACAGTAATTATATTTGAGAAATATCTGAGCAGTTGCAGACCTACTAACCAATTTGCCATGATGCAAAAAAGAAACTCTTGTGAATCCATAACTAATAAAAGATAGGAAGTGAAGAACTGSAATAAAATTATTGGTTTTCACAGCAAGGAGGAATGGTAGAGGAAAATGCACTGAATTTTAGGAGCTATACTGTCATGCGTGAGAACTGAAGGTCCTAAAGGATTGGTTGACCAAAGGTCAGTAAATTAAATGGATAAAATTAAGTGTCAATGAATACATAGGACGATCCATGGAAAATACAAACTTCTATCCATAGGCAGCTCTAAAATAACTAAAAGAAGAAAATTTGGATTATGGCTAGCATCAGTGCAGCCATTATTCAAAAAAMCCCATAGTTTGTGGTGTTGGAAAGAGTAGATAGAATGCTCGGTACCGAAGAAATGATCTTTGTACCACTGTACAATGCATGATAATATATATCTTAAGTATTTAATAGAGTCTGGATCTTTCCTCTCAGAAGACGTGTAACAGGACTAGAAAAAGTAAAAAGAATCAAAACATGGATGGCTGGAATGACAGAAGAGTTTTGATTCGGTACAAGAGCAAATTGACTTGGATCCAACAGTTAGGAAATGAACTGATACAGTATGGTGCAGGAATGTAAAATTGGTAGGAATGGCAATTTTACATCAGGATGGCAAGAAAAGGATGAGTAGGAGGCACTTTCACTTTTTGTTACTCAAGAGTACAGGGATATCCCTATTGAAACCAGCAGGAGACAGAGAGCAAAGCTATGAAGAATATACTGACAAGATATTTTTGAAGCTTGAAAGCGTATATTGACTCAGAAAGTGATAGGCAAATTCATAGAGGAAAATTCCATCAGGAATCATTAATTAAAGATGTGAAGACAAGGCGTAGATCAAGAAATACCTCTACCGGATTGTTGCTTTTGGCCTTCTGTAGGAGTGAATGTCAGTGTATCTTGGCTCCATTTTTGTGCTCCTCCATTTGTATCCATAATGGACYAGTATCACAGACCAGATAGGTCTTGGATGGGATTTTGGCCTGACCTAGTCCAGATATTCTTTTGTATATTATATATGTTATACATTATTTATAACAGAGGCCTGGAATGATACGAGAGACTTCTTATTCTGTAAACCTGTGTTTCACGTAACAATCATTTGAGGGAGGTGGRAGGGGGATGTAGAAATGTGTTCCTTTAATATCAGATTGAAATTTCATTATCTCAATTTCATTGCATATCCTTTTGTTCTCAATATTACTGGGAATGATGAATAGAAGCTTATGATAAACACTATCTGTATCGCTCATTACGTTGTGTACTTTTATCAAGCGTTCCTTATTTCTCTCATCTCTCAAATACATACTCTTAATCTTTTCACTCTGTCTTTATGAGAGGTTTTTATGTTTCCGATAATTCCTATTGTCACATCTTAACCTACTCTATTTTAATTAAATATTTACATATGCAAAATTCACAAACAGAAACTTTGAGAATGCTATTAGGAAAGGTAACCTTGATCTGAGAAAAGGATCTAGGATTCCTTGATCTAGGAAACTAGAAGAAATTGTGAAAAACYATGTAGGACAATTTAATTTACACTGTCCCAAGAACATGTGGCTCTAGGACAATTATTTATAAATTGTAGATTATGAAAGCCTTCATCAGAAAACTATGCAAAGGATTGTGTCCTCAAATATATGAGATAAAGAAAAGCTATTATCTGAAGAGTTCTGTATTGAAGCCTTCCCAACAGGAAGATGTCAGTGAGATTCTGTGCAAGTAGAAATCCTGACTTGCATAAGTGAAAGTGAGCGTAATGGGAGCTGTTAAAGAAGTTTTGTGCCCGAGCCTTTTCTTAGAACCGGAAATGATTTTGTGGAATTTTGTTATGATCATAACAGAGGGCAAAATCAGAATAACTGAGTTAGGTCCTAAAAAGAAGTCCTAASAATGTTTCCTTCAACCCGTCTGTTTCCTGACCACGACAAAAATATAAATTTTGAAAATATTGGTGTAACTTTTAATAATTTTCTCAATGAATCAAAAAAAGCGACATTCTGATTTAGTTAAACTGATAAAAAGAGTCGATGAGTAAGTGGGTTGTCTACACTGAAGATAGCCATCCTTTGCTCTAGCATAAATGATTGCATGAGTTATCTACTTTGTGGTCTGTTTGGAAAACAAAGTATATAGTAATCTCTAAAACATTTTCTGACTTTTTGCTTATTTTGACAATATGGCAGCTGTATTTAAAATGTATCTAAATGTAGGGTTACACTGGACTGTCTTTCCACAAGATGAGTCTCATGTCTTTGGTTCTGTCTTACACTTGGGTGCAATCAATTAGACCACTGTGGGCATTGGATTACATCAAAGTCCTTATGTAACAGCACAGAATCAAGCTTTGTGTGATTTGCTTTATGGCCATGATTTTTCCTCCCCACTCACATTCCCATCAGGAATTGCAGGTAGCAGGACTGTTGAAGGAATGCTTGCAGAGTTGCCAGTGTGGCACTGAGAGCAGTTTCCTGCTGCTGAAATTAGAGCTTTGAGGAGCCTTTTAAATATAAAATATTAAGAACCTAGAAATAGGATGAGCATTTCATCTCAAACCAATTTTAAGTGGCATGCTTCACTATATTGTGATTGTTTCCCCTGACATTTTCCATGATATGTGCCTACCAAGTGGCAATGGTTTTGGAAAGCTCTATATTGACTAAACTGGTTTTGGAATAATTTTAAGGAAAATCTATGTTGTTGCTGATTTTTTTTTTCTTTTTGCCTGCAGTGATTTGCATTTATTGTTCCCTTGTCATTTCATTAAAGAACTGTAGTACTTCTGTGTTGTGGAGCAAGATTTTTCTAGCTGTTTATGGAAAGGCCAGTTACAGCGGCCAAGTGAAGTTCTGTGAGTTAGAACAGTTTTTCTATGTAAAAATAGACCAACCTAAACTCAGAGGCAGAGCCTTGTTAGAAAAGAGGGAGAGTATTGAGTCTCTGGGGACAAAAGCTCAATTAGTTTGTGCAAGACACTGGAAGAAATAGGAATAGAGAACAAAATCTCACTCTGTTTCTACTATCTCTAGTAAAGGAGGGATGGGACAGAGATTGGGACCAGCGCTTTCCAGGAGGACAAATTGTGGACTTTGTTCTCTCAGAACATAAAGCAGAACTTTGGGTGCCTGCATTCCAGTATTTTTCTGCTCTTGGCTATCAGCTAATATCTGAAACCAGCTAGCCCAGTACGTAACTGTACTTATGGGCTTTTTTTTTTCACAATGTCAGCAGTCTTATGTTGTGAACCTAACATATATATTCTCTCATTCAGTGCACATGCTAACAGAAATCAGTGAATGAGCAGCTATTCATGTTTTGTGTTATTCTTATTGGTCAATGTGACCCACATGTGGTGCTCGCATTCAATCATTACATTGAATTCAAAACTATTAATTTCTCCATAGGCTTTCTTTCCATTGTAGCTATCATTAGCATCTGAATGCCTCACAAACCGTAATTAATTAATTTTCACAAAGCCCCTGTGAGGTGAGATGACATTATTAAAGGAGGAATAAGCCACAGAGAAAAGTGCCAGCTATATTTTGAATGCCCAAGTTGACATGTGTAAGGTGTGTTTTTTAAGCTACTTAGCATTCCACAACACCTTATTTGTTCTTTGAATAGCTTCCTCTTATTTAGTTACAAGTGCCTAGCAACTCTGCAAATCAGGCCACAGATAGGTACTTTAAGAATAACAGTTATTCATTGTGAAGCAGTACATTAACTAATATCATTTACACATAACCACACAGGCACTGATACCTTCCAGTGTTCAAAACTGGCATCCAGCTGCCTCAGCCTCCCATTTCTCATAATACTTTCCTTCATCAGTAGCTACACACYCTCAAACTTCAGCAAAAGGAGATCCCACGGACATTAGTGGTCTTCTGTACAGAACCTTGATTAGTCCCCAGGGCACAAATTAATTCCCCAGGGTCGTTCTGTGTCAGATTCCTAACATAATTCTGGCCTTCCAGCATAGAAAAGAGAACACTGATTAATTAACAGCATGAAAATGGCATGGATTCAGCTGATAAATACCACCAGTTTCTCAAAGAGCAAAAGCCACACACTCCAGTTATGGCCTCTAGAAATAGGAATGTGGGATAAAAAAAAAAACTTGGTGCAATAGGAAGAATCCTACAGATGTTGTGTTTCCCATCTATATTAGTCTTCAAATATCCTGTAACCCCTTCCCAGTCTTTCACAACCAAAGGTATGTTTTTGGGGGTGCAGACTTGCAACGTAGTTGGGAGTAGGTGGAAGAGGTCAAGGGAATCTGGTTTCTCTTGCTGAAAGGCCAGGAGACCCTATTCCAGCTGAATGCATCCTCTGAACTGGCATTTAATAGACAAGAGCTACTGAGCTGCACTTTCCTTGTTGTATTTATATGTATTATTTGGGATAGTCTCTATACAGTGCTCTGTTAGGTATAATAAAAGCACTTACATTAATTATCTTTTGTAGAACTAGTAACAAGTAACAACTTATCTCAAGCAGATGCTTTTCCTACAGGAGACTTTTCTCAACTGAATTAATCAACAGGTTGCTTTGAATATCACTTGCCTGTATCTATGATTTGCCTTTTGGGTTTTGATTTTGCTGGGATTCTTTTTACTATTCGGATTACATACACTGTGTTGTTGGACTTTTTAAAAGCACCGTCCCATGGTGACTCTCCACCTACACCCCAGGCACTGTCCTTCTGAGAAAGCTTTTAGTGCTTCTGGACGGGCAAGCCTGACAGCTTGGGACCTGTAGTCTCATTACAAAATTGGTGTCTTAACTGACAGCAAAGCAACGTAATGTGCTGTATGGTGCTTTCCTGATGGACCTGTTGAAGAAGAAGAGAGAAGCTTTGCAGTACTTCAGAATCATTTCACTCGTTATGGGTAGATGTTCCTAGGTCTTGCTGATAGACCCAGTAAGGGATTTTCTTGTGATAATTGTTTTCTGCCCGATAGTATAAACTGCTCAGTTCAGGTTGGGGTTTTTTTTTCAGGTACTGAAGTGTAATTCTTTTTCTTTTCAGGTATTGAACGTGTAATTCTTTTATATTCTTCTTGTCTGGGGAGCAAGACAAGCTCCTTTCTTAGAAAGTAATAACTAATGAAAGCGTAAACCCATCCAAATCTTTTCCACAATCATTGTTTGTTTTAATAAATCAGGGAATCTGTGGACATGCATTTACTTGATTTTGGTTGTAGGTACAAATCCATATTTCCTAGTTGCTTTGAATCCTTTTTTTTTTTTTTTTTTTCTCGTTTTTCCTCCCACTTTTGTCTACTTTTTTAAACTAATGCGTGAAGGACACTAGGTTAAACAAAGCATGATATTCAAAAGGTTTTACACTGCTTACCTTGTCTATCATGAATGTATTCCTTTGAGGGGCACAGTGATTTTCTGGGAGAATTGCCCGTTCCAAAGCAGGCACTGAAGTTATGATCTGTTAAATGTATTAATTTGTGATTTCTCCTTGAAAGATTTAGCAACAAGATTTATTTACATGTGTTGTTTGCCAGTATGCTTCCTCTGTTTTCTGTAAAGCGTCTAGGTATCTTAATTAATAGTTGATATTAAGAATGAATCTAACACAGAATTATGATATGTAAGTAATGTAATCTCAAAACTGTATGCTGTCTGCAAGACAACAGAAATATTTACTTTTTAAAAACCAGTATTCCCTATAAAATAAAACAAAAGGAGACATAGGGAAATACATAGCTATGAAATAATTCTTAGATTAAAAGATTTGATATAAAATGTTTCCATGTTTCTGTCTTTTCATTGCAGAACATGTAAATTACTTAAAAAGATCAAATTAA
This sequence comes from Nothoprocta perdicaria, assembly GCF_003342845.1. Taxonomy (NCBI): domain Eukaryota; kingdom Metazoa; phylum Chordata; class Aves; order Tinamiformes; family Tinamidae; genus Nothoprocta; species Nothoprocta perdicaria. The sequence continues at coordinate 2,672,988 of NW_020455677.1, forward strand.
TAAAGTTATGCTTATTGCTCTGTATGCATTTCATTTGTCCATAGTTTTTCCTTTTGTGGCTTTATAAAGCACTAATTCTGATGAATTAGCCTGTGGTATAGCAGACTGCTGACTGGATCAGCAGTTAAAGAAAAATTCTCACACAAAAGTGGAGGTGTTTCTAATTCAATTTTAAAATTGTATTTCTTGGTAACATGAATGTTTGTGTTCTGCCATAAGAGAATAGGGAGAAACAAATTAGATTATTCTGATACTAGAATAAAATTGTATGTTATCAGTAAGAAGGTTTTTTTTTCTTTCAAAAGAGGGGAAGCATACATAAAAATCCTTTGGGACAGTATAGAAAATAATTGAGTCTAAAAAAACAATGCCTCTAAGTTTTACAAAAAYCTCGTACTATAGCAAAAATGTTTCCTTTTGGGCATGTAACGTTAAAATATACATGCAACAATGGACCTCCTTGTAATGGTTGAATTTTTATTTAAAAGTAAAAAAAGATGTTCTGTGCTTCAAGCAGCAGGTGTGTTTTTAATCTTTAATAGGTCACCTTCCTCAGCGCAAGCAGGCAAGCTGTTATTGATCAAAGGGGTTTTGTTGGGTAGCTCTCAGATTATTGAGTGACAAACTTTATTGAATTTGACTTAACAGAAGTCAGAAGACAGCTGAAGCATAAGCGCTTGCACTACCATCAGAGTCATTTTACGACAGCCAGGGAGCAAAGCTCAGAGATGGATACTGAGCTCTTCGCTGGCCCTTGGAGATTAACTGAACAGCCTTCCTACCAATTCCCAAGCCTGTCAGCAGAACCAATTAGATTTTCAACCAGTAGACAAGAAGGGTGGCACTTGGGGACCTTTTTGCTTTAGGTCGAAGGCTTTTCAGACTACGATGAGATGACATTGATGATGACACGTTGAGCATTGGTTGGTTTTAAGACAAGTTAAATTAGCAGTCTTGAAATGATTCCAACTGTCTCCTGACTTCTCACTGTTGCCATATTCAGTGGTTCCTGTCAGGAGCAGGTTGATGACTTAATAGTCTTTCTTGAGTGGATTTGAGCACTTTGGCTGTGTGTGTTTATGTGTAGTTGTCATGCTTAAAATATTCATATAGAGGTTTGAAATATTTATTTGAAGATGCCTTCTGCAGAGTTCAGCGGTATGTCGGCTCAATGATTCTGCCTACTTTTTTTCCCCCCCAATTCTAAGCAGTTGTTGCTAAAAACTCTATTTAGGTATAGTTGATCTGTATAATGTAACATTGCTTCTTGTAGCTATTGATAACATAAAGCACTTAGGAAGTTTAAGAATTTATTCCATGTTTGATTTTCAAAGCTCCAAAGAGCAAGTTCCAGTTCCACCTGTATAAACATTCTAATGGTTTTGAGACCATTGCGGATGGATGGAGAGATGTATGGAGCTTGTACGGTCTTGTAAGCATTTTGTAATCTTTGATCCTAATCCAGATGGCTTGTGATAGATATGGAAGAAGGGAAAGAGGGGAGAAAGGTAGGAATTAAGATGAAGTCCACAACAGTTAAATTGCCTTAGGCTATTGAAGCAAGTGAACAGGATATCATGAAGGAGYTCTTCTTTGGAAAGGATGTGATCCTTGAAAAAATTGGCTCTAGTGGATTGGCTGCCAGCCTGTTATAAAAGTAGCTGAAGAAATTTAACCTAATAAGTTAGCTGACCTTACATACATACCTTAAGGTAAAGAAAACCCCAATAGTAACTACAAATAGAATCGAAAATGGCAACATGTAAGTGAAAAAATTACAATGACCGTAAGTTTTATTATCTTTAATTTTGAATACTCGGCATGATTATGGTTAGTRTCTTTGTCTCTGAATACCTAAAGTTAAAAATCCAACATCTAATTACACATTTATTTACCAGATTAGGCTCTTAATCTGTATTTAGAAGCCTAACATCAAACATAGATTTTGAAAATATTACTACTATGAATTTGAATTCAAATTCTAAACTACTTTTTCCTATCAGTAAGAATTTTCCATCTTTTTAAATCGTGGTAACTAGAGAAGAATAAATACATTAACAAATAGTTGTAGTTTTTAGACAGCATCCTGAAAAACACTGGTAGGCTATTGCAACTCTAAACAACAATATTGTTTTGAAATATTTCTGTTTGTCATAACACCAAAAAGTGATCATATCTAGATCAGAAAAAAAAAAAAGACTAGCTAAAGATGAAAAGCTCTTCTATCTCTATTTACCATAGCAAAAATAAATTTTAAGAGTGTGGCCTGTTTCTGAGTGATAAAATTTGCAATTAGCATTCTCCTAATCTGATATTTGAAATACTGTATACCCTACTTTAATGAGCATTAACTCCAAGTTYAATGTGACCATAAGCAGAGGAAGGCGTTCCATGATGAGCACGAGGTAGAAAATCATTGACTTACATGGTGGTGGGGCAAAGTTTTTCTGCCTTATTTTTCTTGTTTTAAGCAAGTGTTAATGAATTGAAAGATTGTAAAATGAAAGATGATGTGAAGATTACTTATCTAATATGTATAACTAGTTCTACACATGCTATTACCCAGCTATTACCCAGTTTATCAGAGAAATGGCATATACTATTCAAACATTTTGTGGAAACTGCAAGGAGTATTCTTTTAGATTATCCGAGTARCTCCCCTAAAAGAATTTTAAAATTGTTTTATGCAGTCTTGGTATAACCCTTTATTTTCTGTCAGATCAGTTAGCTTATGATACACTAGAATGGTATTAAAAATATTTTTTTGAATTTTAAACATATGAGATGCTGCATCTTGGACTATTTGAGAGTTTGTGAGCCCAGAATGCTAGCTATAAATAGTGATATATATATATATATATACACACATACATGTATGTTATAACATTCATATAGCATTATTATCTGCACATTATGAGCAAGCGAAATGCATTGAGAGAAGTGAATTAGCTGAGTCAGTGCCTCCCACCAGCGACAGTGCTGTGAATAATGGGTTGTTCTTCTGTTAATCTGATGCTCTGCTTATGAGACCATGCTGTCATGCAGTGTATTCACGTTTTCATGGAATTGTTGTGATCAGTTGGTTTGACACCCTGCTTAAGACTCACAGACTGTGGGAATTTACTGACTTAGTTCTCACTGTGAAGATCAAAATAATTTCAAAAAAAAACTTTTTCTATAATGAAGAAGTCACCCAAATACTTGACACTTATTGTCTCATTATTGGCAAATTAAGATTTGCATTTTTTGTTGTTAGCTAGTTACAGCTTCCAGATGAAGAATCTTGTTAAAATTTTGCTTTTTCAGCTGGGGACCTCTGTTTTTTTTTTTTTTTTTCCCCTTGTGTAGATGCTTGTACTTTCTTAATGGTTCCTTCTTCAACTTCTGTTTGATAAACAAGTTGAATAGGTCTCTTTCCACATTTCTTTCTAAGCATTTTTTTAATGCATTTTGTTGTTCTGTGAAACTCCTGAAACTGTAGATATCAGGACTGAAGCTAGCATTTAGTAGCAGCCGTATTAAGTAGGAAGGTAATACAGCATCTCTATTTGTGAGCAAAACTGTCTGCTTTGCATTCAAGCAGTACACCAGCCGTTTGGTGAACTGATTCTCCCATCCCAGACCATTATTCTGGTATATACTGATTGGAATAAGTCTAACCTTGGTAGCTGTTCTTTAATATCTTCCAGAAATACTGCCAAACAGGAAGGATATCTTGATTATTGATCAGAGTAGATTGTTTTATTTCCTAGATGCAGAAAATAAGTACATATTGAAAATTTCAACCTCTTCTCTGATTCAGGATAGGTACAATTTATAGGTTCTCTATTGCTTCTAATATGCCATGAAAGTCATTTAAATTATCTTTATATTTTCTAGCAAGTGGTTTGTAGTTGCATCCATTTGATTCTCACAAAAACCTGATACAATTCCAAGTTTTGCTATCTTCTTTTTATTTGAATTTTATTATTGTTAAATTTTTGTTTATTTTCCTTGCTGTTTAATTATCTAGTGTAGATTTTTTTTCCCTCTAGATTTGGAAGAATGATTTTGTAGGCATTAAAAATATTCTTAATTTTCATTTTGTGCGAGCATTTCTTTCCTCAATCTGATTATGTTTAGAATTGTTTTCACCATGTAAAATTGGTCTTTTTAAAAACAGGGAATATCTATATCAATTTGAGTTGCCTGCCATCTTTTTTGTTTTTTTTTTCCCCATCAAATGAGTTGACTCATCATAGCTTGATTCTTTATCTTTCATGATGAGGTTTGCTGTGTTATTTCCCTGTGTTAACTGCCTTAAAACCAGCAGTTTAATACTGTTGACACATATAACATAGATATATAACAGAGTTTTTCTACCCCCTTCACGTTAGTGGTGGGAGCTTATGAGAATTAGTCATGCTGTTCTCCAATGCGACTTGGTTGTCTGTTGCAGACCACAGCAAGGTCCACTTTTGAGCTTTGATTCATACTACTTACTGCCCTATCCTATGTATAAGTAGCAATAGTATGGAGTTTATGAAGAAACATATCCTTAACTCAAAAGACTGTAGTCCAGCAAATGCTATGGTTTTGATAAGAAAAAAAAGCAAAGAGATATTTAGTGGAGCCATATTTAACACTTTCAAAATGCTGAAGTTTTAGAAATTGGAGTAACGTGGAATGGAATGTTGAGGTTCAACAGGGGCARGTGCAGGGTCCTGCACTTGGGGAGGAATAACCCTGGACACCAGTACAGATTAGGGGTGGACATGCTGGAGAGCAGCCCCGCAGAGAGGGACCTGGGTATCATGGTGGACGACAAGTTGACCATGAGGCAGCAGTGTGCCCTGGTGGCCAAGAAGGMCAACGGGATCCTGGGGTGCATTAAGAAAAGCGTCTCCAGCAGGTCGAGGGAAGTGATCATCCCCCTCTACTCAGCCCTGGTGAGGCCACTTCTGGAGTACTGCGTCCAGTTCTGGGCTCCCCAGTACAAGAGGGATGTGGAGCTGCTGGAGAGAGTCCAGCGCAGGGCTACGAGGATGATCAGGGGCCTGGAACATCTGCCCTATGAGCARAGGCTGAGRGAGCTGGGYCTGTTCAGCCTGGAGAAGAGGAGGCTGAGGGGGGACCTGATCAGCGTGTATAAATACCTCAAGGGAGGCAGTGAGGAGGAGGGGGGCGGCCTCTTTTCAGTGGTGAGCAGGGATAGGACTAGAGGAAATGGCTTCAAACTGAAGCATCGGAAGTTCCACAGGAACTTAAGGAAGCATTTCTTCACTGTGAGGGTGACAAAGCACTGGAACAGGCTGCCCAGAGAGGTTGTGGAGTCTCCTTCTTTGGAGATCTTTAAAACCCGCTTGGATGCAGCCCTGTGCCACGTGCTCTAGGTGACCCTGCGTGAGCAGGGGGGTTGGACTCGATGACCTCTGAGGTCCCTTCCAACCTTCGGCATTCTATGATTCTATGAATAATGGAATAATTCATGTGGTGGGGATTGAGCCTGTATCTTCTGCCTTGACAGTACTGTCTTCTAAAAGTGTTTTAATTGCCTGTATTAGTTTATGTGCATTACAAAAAAAGAGATTAACTGATATTAAATCTGTACATTTCTTAGCGCTGCAGTATTATCCTGCATATTACCATCTTAGACCCACACCTAGGTTGTGGGAAGGGAGGAAGTGAAGACCATTCTCATATTGACACCCTTTGGTACGCTTCAATTGCAAATATGACCTTTCAACAATTTCTAATGTGTTTTAACACTTGTGACTAGTAACCAAAGCATTAGACAGCCAGTTGTGTTCTGCTTGTTTTATCACTGTACTACAGTAGCGATCGAGAAGAGGCAACTGACACGTTTATGGCCTGTGGCAAAAGCTGAGTAATTAGGAGAATCAGTATTGGATTACATCATCTTAAAGCAGATTTGTTGTGAGTGAACTAAGTTAACTTTCACACCCTGGATATCAAAACAGTTTTAATCTTTTAGTAACATCTTGTGTAAAAATTAATCATAAGCTTGGCTGGATTATTTTTGACATCCAGGAGAACACTGTGAAAGCCCGTTCTTACCAGGTTTTTAGATATGTGGAGAATATGTCATATATCTTCTTTTGAAACAATATACTTCCATTTTGCTTCTCTATATGCACAGTTTAATCACAGCAGGCTCTGCAAAAGAGAATGGCACACGCATTATGTGAATATTATTAAAATACCTGTTGCTTAAACATGACATCATGAATGTGGCAGGCACTTTTGAAACAGAGAAGAAAAATGCTCCTTGACTCCAGGAACATTCAGCTTCAGGAGGCAGAGAAAGAGGTCACCTCATACAGAAAGTTATTGATGTCACACAGGTTGATGTCACTTATAACAGAAATTTTGTTTTATTTTGAAAGTACATCTCACTGGTTTGTGCTTTTTTCCCCTCCTTTGGGGAGTTTGAGAGACATAGCTACATAAAATACAGCATAAAGAACTGACAGAAATAATTTTGTCAATGGAGAAGTTCTTTACTGGGGTAAAAGTGATGGATGTCACCAGTGTGCCTAGTCTGTCATCGCATATGTCTATATCAAGAACAAACTATTAATTTATCAGGCAAAACTTTGCTGTTCCACGTCTGTCCTGCTTCAAGGCTGGATGATTGCCCTGAATTCAGGCTCGTGTGAGTTGGCGTTAGCTCAGACTAACCACTGAACTTGTTGTCTAATAGTCTGAAAGTCTGCTAATACAGTGTTAAACTTGTGAACGGAGAAATAGGCCTCTTGAATCAGTATTTCATATAGAAGTTTATTATATATTTATAGAAGAATCCTTGTTTGCAGTCATGTTTTTGAATTTCACGAAAATGTAATACAGTAAAATTGGTAATGTTTTCTTATGCATTTTTAGCATTAAGTAATCGAAATAACATACAGTATATGTGTTAGAATATGTATGGTACTTTGATGAAAAAGCAATTTCTGTGGTCCCTGATAAAATATGGACTATAATACTTAACCAAGAGATTAAGATGAGAACCAACAGGGAATGCTAGAGGTTATTTGCTCTTAGTGGGATAGCCTTCCCTTCAGTGTGTCCTGAAAAGAATTTTATTCAAGGCAACTGGCATTCTCTGCTGTCTTGAATTAGTAGACAAAAATCATCCAGAAATTGATAAATATAAGAGATTACAGGTATACATTTTTTGTTTATATATAAACAGTAACTGCAAAAGAGTTGTTCATACCAGTCACAAATGCCAAAAATATTGGCCAAAGTGGAGAGGGGGAGGAAATAAAAATAAAAAAAGGCAAGAGAAATTGCTGTAGTTTCCCTTTTTCCTAAAATGATGTGTGTGCATGGAATTGCATGTGTTTGTTAGAAGCAATCCACTTGTTGGATTTTTACTAGGCTTATCTGACATAGTTTTTCAGAAGCACATGTAGGTGAGCGACTCATTGTGCATGTCAAATATTTTTATTATTTTTTTTTTCAGTAGGACATTAATGTCAGACAAAAGGCTTCAAATTACTGGTCAATTACCATCGAGTAATTTGTAGACTGTCCCTGTTTGCTCAGTCCAAAGGTTATGCAATACAATAGTAAAATGTTAAAATGACTATTGGAAAAAGGTTGTGAATTTAGACTCTGATCTATACTTAAAAATGTTAAATCACAAAGACGGCATTTATGAGAGAACAATTTACAACATTTTGACATTATTAAAAGAAGGTTAAAAACTAGGATACTGAATGTTATTAGAGGAGCTAGGTATTTGCGTATATATAGAGAAGCGAATATGGCAATGTATAATTATCACCAGTTGTTATGGGCTCATTTCTCCATGAGATAGATGGAAGYTAAAGGTTGTAAACAGCTGTGGAGCGATGCAAGACGAATTTGTCAAACACATTTGTGGGAAGAGCAGTTTTCCTGTCGGAAACTTGGCATGAACTTGGAGTTTCGTGAGATGAAATGTGCGTGTGTTGATGATACAACAACAGAGTCTTGCTGCCAATGGTTAAGAAATGTGGGTGCATATGCAAAGTCTGTAGTCAGAGAAGCAGAACAAAAAAGCAAACAAGGAAACAGACTGCACAACAGCCTGCAACACAAAGACCTAACTTCTGGGAAGCAGCCTAGTTCTGAAGTCAGACTCAAACATATGGAACCTACATTTCTTTTTATAGAGTGATGTATTCCATAAGGAAAAGCTCCTGCACAACCTCTCCTCACTTACATCTCAAGGTGTAAAAAATTCCCCCCTACTAGTTTGTTTCCAGTGTCTACTTTTGCATCAGTTTGGCCAGTATATTTGTCCCAAAAAGGGATGTTTTGTGAGCTTTCAGCCCTGAGCAAATGTTATTGCATCATCTTACTTTTAAAATAAGATGACATTAGCAAATGTTTCCTCTGCTATTGCTGGAGAATCACAGCAATTCATAATTATTTCGCAGACAACAAACTCCTGTTAGTGCTTTACAGGGAAGGAAACACTAGTAAGAAGGCTAGTAGTCTTTATTTCATGATATATTTCTCTTTACTTTCTGGAGTGAAGATATTGTTTGATCATGATTCACTGAGAGATACCTAAATTCTGAAGTAAGACTTTAAGGTGTCTTTGACATGAACAGGTAGTAGCTTATCTTTCTAAGAAATCAACTCATCTTTTAGGAAGTGTGATTTACTAATAACTAGCAAAAAATGGCAAATTATTTTATTTTCAGATTGTTGAAGGGACAAGTAGAATGTAAGCCAATACTCACAAAAGCAAGCAAGCCTCGTTCCTTACAGCTGCTGGTGTAAAGGTACTGGAGTAGCTAGAAATGGCGTTCAAAGTATTCACGGTATTCAAAGCAAAATTTCAGATAATTAGGCATCACTGAATGTGTTCTTTTACTGTCTAAGCTTCAGACTTTGTGGATCTTCCCTGAACCTATTGGTACTTTTGTTATGTGGAAAGATATATCCATTTACTCCAACTCCTCGTAGCAGTTCTGTTATGGTTGTAGTCTAACTAATACCCTCCCAAAGAAATCATTTGTAATCTGCCATCTCTCTGGAACTTGTGCAAGATATCATAGTCTGTAGGAAATAAGGTTAGAAATGAGATCCAAAGGTCATCTAATCTGTCCCTATTACCTCTATATCACCTCCAAGGAATATAGCAATAGCATCCCCACCTTTAATATATTGTAACTTTTCCCTCCATCATGACTTACTGCCAACAGGAAAAACTTCCTTTGAAAAGTACATTTAAAAAGTGCAATTATTCTTTTTTTTGTCTTGTTTTTCAGAAGGGAAAAACARTGATTTTCATTATCTGTCTGTCACACAGGGAGTCACAGTATTGGTGGATAATGTACTGATTTGACAGATCTAGGCTATTTTCAGTAGTACTTCTGAAGACAATTTAAAGAGGAGAGCAAATTCTAAATAAATAACTTTTCTATAATTTTTCATAAAAAAATATTCTATACTGGATACTGTGGGAGTGAAAATTATGGAATTCTTTGCGGGAAGATGAACTTTGGTGAATTGTCAGTTTTGGAAGAAGCAGAAAGACTTCTCTTTGGTTTTGTTGTTATGTGAAAATGTCCCCTTTGAAAATTTTCAAAATTTAAAATTTTGTTGTTCAAAACCAATCTTTACTTAGAATTGTAAGATAACTTTATAAAAGAAATGAAGGCCGATACTTTCTAGAAAATTTAAGTAAAATATTATCTGTAGGTGTTGGGAATTTTCTTAACACTATCAATATGTGACCATTTTAGACCAGAATCTAGATTGAAATACTTTCCATAATTTGAAAAGCRTCTAAGAGCCATGAAAGAATTAAGGATGGAAAAGGTCATTGATATACTAGATAATTAATTAATTAATTAAAAACTGGAATCCTAGTGCTTCTGTCCAGATAATAAACTGTCAAAATCATTTTTCATGACACCTATGCAAATGCAAATATAAATCTCAACAAACTTTGATTTAGATGTCTCATGTTAGGTATGTACAACTTGAAAGACCTTAGAAAGAGTTGATTCTGAGAATTTATTGGGTAGCCATTCATAAAGAAATATCTACCTCTATATGTCTCAAGGTAAACATCTTAAGGCAGCTAAGGACTTCTGAAAATATAGTCCTTAAAGCAGAAGAAGATAAATAAGTAAAACGTGCTTCAGTATGTGGAAGTGACATTTTCATTTTCAAATATACACTTGGATGTTCTTTTCTTCAGTTTCTACCTTCATAGTTCTTCAGTTTCTACCTTCATAATTCTTGAAACACTCCGAAGAAGTTACTTTATCTGTAATCCATATTTTTTTTTAATTCACAAAGAAAATAGTTGTAATAACTGTACCAAAAGTGTGTAATTGACTTGTCTTTCTAGATCAGTCTGAAATCAGTATCTTGAGCCAAAAGGCTTCTTTTAACAGCTAAGGATTAGAGTTGTGTCCTGAAAAGCCCAGAGTATGAAAATTACATGTTTTATTTTGTTGCTGTTTTGAATTAAAACGTCATGGCCTTTCTTTTCAAGTGGTTAAAATATAATCTTGCTGTAATTCCATATTCAATGAGATTGAAAAAGTTCTGGGGGGTCACTTTATACAATCAGCCTTTTAATCTTATATCTTTCTTGGCAAGTAAATAAGCTTTCTAAACGTAATTGGTGTAATTATATGCACTGAACAACTTTATGTTGAGCTTCATGTCATATCACATTTTCCCCTTAGTATAGTCAATTTTAATTATATATAGTAATCTTTAAAAACTGTTGTTTGATCTCCTCTCTGAAGGAAGAGTTTTTTGCCTATTTTTGATCTCAGTCAGATCTCCTGATATACTTTGTTATAAAACACTCTTTCCTGTGTTGATATTTTTACCTACTTCACAGTAAAATGTGTTTTATTTTATTTAAAGTCGTATTAAGTGTGAGCATTATGATTTTATTTAGCATTTATATGTCTGAAATCCTAATGAAAATTTTGCGTATATTTCCAATAAAGGCACATGATTTTTGCAGGCAAATGCTAGCAATGGGTTAGCTTAAGAAGTCTGTCCTAAGGTGTAAGAACATATTGATACTTCTGGTGTGAAGTGAGATACAGGCGTAGTCCCTYGGTAGGCAATAGAGGTGTGTTTAGTAAGTCAGCCTTCATCAAAAGTTTCTCCTACAAAAGTTGGACGACAAGGCTCTATACTCTGTTTTCCTTCATTTTTCTATTGGTGATTTTCTGGTAAATACTACGTAAAAATAAGAGAGTGAACAATGTATTTCAGAGTGCATTTGATTTCCAAATAAATCTTGAAAAATTAATTTATTCCTGATCTCACTCTTTTTTACAGTTTTCTCTTTGTGTAACCTAGTCTTTTTTCAGACCTCTATTGTGGAACTTTTGGTGTTTGACACAAGCTTTTGGTCAGCATGATACTCATATTTTTCATATCAGAAGATGGATAATTAAGATTTGTTTTTTTTGACAAACTGAATACCCATACAAATGCCCATTTGTATTCTGTTGTCTTTTTGAGAATATTTTATTTGATTTGTAGCTGAGCTAAATATTTAATAAGATGACAGGCTTGTAGATCCAAAGCTTTTTCAAGTGTGTTAAGCTTAAAGCCCTTTACCTTGAAATAGCACTGTTGGGGGTTTGTATTCTGTCTTATTATCTCTAACTACAGATTTGCACAGTTTTTCTTTGCAATATTTCTGATAAATACTACATGTTTTTCAATAACTCACCATAGATTCTGAAGTGAGGATGAGTTTGTACATCATTAGAATTGTATATAAGCCTGATTTTGCTTATATCATCACTGTTATTTTATTAAAGTCTTTAAAATACACAAATGCTATCCYGGGAAAAAAAATCTATATATCTAGTGGTTATGCCAAGTCAGAGAAAGGAAAAGAAATCTGTTGCTTAGAGTTAGCAAATTTCCTTACATATAGWACAAACATTATATAGTCAATATACCACAACAGTGTGTTAGTAGAGCTTCTAGTAGCTTCTAAAGGTAATTCATTTTTAAGAGTGAATTGTGTATGCAGTGCTACTGGTGTTATTTTGTTAGGAGAGCTATTGGAAATAACAACCTACTGTGTGTAATATAAAAAAGTAACTACAATTGGTAAACCTTTGGATGCTGTTTCCTGGGGACAACTTTTGGTCAGGGTTAAATGGATTCATTAGGTTCCATTAAAATAATTGAAAATCTGTGAGATGTGAGTGATTTTGACCTGAAGATGTTTCATGGACTCTAGATTGTGTTTTCATACTATGAATTAGGAATGTTTAAAATAATTTTCTCAGCAATATTGATGAAAAAACCTATCAGCCCTCAGGCTGCTCTCCTCTATTTTAGCTCAGTCTGATCAATCAATGTATCTGCTTCTGGTTCCTCAACAATAGGAAGCAGCTATTCCACTCCATGTTCTAATAAATTTAACTCCAGATTTTTTTTTCTGACTTTTATTCTCTATTTTTTCTGCTGCAGAAGCAGAGTGAAAGATCTTAAAACAATGGCAGGAGAAGGAGGAGGATATACCAGTGGTAATTCAATCCAATACAAAATATTTCAGAGCAACTGTATTTATTAACCTCCCCAGGGTTTATGATTGCAAGTATTTTAAGTACTTTTTAAAGCAACATTTTAGCCAGAACATCATTTTAATTTGTATTTTTGTAGGATTTTTCTTTTTTTTTGGTTTAGGAAAGGCTGCCTACAGAAGAAAAAACAATGTCCCCAAATTGCCACACATTATTTGRGATACAGACAGATTTGTTTAAGACTTTGGATGCATAACTACTGAACAACTTAAATTAGAGAAGTGTAAACATTTGACTGTTAGGAATTTTAGTAGTTTGCTAAAAGATTTGATTATTTTACTCCAGATTATTTTACCAACAGAATATTGCAGATTTCCTATACTTTGTACTAAAATCTTGTGCACAGGCCTTGTATAAAAGATTCTAAAAGCTTGAAAATGTTTTTTTGCTGTTATTCTTCATAACTGATTTTTTCTCATTCAGCAACAGCTGATGAATAATGTCCTCCTACGGAGTATTCCATAGACAACTTCCTTCTTCCAAAATTGCTACTACCTCCTATTGCTCTCAATGGGATTGAAGCCACAGTTACTCTCACAAAGATGCACTTCTGCAAAATGACTAATGCTTCCCATTGTTTCCAGTATGAGTGGGACTGCTCTGAGATAAAATAATTGTCCCCGAAGCATAGGAAACACCAAAAAAATGTGGTCAGATTAGTAGTGACTATTTCAGAAACACAGGATCAAAATGATAATGTAATTAAAAAATAGTTTTATTATTTCTGAAATTGCAAATACTGTTGTGCAAGAGTTGTATGGAATTGTAAGATAGGTAAAATTTAAAAATTTTTATAGATGTAGCTGAAAACAGCGGGAACTTTATTCCTAACAATTTCTTGGTTTTGCAATTTCTTTTAAAATTTTTAGTAGTTGTAACAGCTTCAAACTAATTTTTCTTTCATTAGAGTTATTTTCTGTCATTAGTTTAATATAAATCTTATAAGGGATTTGATTAAAATATATATATATTTAAAAATTTTCAACACAGCAATCATTTATTAGTCTTAATTTTTCAGAAATGTAAAGAACAATATGTTGTATTCTAGTAATATACCCCATACTCATTGAAATCATTGTAAAATAAGTACAGAACGTAGCTCACTGACATGAATTAGTTACAAGTAACATAAAGAGATTTTGACTCCTGTATTCTTTTTCTAACAATAATTTGATTGTATTTTGAGTCATCATCAAGACTTAAAGTAATTAAGTAGTAGTTAATAATAACGTTCCTAATGGGAAAATACAATAGCAAGTAAATACTGCGGTATTTGCTGTGTCTATAATACTGCTTTCAAATATCTGAAAATGGAACRTTTGCTTCTGTTTGATCTGTTGACGTCAAACTGTTTCTTCCTGGAGGCAACAGTGCCAATAGAGCATGTTCTGACCTTATTTTCTTCTATTTTGCCCTTTTTCATGCCATTTGTTAGCATAAACAGGAGATACATGTGGTTTTAAATGATAGTAACAGAATTAARATTCTTCTTTTTAAAGAGGAATACAGTATTTTGGAAGGATATTTTACTAACTAACTTTGTACTGAAAACTAAAATCATATACAGTAATCTCATAAAAGGAGTGTGACGCGATCACAAAAGAAATTTGAAAGTTGTACAGGCAGTAGTGAAGAGGGAATGATGTATGCCTTCTCCGTCTCGCTAGTGTTACTCAGTGGACTTGAATGAATTCTCCTCTGGTTCTTCRTGATGAAAGATCACTATTATTTCCTAATTTGTTTGTTCACATTAGTGTTTTTGTGATTTGAATAGTATAATATAAAATGTCTAGATACATTGTTCAGTGGCCTTAAAATCTCATAGTCATCAAAAGATAGCTCACTACCCATAATTTGTGAGCTCTTTGTATTTGATCCTATGTTAAAAAAAAACAGTCATAAAGTTTCAAAACACCTTCACCAAGGACTTTTACTCCTAGGTTTATTTATTGGAAAGGATGGAATATCCCAAGCCRAGAGTTGTGTTCTTCCTGTGGAAGGATAATCTGAAAATCAACCACAAGAAAGAACATRAGGGATAAAGGGGCAGAGTACTGCTTGATTCTACAATCTAAGCTCTTTCTAAAAGATATTTACTGACTATAGCTTAACTAAGTTGCATGTAATGGTGGGAGAAAAAGATTTTATGGACACTAAACTTCAGCACTGGAAAGAAGTGCTTGGACAAAAAAGATTATGAAGTTAGAGTGTATTATAGGCAGCATAGATTTTACCCAAAAGATACATAATCATTGATTTTAAGAAAACATTCATACCACAGAGGAGAATGGGAGCAACAATAAACCAATGCAACTAAATAGCAAAAAAAGTTATTTCATCCATAAGAAGTCCTTCAAACTTGTGAAACTTACCCTCTGAAAAACAGTATTGAGAAACAWAAATAGTAGGAGCTGGAAAGCTAAAGGGATACTTAAGATTATCACAGTACATTTTTATGGACAAACTTACATGAAATCAGACACGAGGAAGTTTTTGCAAAATGAAACTGCTGGCTCACCTGTGGTTAAAGGTAACAATTAGGGCAGATTAAAACATTGCTGATCATCTGAACAAAGATTGAGACATTAAAACATAAAAATGTAAGAAAACCTGTAAGTCCTTAGGCCTAGCTGATATATCTCCATGAATCTGAGCAAAGTTATGCATGAAGAATTTGAAAAGGAAAAAAMCTATTTTCAAAGCAATTGTAGCAGATTGGTAGATAGCAAATTTTTTTAGCTAATTTTAATCAAAATCTCAGAGTGACAGGAGGATTCCAGACAGAGGAGTTTACCTTTTTACTTCATTGGGTAAAGCAGGAAGGAAAACAGAACACACTAACACCTGGAAGATCTCATTACAAAAAGCAATTCCCAGTAGAAAGAAAAAAGGTATGTGACTGTGTAGGACCACATTTAATAAAGACTTTGTTGCTGGTTTGTTAAACCAATGAGCAAAGCATTGAAATGGATGGGATYGGGATAAAATGAACATATTTTACAGCAGATAATAATGCAAATCATATTATAAAACCTCTTATGTAGTATAGCCCCTTTTGAGTATCATGAACCATATGTGATCACAGCCTTAGTGAACATATTCCAGAATTTGATGGCAATCATCCCATTGCCAGGAATAATCACTAGCTACGATACTTCCTTATAGAGAGAGATACGGAAAAGAAGATTGCCTGAAATGTTGTCTCTGAAAAGGAGTTGAATCGGAGTGTGTTAAAGGAAATATATGCAGTAAATAAAATAGTTATATAAATAGGGTAGCTGAAGAACTGACTGATAGCTCAAGAACAATCATGTTCTATAGCAATGATGCTGTCAAGTGAGAAACAAAATACTTTTTTGAATTTAAATGTAGAAATCATCATTGGAACAATTGAGGCTTGGACTTTAAGGAGATTTAAGGAGAATTATATTTCTTATAGTTCAGGATAACAGAACTGTTGGAATTATTAAGAGTCTTATGGATTAAAGGTGTTGCCAATCTTTCCTAAGTTGGGCATGATGCAGAATGGAGAGAATGAGCTTATGTGGTGTCAGGCACATGAGTTCCGTGGAAGTTTTTAATATGGGTCCATAACAGTGACTGAAGCGCTTGCAGTAGGAACTGCAAGATTGATTCTCATGTTTCTGGAGAAAAACTTAATGTCTCAGCTCTAGTCTTTTTTTTTTTTTTTTTTT
>NW_020455677.1:2691730-2723833 GCF_003342845.1 Nothoprocta perdicaria
GTAACTTATACACAGTTTTGCCAGAGCAAGACTCAGAAAGTGTTTCTCAAAATCTCCTTGAGCAGCTCGTATACAAAAAGACTAGTAATTATTCCTAATTCAAGGCGCTCAAGTCTGCTCCAAAATTTTGAAGGCCCAAAGCTTAATCTGCCAACTTATATACACATATATATATATAAAAATTAGATTGAAAGTGGGAAAAGATTGTAAATGGAAACATCTGACTTTGTGAAAAGACTTCTCTAAAATAGTTTTGAAAAACTCTGTAATCCTGATGCAAAATACTTATTTTACTCTGAGTGATTTGTTACACAGAAGTAGCTTATAAAGAAAAAAATGATTATCCTGACAGTTTTTTTCTTCTTCATGTTAAGTGTGCGTGTTGTTTTGAAAAGAGCAATATTGAGATGGAAAATTGTTCAAAAGTTTTGCACRTCAGATGTGTTGATTTACACACTCAGAAGCTATAATGTATCTCTTAGTATGATTGTTTTATATGAGGCCTTGCTAGAAAAAGCCATGAGTTTATCTGACCTGAGAATTGAGGCATACAGCACAAAAGTAGAAGTCCTGTGTAAAGCACAATTCGCTMTACAGGGCAGTTGCAGCCATGCATAAATAGGTTTAATAAATGAATAACAAGCTCATTATTAAATGACCTTTTTCTACTTTATTCTRTACATGGATGCAGTGCTTCATGTGAAGACATTCTTCATCTGAACCTGCAGAAGGCAATACCTGTTTGAATCATGATATAGGATTATCTTATTTAGCATTTGTAATTATGGACGCTGCCATTGTATAAAAAAATTTGTGTCTTACCTGCTTTAGATAATTTTAGATATTTTTGATCCATAAATAGATGGAAATTTAGTTYGGCGTTTTCCTGATTAAGGCCAACTCCTGTTGATGCAAGTGTGTGTATGTCTTTTCAAGATCGAGGTGCGATGTTTAATATCAAAGGATAAATTCACATACTGTTTTACTGCAAATAATGCTCTGTGTGTGTATGTGTGTSTGTAGGTGAGGATCATTGTACTATTTAATAATACTGCAGCTCRCTGCACTGTTTTTGCAGGTAATTCTGTGCAATATTTTCTTCCTCCTTCAAATGCATTTCTTCATAAAATTTCTAACTGGTGTTACAGTTTGAAGTGTTTTGTGAAATATTGCATATTATTCTCTACTCCATTGTTTTGGAACACAATACCAAAAATATCATCTTCCTTTTAAATGGAATGCAGAGTGACAGAAAAACAAGGAAAGAAAAGTTACCTTGCATTTCCTGCCTTTGAAATCAATTCTGGTCATCTTAACTTATTTTTGTTTGTATTTTACTTGTTACGTCATCTTTATTGCATTTGAGGTAGATGAACAGAGTAAAACAAATAGAGTTCTCCAATTCTTGTCATGAGGTGGCACATAATGGCAGGTGGGTAATTCAGCTAATTTGCACAGTGACATAAAACTCAGAATGGGTTCCTGTAGTATAGCAACACACCTTTATTTTTATAGTAGCACAAGGAACTCTTGTTTAGCCAGTAGTAATTAAGTAGTGTATTTTTTGCCTTGTGTGTGTGTATATGCAATTTGGAACCCTGAATCATAATCATTTTGCTTTTTCTTTTAAGTAATTTTAATACTCCTGCTCTTTTATTTAGGAAATGCACATCTAGTAAACAGAAACCAATTTAAGCCAAGTACCATGGAGTATATCGTACTGTTATAATTTTTCCCTACACTTAGTATTGACTTAATTCCCTATACTCATTTTCCTCTCCAAATCTTGAGTTTCTTTTTCATTTGCTGTTCTTCTGTAATTTACCTTTATTTATTGTACTAAAGGTATAAGTAAGAGAGAAAAAAAATGAAAATACATATTCAAGATCCATGGCCACATAGTGATGTTTTGGTGACATGTTTACTGACCGTTCAGTATTCCAGTAGTAGYTGATGTAGACATATGTCAAGGTGGGTTTGTGTATAGGTTCTTGGATATAGTAATAGAATCACTTATGACATAAGCATAGAGGAAGTTCACATATTGAAGTAATCCCTTTCATGTCAATAATTCTTTTTGTTAATTATTGATATACTGTCTATTATGCTGTTGGTAGCTAAGCTTCCATTGCATCATGATTTTTTTTTTCCCAAAATAACTTGTTTTAAAACTACTTCCTCAAGGACTTTGGAAAGCATTACTCGTTTCTATTTCTTTCAGCAACCATTTGTTGTGTCAAGATGTTACTTTGTTGCCTATGAAGAGAAACACCAACTTGCATTAGCTAGATAGTTCAGAAACCAATAAGGATGCAATAGCAAGAACTCTGAAAATATTTGAATTTCCCATAATTTCTAATTTGAGGATATTCCCCTCAAGAGAGGACTGTTTTACAGAAAATCATACTTAGGTTGCTATATTTTGAGAATGCAACTGTGTGTTTTTTGTTTTTAAAATGTCGCCAATATGGACTGCAGAAATTTGTAATTCTTAATTAATGTATATTAACATCGAAAAGCACCTCTTAGATGCTAGAACCATTCTGGTTTGCTTTATGCTTCTTCACCCGTACTACTTACAGATACTTTTACACTGTAAGAATTTCCCTGATGACACATGCTAAATTATATTATGTAAATTCTGCATATTAATATCTGCCCAGTTGTATCATTACTATGCCAATTCATGGAAATCTTGTTCTGTGAAATACAGGTAACTCTTGGGAAATTTTCTGTGAATAATTCTGTGAATTTGACCCTTTTCATTGATTATAATGGATTGAGTCATATGTGTAACTTCTATTTCACATGAAGGAACAACATTGCTTCTATGTATTGTCAAAAGTACAATGTAAACTGTTAGTACAGTCACTATTGGCTTTACAGACTGTGTCAGTAAAAGTGAGAAAAGAATTATGGCTAAAGAATTTAAATAACTCCTTAGTACTATACACTATCTAACTCCTTAGTACTRTACACTATCTCATATTAAGATACTCCTTTCCTATAAAGTAGAAAATAAAAGAGATACAATGCATTGTAGTCAGCTTAAGTAATGATATTTGATTCTTTTACAGCAAATTAAATATTATTTTGCAAACATTTTGATTTAAGCTTATTTTAATTTTGGAGAAAATTAAGATTTGTATATGGATTTAAGTTTAGAGACAGATTTCCATTCAAATAAATTGCCAGTCTGATCTAGATAAGTGCATAGAAGGTTTCCAATCTAGCGCACACAGATTTCTTTTATGTGGTAGTGATGACATATGTAAAGTTGGATAGTAAAGAAATAATAAGCTCAATTATTAAAAAATACTCAAAAATCACCTTTTCCATGCATATTTTTAGAAGCTAATGTATGCTTTAAAGTCTATCACTGCATTCTAAAGTTATTTGGAGTAATGTTTTGGGAGTGAGGCAGAACGTTTCGAAATATCAAATTTGAGTACGAGTGAGAGATTCACTTTACAATGCAGTGGATCAAAATCATCTCAAAAGTGATTACACTTGTCATATTARTTTTATTTTTGTGCTTCCTCTCCCTGAGTGATTCATTTGAGATGATATTAGCAAAATATTTTATCTTCATGGTTATATTTGTACACACTTCAGTTAGCAAATCAGATCTTCTATGGTAAACATATATTTTAATGGATTGATCTTGTTTCCATGCCAGTGTTTTCATGCTAGAATCCAAATTAATTTGAATTAATTAATTTCACTTATAGAAATAATATTTTGCTTACAATTTGAAAGATGTTTACTCAGTTTTTAAGTTTGCACCTGACCATTTTTGAGAAATGATCTTTAGATAGTTTTTTGTCTAGTTTGTCTTCATGTCTCTATTAATTGTGACTGCAAAAATGGAATTAGAGAAACTGATAGACCTCTGAGGTTCAGCTTGTAGAAAGTTAGTGTTATCTGTGCAGTAGATATGACTTTCCAATGCATAGATGTGCAGAAATACAAGGCATGTATCCTATTCAACATTCTTCAGAAATGACCAAACAAAGATTTTCCTGTGGTCAATGGTCTTGTATTTGAAGGATGAGCTCTTCAAACTTATCTCTCTGAAACACTCCAGAGCTTTGCAAAACACTGAGAATTTTCTCCTTTGCCATGAGGAACAGGCTCCAGCACTCTCTTACTCTTTGGTAAAAAGATTGTATGGACTTTCACTGAGTGGTCATTGCTCAGAAATCTGGAGAGATATCCCAGTGTTTCCATAGGCTCAGATCTTCTAGCACAGATAACTCATCATGCTTGAAGGTATGATCAAGAATTGCTCTCTGTTCCCCATTTTATGGTATTATCTCCTTATTTCTCTTCTACCCCTTGTTTTTTCCSCTCTATTTTCATCCAGATTGGATTAGCATTGTGATTAGTTGGCTGACACACAAGGCATGACTCATAAACACACACATCTACTTCCCTTCCTTTCTACTTTAAAACCTRTCTCCCTTCATCTCCCTTCTTCTCTATCTTTGTCTCTGTTCAAGAGATGTCATTGGTCAGAARAATGCCCAACCACTTCTATGCATAATAGAGTTTCCTTGGGCTATGCCCTTCCTTGCCTGTACAGGACCAAAGACAGTCTGTTAGCAGGTCGGAGATCAAGGGACAAAGCAAATCTCTGGTACTCAGAATGCACAGCCACAGAGCACAGGCTGCCTCCTGGACTTCACTTAAGAAAGTCCTTGTTCTGGACATACCCTGTGGGATGTGTCCCATTCATGCTTTTTCCAAATGTTAAACCATCCAGGAAAGTATCCTGGAGGAATGCTATGCTCAGTACAGCAGGACTAGCAGTGCTCATTTGGAAGGTCTTGAGACTTGTCTTCTGGCATCTGTCACTGTGTTTTTGCTACTACCTATAATCAGCCTGAAGGGGAATGTGCTCCTAGACTCCCAYTCAAGGAAGACAGGGGAGTTTCTTAATAGTAGCTCTCCAGAATTTTGAATTCCTTTCTGTTTTGATGTGTTTGGTGGAGAATCTGTGGCTTAGAGGGCCATCATGGACACAAAATGTGCTATCTTATATATCCTCCATTAGAGCTGGAGTTTAGATGTGGCCTGAGTTTGCTTGTTTGGGGTTGTGCTAGGGGGAAACAGTCTTGAGGGGGCTGTCCATGTGAATATATGTAGAGACAATGCATCTTAGAGGTGCAGTTGCAATAAACATCTTTTTTGCTGTTTTCAGGAAAGATTAATTTGTTGTCTAGAAAAAAAATGTACATTGAGTTGCCAAATAATATTTCTAATGTGCATTAAAACTAAGGAAAGAATGAAAATCCAGTCCTTTTAATATTTTACAAGATTCCGTGACATCTGTTGAGAGAGGAATATTTCCTCTACAGATTTTTGAGAGTGTTTCACAAAATGATATGTAGTTATTGACCACTCTCCAGCAGACTGGCTCCGTCTTGTTTCCTCATGTAGTAATGAATAGGAGATACAAATATACTGTTGCAAAAACAGTCATGATGCTTTTCAATTATATCATCTCTTCTGAAGGATACACACAAAGTACTTGAATATTTTGGAATATAGGGCCTGGTCTTGGTAGAGCAAGATATGTCTACTCTCCTTTGGAGCTTGTAGAGGTATTAGCCTCTTTATGCTTGGACAAGAAAGGAACTGCTTCTGGATCTGTATTTTCTATTCTCTACTTTATTGCTGGCTACACGAAAGTCAGTGGAATTACACAAAGGTTAAATCAAGGTTAAATCAGGGTTAAATGAAGCTTTTAAAATGCAAAATTATATGTACAAAATATTAGATTACAAAAAAAAACCGTCAAAATATTGAACGCTATAGCCTGTGAAGTTTTAAGTGAATAGTGTTTTAAGTGAATAGTGTATATATATATATATATTATGCATATATATGCACACACACATATAAATAAATGCACAATAAGTATAAATACCAAGGAAAGCGTTCAGCGTAGGTTTAGTTTGCTTTGCAGTTTATGCGGATTAACAAGATAGCGAACATGAGTTTTAGTCATGGTGACTTGTATATGGTTTCATGATATGACCATCTGTCTAATGCAACAGACATTACCTACCATTCTCTTAAAACGATCCAGTGCCTATCATAAAAAAAAAGTGAGGTTGTTTGCTTTTTAAAGGAGCAGCATGATAGCACTTGGCGGCCTGCTCCCGTTTACTAGCTAATAGGTCAGGCAGGCTAAGGCGGCTCTTCTGTCCAAACAGAAGGGTTGAATGCATGGCTTCTCTCTCGGTTCTGAAGTGTGTAATCTAGTGCCAAAGCCCATCTGCCTGGGTGCACTAATATTTCGCCTCTTTCTCATGCCTAACAAAGCTAAGGTGGGCTACACTACCCAGGGGATAAGTAGAATGGCTTCTTGTGTATTTTTTTTCCTATTTTGCTGTTCAGTTATTTCAGCAAAGGTGTATATGTTTCCTTACCTTTCATGTATCTTTGAATTTAATCTTTCTCTCCTGAAAGAAGAAAAGTTGTGTTGCTGTGATAAGCAATTCTGCAACGATGCTGATGTCTTCCCTGGCACATATATTCTCAAATTTGTGATCAATAATAACTTTTTATTGGAACAGTTACTTTGACAGTTTAAAGCTGAATTAAAAAATGTTATTGAAATGTGATATTGCTGCTTTAATTATATTAAATAATTGTATTATTGTCCCTTTTGAGTATAAGACCTCAAAATTACCTAGAAAAAAAAGAGGCAATATTTAAAATTATTTTAGTATGCGTGTCAATTCAACAGAAAGAACAGTTTATGTCACACTATATTAAAAAAAAAAAAAAGGAATAAAACAAAGCAAAATCCTGAACTTTTGCAATTGTTATTAAGCAACAAACACACCTTTTTATAAGACAAATCTGCCTGGATTCCCAGAACATAATTTCTAGAAGGTTATAAAAACATTATCTTGACTTAGTTGCAACTGAAAGCAGGCAGCAAATCTGCAAATAAACCCGCTCAGTTCCTTCGTGCCCCGTGTGTAAGCGGTGCAGTGAGCTTACCTGGCACTGCAGCACGTAGCCTATGTGGGTGACACTTTCGCACCACTCTTGTGGAAAGAGATGCTGGAAAAGACAGAACGTGAGCAGCGATTGCCCTAGTCATGCCAGGCAGGTCAGGGGCATTTTTGTACTGGCAGAGCTGTCAAAACAGTGATTGCCCCTAAGGAGTTTTAACAGGATAAATTTGCCTGGATTCTTTGGCTTTCATTTGTAGGTGCAGTTGTTAAAAGAGAGGTTGATAGTAATAAGTCTGGAAACGTTTGCTTCTTACAACGACTCAGTGATGGAGAYGAGCACATGCGTACGTTGGTTTATATATGTTAGTATATGTTAAAAGCATATGTTAAAAAAATTCAGTTTCCCAAATGTACTTCTACTAGGTAATGAAATGGAAAGCATTCAGATAAGCATTTAAAAAAAACATTATCACTGTGCTGCATTTCCACTGTTAACCTTTTTACTCAAACCAGTAGAACTTTGACTTTATCAAATCTGCCACCTTTGTTCCATTCACTGCGTTATTCAGTGTTTGGAAGGGTGGTAAGTAGCATGCAAGTACGTCCAGAATTTCTGATGAAAGATATCACAGGAGTGTCAGTGTAAGTTGCCACCACTCAGTGGTATCACTCTTTTTCTTCTTAGTAAAGGTTACAATTTGAATAAAATATTCAAACTTTTCTTATTTTCTTAGTTATATTGTCACAAAAGAGTTCAAAAGGGGGATGCAATTAATGGAAAATTATTATATTTAATTATTTTTGAGAAGTTAAAGTGGGAGTGGCTAAAGAGGAATTGACAGAGCCCTTCAGGTAATGAAGAAAAATAATTTTGTTTATGCTTTATCATTGTCTTTTTTTTTTTTTCAAACTGCAATAATAATTCTAATTGTTTAGTGAACAAAGCATGGAAAAACAAATATCTGTTCTGTCCAAGTATTTTTACAGTGACTCTAATGTATAATCTGATGGAAGAAATCATCTTTTGCCTTTTTGTGGCTGCTAAAGTGTTCAAGGTCCAGGTCTCAAACTAAGAAAGCAAAAAAAATAGAGAAGACATATGTCATATCTATTGTAACCATTCCTGATGTTGAAGTCATATACCTTCAGGGAGGGGAAAAAAAAAAAAAAAAAGATGGCCCTACTCTATTTTTCTATAATTCTTTTTAGAAAAACATGCCATTCTACACAGTTCAGACATACTGTGGATCAGTCTTCCTTACCAAATAGATTACAAATTTCTGAACCAACCTTTCCACTTGAGGCTAATCCTTTTGGGAGAAGGTAATTTTCCTGTTTATCTTAATTGCCATGCTCCCTAAATTTCAATCTGTACATTAACTTGACCCTAATTACGTGGCCTCATTGATAAAAKGAAGGTTACAAAAACTAGGCACAATTCGTGATGAATTTTTTTTCCTGTATTTATAACAATCAAAAATCTGAACCCTCTCCCTGATCTTTAACTTCATTATTTTTTCGAAATGAGTGCAAAACATATTTAAGGTGCTTGTTTATGTTCTTAAATGTTAGTGCTTGTTTATGTTCTTAAAAAGAATATAATTTCTTATTGTATGCGAGATAGTTACAAAGATGTAAATTTGTGTATTTACATGTTCTCCTTTCTTTAAGAAAATATGCCTTGATATTATAAAGGCTATAATTTAGTCTTCATAGGTTCCTTCTGCTCATTTTTGTTATTTTTAATTATTTTTTCTCCAGTCAAACATGCTTTACATTAATAGATTGTTGAAAGTCTTCTAGCACTGTCTGCAGTTAGCTATTCCTGGTGTTTGAAGTAGAATAGAACAATCATAACAAAAGGAAAAATGGCTAATTAATGCAAAGCCACATTTCATACTTAGAAAATACAGCTTCATTTACTTGAGCACAAAACCAATATTCAAACAGAATTAGAAGAAATACCTGTATTTTCAGGTTGCTGTCCAACTATAAATTATAGCAGGAATGAAATGCCTAAAATTCATGTATTGGAGCTTAATTCTTAGAGTTACAGAAGGTTGAGCATTTTTGCAAGTGGGAGAGGACGTAGTATTCCACTCTCTTTTGTCGTGCACAATTAAGTTGTTAGAGGGATACTAAAGTACTTTGGGAAAATCTAGCACTGTTGCTATTATCAGTAACATTCACAGTTGGTTTGTAGTAAAACGCAAGTCACTCTTGTCTGTGAATAAATATCTTTCTGACTGCACAGGATGATAATTGCTCTGCCTGGACTTTCTTTGGCACCTACTTATCTCAGCTGAAATGATTGATAAAAATATGTTTCTACTGATGCTGAACACTTCTAAATTATATAATGATTTTTGTGTTATTTCACATTTACTCTGAAGAAAGTTGGTTCCAAATTGAGTTTTATTGCTGTCAGTACCCTTATTAATCAAAACAGGAGAAGTACTAGGCTTTTGCATGTAATCAATTTTTAAAGCAAGACTTCCTCTTTCTTTCTTTTTTGGAACGATGCAGACAGTTCTGTATGCTGGATATCAAGTAACTGACTTCAAAGAGAAGACAAATTCACTAAAGTGAAAATGATTGTGATAGTTCTCTAATTTCCCCCACAGTGTATGTAAAACTGACTTTTAAAGTGTTTAGTGAATAATGGATCATGTAAGGTCAGTACTAGCCATAGCTGTTATGGCTATTATTTTCTCCTTTCATGGGAGGGTGCTCAGCAAAATGAGATTGTCACGCTCTTTTTTTTTTTTGAGAGGACAGCGACAGACAGTTAAAAGCCTCTTCATGTAAGGATGTTATTTCATAAAGACACCAGCACTGGATTATCCCCTTCACTTTAAACTTCTGCCAGCTTGTACAAAGAGATAAAACAAAATAGCCCCAATCCCAGGGGTGGAGAAGTGCTGGCCAGATCTGCCCATGTCCACAGCTTTCATTTTGATTAGTCACATGTGAGGAAAATTCACTTAGGCTGAGAGGTAAATTTAATACCAGTTATGCCCATGCTGTTCATATCACAACCATTTTCACATGATGCCACTTAATTCCCTAAGAAGCAGAAAGGTAAATCGGTGGCTGGCCAGCTAAGGTGTCATAATGCATTAGGACCAGGGCTCGCTGCAGGGGATAATGGTTCTGATTGCTGTTGACTCATGTCTCCACCAACTGCCTCATGTAAAATAAGTGACATTTAAAAGGCATCAAGATGTGAGAAGAGGTTAAAAAAAAAAAGCAGCAGAAGAAAAAGCAGAGTACTAAACTTGCCACTTGAACATAAAGTCCCTTTTTCACCCTAAGTGGTATAAAAATGATAACTCAACATGCCATGGGTGACCTGCGCTATGCTTTGAACTTCCTGTCTTGTGTTTTTAGAGAAAATCTGTAAAATTGCTTCTGGGAACTGCTCCAACATGTTATCATTTATTTCCTTTTTCTTTTTTTTTTTTTAATTTTATTTTTTTGCCCTTGGATATCAGTCTATTCATCTTTCAGAAAGCTTAAGGCTGAATCAAGTTCAGCAACGGTATACAACAAGAGGCAGCCTAGTCTCTGAAGGCCCATTTAAGTCTATTTTTATAAAGAGAATCAAATTCCAGTTTACAGTAAGCATATGCTTCAGTTGACATCTGTTTCTAAGACTTGGATGCTTTGTTTGCATAACAGGCACCAATAAATGGCCTTGTTTTAAGTCTGCTCACTCAGTTGTATTTGGGTTGTTCAGCTGGGGATTTGAGTTGCAGCTGATCCCCTACCGCTCGTAGCAGATACGAGAGAGAAGAAAAAAAAGCTGAGAAACCCAGCCTTATTTATTAATGCAGATTTCAACATTTTTAATGAGTCGCTTTCCTTTTGTTACATGACTACCACATTCGTGTTTGCCCAAGCAGAGATGAGTATTTCAAAGTATGAAATTAAAGGTAATATAAATTTTGTTGGGTTTTTGTGTGTTATTTAATAGATCTGGTATCTTATTCAAGTGACAAAGCCTAGTATTATGAGGAGCATGTAATGTTGGTAACTAAATGGATGGTATGTGTAACAAATGCATGTGTTYTGGCAACATATAATTACGTAATATAATAATTTTAAAAATATTGTGCTTTTTAAAATCTCTATGCCTTGAGAATGGTGCAGTTTATAATACATTATAAACAAAATTTAATACCATATCCTTTCTTGGGGAAAAAAAAAGAAATTCTCAATGAAAAATACAAAAATATATGTGTTGTTCCTCTTCTTTTCAAAATATAGGCCCTTTAATTTGCGAAGTGGCATTTTGTTGCAACTATGTGATATTTCTTTGATACCTCTGATATAATTTAAATAAATATCTACTGAACGTAGGAAGTGCCTGGAAAAAAGGCAAAAATATATTTGAAGTATCACAACTGTATAATTATTTTGCTTAATAACTTGTATAGCATCTTTAAAGCTGTATAAGCAGTGCTATATACACACTGATTCTTTTTAGTATTTTGACCTCTCCCTATTATTTTAAAGTGTTCTTTAATAGTTAACAGAATATATAATATATTTCAAGTGGATTTACTTATCAACTTTTTCTAGTGGTACCAACAGCAGTATTGTGAAATATATCTACTCCATTTACTCTTATCCATTGCACCTACTTTCTTTTTCCCTTTAATTTTTATATATGGTAAAAATTTCATTGAAGGGAGATTTTAGATGACAGGACTGTAATTTTAAACCCAATAGAAGAGGTGTAAGCAATTTGAGCTTAGCTGAAGCATAATCTTAGGTTGTCAAGAAGAAACCCATTCTCCCTATGCTAATCAATCAGTATATCAACCGACCAATCATCTCCTCAGCTTAGCATATATCCTAAGGTTTGATATATCTATTAACTGCCCATCATGCAGCTGGTCTGTGGTTGATGAGATTCCCTCTATCTTGGCATTTGGAGGCAGGCAACTGAGCTATCACAGCCTCGGATAAATACTAAAGTGGAGATTTCAATCCTGCTCCTGATAGCCAAGACAATCCAGGAATATAGAACATATTTTCAGAAAAGAACACTTAGACAATTACGTTTTCAACGTCAGCATCCTATATGTGAAAATTGTGTGTATTTCATGATCTCCTTCCTCCAGCTCCCCCTCATCCACCAGCAGTTTCAGGAAATTAGTCTTTTATTGTGACTCAAACTTTTAGCAGGAAATAACAACAACAACAAAGTGCTGAGATTTGTTGTTAGCCGCTAATTACAATAGCAGTTACATACAAACAGCTACTTTAAAAAAGTGTTTTTCCTCGTTATTACACTGTTAGTTCTTTATTGATGGAGAGATATATGAAACTAGTGTCACAACATATTTAATCCTTATGGAAAAAGCTTAAATCTGTGAAGATAGACACCTGCTGCTCCAGTTTAAAAGTCAGAGCTCAAATCCCATTTGGGAAAATATAATCTTGCTATTGACTCATCTGTCTACAAATATGGGAGCTTGGCATGCAGGGTTAACATAGAGTTTCATGGTGTATCTGAACAAGAACTGTTGTAGAAACTGATGATTTATTGGCTTTGCAGTTAGTAAAAATCAGTGTTTGCCTCAAAGAATAAAGTGGCCTAAGTTAGGTATTGTAAAACCTTGTCTCTCACTAGGGAGAATCCTACGGTCAGCCGAGGGTCTGTAATCACCAAGGAATTAAACATGCCAGGGGAAGGTCTTATCCTCAGATTTCAGTGTCAAAAGACAGTTCCTGAGCCAGTCTCTGGGCTGGTGTAAAACTGGGCACTTCCAGAAGTCAGTGAACATGTGCCCACTTTAATTAAGAATGTTATCTCCTTTCTTTTAGTTCTTACCAATGATAAATCTAAACATATTATTATGAGATAACCCTATAGGCTCCTTCATATCTTCATTTGATTCTATTGGATGTAATATTTTGCTTTAACTCTTGGTTCCTTTATTTTTGAGTGTTGTRAAATATATTCTTTAAGTGCCTCCAAGTAATGTCACCCCTAAGCTATATATCTTAGGTAAAGCATATTATTTTTGACCAAAGAACACTTCTGCTTTAGAGTAAAAGCACTGTTTGTACAGTTCTGCAACTATTTTCAGCAGAATGCAAGGCCTGGAGCACCTGTGTTGCTCTTTTGCATTATTTATACCTTGTGAAATAACGATGTGGTCAGTTAAGCTAGATTTTTTCACAACAAGGGAGATATGAAAGCAATCAGTGGAAAATGTCTGTAAGTATTTCAGGCTTTTTGTGGAGAGGAAATTCCACTGTTAGTTTTTTTAATATTTTATTAAAATATTAAAAGCATCTCCTTGGGTTCAGATCAAGAAAATGRTCCAAAGCAGTATTATTAGTGTAACATTAGTATCATGAAGGYTGCTTAGACTTTCAGAAAAAAAATATTATCACTTGCAAATATCAGAGCTGGGGCTAGTTCAGTGGCTGAGATAAATGGCCACTGAAGCTACACTGTATAATACCAACTGAAGATCTGGCCCGTTTTATTTAGTGCTCATGCAAAGTGCCAGATTGACAGCCAACCTGTCAACAGAAACCTGCTCATGCAAAAAGCAGTCATAGGCAGCAGCAGTGTAAGTTCCCCTGTGTTGCACTGTAAACGTATGGCAAACCTGACCTGAAAGGAATTGTAGGGATCTTCATGCTAATCTAATCCTTGGTCTTTCACCAAAGAACAACAACAAAAACTATTACATATTTTACTTTATTATAGATGGTACCATTTTCTTTCACTCTTCCTGTCTAAATTCTGTGATTGATGTGAATCTGTAAGATGAGGTGTCTAAGAGGTTCATCCTTGTGCAACGATTCACCCCCAAAAGCTCCTGAGCAACCAAATCCCATGAGACAGGTAGAAGGAAGGCTTAGGAAGCTAAGGAGGTTTGGGACATCGCTGCAGGGTGGCAGCAGTGGAGCATGCTTTAAAGAACTGCACACTTAGCACCAGTTGAAGATATCCTCAGAAGAATCAAGTCTTCTTGAATCTGGTGACCTGCCTATTTCATTTAGGAGAATAGTAAAACATATTGCCTCATTTTGCCASTATATAAAGTTCTAAGAAATATGCCGTTTTGGGGGATAGTACAAAGCCTTCAAGCTGAACTGTGCATCCACTTGTACGTAGTTAATATCTTCTGGTAGCACAGAGGAAGGTATGAGTGCAAATGCTTTACCAATAGGTTGGTAGACCATGTAGAATAGAACAGTGTGATAACAAAGAMAGACACTGAATCAAAAGATGCCAGAACCAAAAAGGTATCATCTTTGTCTAGACAATTTGGTRTAAAAAATAAGTAAAATACAAATCAAACATTGGAGATCCTGACTCCAGTACCACTTAGAAACACAATCAAGCCCCCAGATAAATTTCAATTTAATTTATTGTGAGCAATTTGTAATAATAGGTCAGTTACCGAAACTTTCATGTCCTATAAAGTACTTCAGATAGATATGTAATATTAGGGTATTGTTGTTTTTATTAGAGTAACAGGTTGTTACCCTCTCCATCCATAGCATATCTTTAAAAAAAAAAAAAAAAAAGGGCAAGGGGGAAGGTAAAGGTAAAACGGCGTTTCCTTCCTCACTTCATCTATAAACAGAAACAAGATTGGAATATTGGAATAGACTAGTCGGGGATACAAGGGTTACAGCTGAGATATACTTGATTATAAGTTGCTGTGAATACTGACTATAAAAGCATATATTTAATGGAAAATTCTGATTATTTACACAGAGTGTTTAAAAATCTTCCTTTTTATATATGYTTTCAGTTTTGAGATAAATATATATGCACATACTTAAAATTTATTACATATTTAAATGATATAGTTCAAATATCATTGAATGTGTTTATTCTGCTCTTCTCAAAATGACTGCTCATTTAAATCAGATATTATAAAAACCCAATGACTAATCCTAAATTCAGGTGTACTACCACTCAGGCTAGGCAGATTGCTAGTTGATCATGCTAAGATGCTCCCTTATCCATTATTGGATCTGAAAAAGAGGAGGATTAAGAATTATCTGACTTCTCAGTTAATGTGCAAATCATCTAAAAGCTCAGCTTAGAAAGGTCTTAGAAAGCTGAACAGCAGTAAAATAATAATAATGTCTTAGAATTTTTAATAGTTTAAATGTGCCGTGTCACATTTTTAGAATTAAAGTAGTTTTATGGTTTATATCTCAGATGGTCTTTTATCTCTCCCTTYCTGTTTTTGTAATTATATATGAAAGTCCTATAAATCTATTTTTAATTAAAATTTTGTATTGCAATTAAAAGTTGTCACTTGGGACAAGCTCAYGTCGCTGAAACTCAGTATAAAAATGTATTACTTTTAGGCTATAGTAAAGACAATTTGATAGGTATCTCTGAAAAAGAGCATTAATATTAATATATCTACTTTTAACAAAACTTGAGGGAAGGAAAAGTGTGTGTGAGGAGATGCAGTTGTATAAAATAGCTGTGATCTTTCTAGCATTTTTCTGTGATATTTGTTTATAATATTCTTCTCTGCTTTTGGTTGTGGTGAAAAAATCCTTATTGAAAAGGCTGAAATACTGTTTTCCTATATTTTCAAGGAAGAGAAGAGTCTATGAACCAGAAGGCATCTCTTAATATTCCATCTTTGCATTTTTACGCTAGTACTGCTGTTTGCTGTTGCAATATTTGTTTTATCATTTCTATCATTCCAATATGTATACTTGCCTTTCAAAATCTGTGAAAAGTATTTAAAAAGGAAAAGGAAAATGCTAGTATTTCAAAACCCTATTATAATGCATTTTCAAATATGTCAGACACATCTTTGTTAAAATTAAACCAAGGATTGGTTTTGAGCGAATAGCCCTATATCCTTACAGATGCTGTGGATGGATGCATCTAAGCTGCTTATTATATTGATGGGTTTTGCTGCTCTGCAGCAAATGAAAACAGGCAGCTGCTTCCTCCATCAAAGCAAAAAGCAGCCTGAGTTTTTATTAAACGAGTGTTCATTTCTTCTATTGCCAAAATTCTTACACAAAACAAAAGAGCAGTTTTAGCACATTATTGCTTAACTAGACATGAACAACTGACAGCAAGTGATAAGCCTGTCTGCTTTTCACAACTGGTAATCATTTTTGGAATAGATGTTTTAATATAGTTGAATATAAAATTTTGTAATTTACATCTACAATGGTACGTAAATTTATAGATCCAGTTTGTTGCAAGAGAATGAAGGTTATAATCACAAAAGGGTTGTTCCAGTGTTGTTTAATTTTTAATAACTGTTTCAAAACCAGTTAAAAAAAAAGCAACAACACTAAATCAAATTCATTCATTTAAAAAAAAAAAAAAAAGGCTGTTAAAGACAATCGTACAAGCAGATTTGTACAGTTTTCTTATGGAAAAGACAGATGTATGTTTATGGCTTTGACTTGTTACTGTGTTTCCACATCAGTTCCACCGAACCTCTTAAGTTTGCACTCTAAAAGAAATTTGCAGATTGCAGACCATCCTATTTCCCTCCTAGTCATGAATAATAATGAGAATGAAAGTGAGAGATATGGTGCTGAGGCCATTTTGCCCAAGCGGAAGATCTCAGCCGGTGCTTATACATATTTTTCAATGATCTGAATATCATAAATTCTGTTTTAGATTGAAAGAGAGACAAGAGCTTCTATAAAATATATGTGCGTAGGGAAAAATGATGAGATGTATTTCTCTTTGTATCTCCTGTTTCCTTTAGTGTTCTTCTAGCTTTTCAAACTGAGTTATAGCATTCCTGCTGCAGAAAAGCAAGCCAGCCTTTCTTCCTGATGCAAATTACTCCACTGGGCTCCAAGAGTGGTCTGCAGTGTGCAAAGTCAGGTATAGCAAGGCTCGTATGTGTGGTCCTACTCTAAAGGCTATTAAATATGGGGTTTAACACTGTATAAATTTATCAAGGTTGCTCACTCACAAATTGACTCAGGGCAGATTTCAGAATGGAGAGGCTCAGATTAGAGAAATGGGCTTTCAGGGAAGGTTAGCACTTACATCRCGGTAAGAAGTGGCCACGTGTCCGGAAGGTTACAGTACTGCTCTCCTTTTGCAAATCTCCCAACTTAAATTTTGTCATCTTTGATCTGCTTTCGCTAAGATCTGCTCTCTTGTATCTCCATGCTCTGCTTGTATCTTTATTGTGTGTGGGGGGAGGCTTAAATCTGAGGATGTAAGTTTGGATTTTTTTGTTCTTACTTACCTAAAAATCTCATATCTTCATTTCACTAAAATGACTAGATTCTTGTCTTTTGTGTATTATGAAAGTGGTTTTCTATGGAAGATAGTCATTCTTCTATATATGCATTTTATGACAGCTAAAAAAACTGAATAATTGAAGTACTTTGTTATGTACATTTGTATTTTCCAACTCACTCTACTTTAGATACTATCTTAAGCAACCTGGATTAATGATTACTTTCAACTATGTTGCATTTTTACATGCAACATGAACAAGTAGAAGAAAAGAATTTTTTTCTTCCTGCCTGTACTTAGCTTGGTCGTAAAATAAAATTGAAGACAGGCTCAAAGTATGAAGTTTTTAGAAGATTCACAGCCAGAAGTGTTTTTGAGAGCTATCTCCATGCAAACTACTTAGCTAGAGCAGTATAAAAATTCACAAGTAGTTTTTACTCAAGTAAATTCCCCAGTTTAGAACAATCATGCCTTGCATGTCTGGTGCAARTTGTGAATATGCTATACATCCACTTAGTACTTAGTGCTATTTAGTCTATTCATGATTTCATATTTCTGTCACTCAGAAATGAACTTTAGTGCTCTGTAAACAGAAAGTCTCCAAGTATTGGTTAGATAGAGGCTCATTTCAAATTTTTCTCCAAATTGATCTGCTCCTAAACCTGATTCTGACCTGCTTTTTCACTTTAAGACCTCTGATAGACAGCTCTATGCTGTGCTTGGTGGTGGTGGTGCACACAAAAACTAACCAGAACGAAAACACCAAACTTACCTTCCAATGTGACCTTAATATAAGACACTGTCTGTAGAAAATAAAATTTCATATGCTAATATTGGGATTGCAGCTATGCTACACTAAGAATGGAAGGACCTGGCTTTGAACCTCTAGAAGAGCTTGTTCTTGTTACTAGCTCTTAGGTTTCGGGATGCCTCTGTCTTTCAGCAGAGGAGATGGGGGAATAGCGTTCTGCACAAACTTACTCAAACACTTCTGCACAGTTCAGGGCAGTGCCTAAAGCTTTTCTCCTCTCCACCAGCAATGTGTCTTGCTTTTAAAGATTAATAGATACTTAGATTCAGAAAATGGTTCTCCCTGACTCAGTTAAATTGKTGGTGCTTCTTTTGAAAGATTACCRATCTCTTTGTCTATAGCACTTGTAATATGTTACATTCACTTGGGATTAAAGCAAATAAATTGACTTCATGTAGGCCACAAGCAGGATATAATGGCAAAGAAGACCTTTATGAATATATTCAACTGGGGAAAATGTTTGGCTTTTCAAATCTCATATAGGATTCAACTATTTTAAGGTAGTAGTAGACTCTAATGGAGTGGAAATAACACAGGTTTTGTGATACTTTGGAATAGTGATGCTGCATATCATGGTTAAAAGAAAGCATCGTCAGACAGCTGCCGGTACATGACTTAGTCCAAARGCATTTAAAGTTGCTTTAAAGAGCTGCTGTGCCATGTTTGAAGCAGAAGTCCTGACATTTTCCTTGGGAGAGCACTGTGGGAGTAATAAAAGCAATTTATTTATTCTTATTGTTATTGTGATCTCACCTCTATAAGGAAAGTTTTTACTTTGTTTCTTGGGTTAAATCGTATCTCTGGGAGTTAGAATACCAAAGATTTTATTTTCTCCATAATTTTGTTCTGTGAGTTGAAGTAGCTTAATCTGGTTCCAATTCCTCATGTGTAACATCTGGACAGTAGTACTTCACGATGTCTTTGAGTCCTTGATCAGTTGGCTCTGTTAGTGTGGTGAGATATTGCAATATGGTGGCAAGTGCTTTAAAAATACCATACGTATTTTGTGTGTGTCTGTAGGTATGGCATTTCTCCATCCAGCTCTGTGCTTTTTAGTTGTAATGTTTTTCTACTGCTACTGCTGTAATACGTATTATGAAGCTGTGGAGAGGTGGATACCACTGGTTTTATGGCACATTTGCAATTGGATTAGWGAGTGATACCTTTCTTGGAACTGTGGATCTCCTGTTCCATCCTAACGCTGAAAGGGTATGTGCAGACTGCTGGAATTCTGGAAGGTGTTGGTCTGTGTGCATTGCGTTTCTCCCACTTCTTCCACTTCCAAATTACAGCCTTTCTGGAGGCATGCTTTAAAACCCCAGCACAACTCAATTTTTAATTTGTTTTAATAAACACTCCAATATTGTCTGGCAATCTTCAGTTTGCATTTCCTAGTTATCAAGGTGATAAAGATTTCTAAAACCTTCATTAAAAGCCTCAAATTGATTATTTTTACAGAATGGAATTCCAGTTTACTGTTTCCTTTCACAGCCATTCACAACCGTACTTTTAACCCTTTCGTCTAGGACTAGAAGACACTTCTAATATATTTATCACCTTTTAAGTATGATTGCCATTTGGTAGCCTTTCGATATCCTTTTGCCTACACATGTGTGAATAATTGACCATTCTGTGGAAGTAATTGTACATGCAAATAGGTACCCAAGCAATGTTATGTAGTTGTTAAAAAAAAAATCATAAATCGAAATGAGAATAATAT
This sequence comes from Nothoprocta perdicaria, assembly GCF_003342845.1. Taxonomy (NCBI): domain Eukaryota; kingdom Metazoa; phylum Chordata; class Aves; order Tinamiformes; family Tinamidae; genus Nothoprocta; species Nothoprocta perdicaria. The sequence goes on from NW_020455677.1 coordinate 2,711,467, forward strand.
TGTTTTAAATATGAAATAATTGTTTTAAGTGTTTTCACAGGAAACACTCCCTTTATGCATGTGATTGCAGGAAATGAATGAAGCTTTTCAAAACTTAGAGCTGGTTTTTTTAACTTAGAGGAATTGCTGCATTTCTGTATTGCAGCTGATTATTTTCTAACAGAATCAGAACTATCTTGTAACTTGAAAATGTAGGTCATTGTGTTGCTAAATGTAGGTCAGAATGAAGGGGAAGGAGGCAGAACGCAAACTCCTCCACGTGGATCTTTAAGCTTATCCCTGTTTTGAAAGCAAAGAGGCTTACCTACCTGTTCAAGCAAGAGAGGCTTTTCCTTTTACTAAAATTAACACAGGTATTCTTGCCTCTGGCTTCTTGGCTTAGCTAGAAGCACCGTGTGCTTCCACACTTCAGACCTGTGTTCACAGGAGACCTTCTGACTCCTGCTTCTTTAGCTGCCAGCTGCTTATATCATTGCTGAGGTGATGCTTTCTTCCTATGGGCAAAGAGAGGGGGGAGGAGAGGCATGTCCATCACTAGCATCTGCTTCAAGAAAGACTTTGTCCTTCCAAAGGCGCTTTACCTTTCTCTCRGCAAAGAGCTATCTCATACACCTGAAGTTTCAGCTGGCATCAACATTGTAATGGAAGCAGGGGAAAGAACAGTGACCCCTCATAAAAGATTCAGTGACTCCATTCAAAGTGCCCTTTCAGTAATATCCGTAGAGAAGTGAACGACACTTGACTGAGGGTACTGAAAACTCAGACGTTGAAGRATTTTGCTATAATTGACAAGTATTTTAAAAATTCACTCAGGCTAAAAGTTTGCTATGAAAGGATATAGTTATTTTGGGGATGGTGGTGGTAATACGAGATGTGCAGTATTGTAAGTGGTATTAAATTGGCCATGCCTTCACTAAATATTAGAAAACACTTTTATTACTTGAGTATACACCAGTCACTGCAAACTGAAACATTCTTTATATCATACACTAAAATATTTAAACAGTTATTATATTTATTGCCAAGACTGTCATTCTAGCATATTTCAATGCTCAAAAGCATTGAAATGCTCAAAAGGGAGATGGAAAATCCTGTACAATTCTTGGTGTATGTTTCACTGAAGAATGGGTAATCGTGTGTGAATATTTTATTTTAACCCTTAGCAAGTCTGTGTAAAATACCAGATCTACAAAAACCTTATCAACCTAAATTTTTATTAACTGGACAAATAATAGTATTGTTTTAGTGGTTTTTTTTTTTTTGTGTTTAGGAATCAGAGCTCTAATTTTTATACCTTTGAGATCTATGTCATAGACAAGCTATATGCAAAATTTTGGCCAAATGCTTGATCTGCATGCAGATTCTGCATTCATAAATTTTCATCAACTGTAATAATGACTGGGTAAGTCAGAGTAGGAAGTGGATGGACAGAAAGAATTTTGTATTTGAGGATTACAATCAGACTGTAAGTGATTTTTTAAAAAAAAAAAAGCCTTTTTTTCTCTCAAACATTTATTGAATTCTTCCCTCCCTCCCTTTATAGAGCAGAAACAATTGTTTCTTCATGTTGTCGATGGCCTAAAGGATGCATATAGGCAATAAGCTTCATGGAATTCTATTTCCATGTTCATAAACACCTGAAGGATGTTCTTGTAGATCTTAAGTTTACTCGAACCATGAAAGTATCCACAGTTGATAATATTAAATCAGGTTTCTGTCACGGTAATTCATAGTGCTATGTGTTGAGCGGGAAGCTAACCCCCGGTTTTCACCTGTGGATAAACAAGGTTTGTTGGTTGGTTTGTTTGTTTGTTTCATTGCTAAGCAACAACGGAAGAAAAACTTATACAAATGTAATTAGACCGCAAATGCCTTTGATTCATCCTCCAATAACTTTGAAAGTTTAACACAAGTTCCTGAATATCAATTTGTTTTTCCAAGCTTTCTTTAAGCAATGGAGAAAGAAAGATGTCTGCAGGAGACTCTACAAGCCACTTTAGTTCTAAACTGCCATCTCCATTGGCCATGTGGCTTCAGATAGGTCCTTAAAGTTGTGATAAGTTGCTCTAAAGTGACACTGAGTTTCATAAGATAATATTATTGAAAGGATAAATTTGAATCAATGACTCTTAAGTAAGACAAAGATCAATAAAAGATTTATGACAGCAGTTTATAAAGCCATGAGTAGTATGGAATAGGCAAATAAAGAGTGGTTGCTTCCTGTCTGTTCTCATATGAAAACTAGAGGGCATCAGATGATCTTGATACAACACACACAAACTCTGGAGCATACTGCCACAGGGCAGTATAGATACTGCAAGTTTGCCTAAGTACAATTAGAAAATTCCTTTGGCATTWATTAAACACAAATTTATCACTAGTGGCTCCTAGTTCCTGAGGAACCACTAGAAATCATACTATCTTATAAACCTAACCATACAGTCTTCTTTAGCATAGGATCTAGTGCTAAGGATCAGTGTTTCTTAGGGTAAGGTCCTAACAAAACCTGAGAGTTGTCCCTGAGAAAACAGGCTAAATAAAAAGGATCTGTGAAGAAATAAGCTAACAAATGATTTGAAGACAGCAAATGGCGAAGGTAAGGGGGTCTTGTCCCCAGTGAGAGACAGGATACTGGACAAGAGGACCTTGACAGTCTRATGTTCATGTCAATGCCCATATGTTGGAAGTCTGAATTAGATTGTATGCGACTTTTAAAATCTTGACAATGTGCTGGGTATGTATATGTATATTTATGTGTCTGTATATATATTTATATACAATATACACATAGGCATGGCCATTAGTCTGAGTGAAGTTTGAGAAATATCTAGTTCCAATGCTGAGGATAAGAAATCTATCATTAAAAATCTGATTCATTTCTCTATTCTGTGATAGGGTGGCAAATTTCAAAATGAAACATTTGGTAGAGGTCTGAAAATAGTAATACATATTTAAATATTATCTCAGAAAGGCAGTGTTCTAAGAAGGCATGTATTTTTGTTTTACAGGTCTCTGGCCGTCTGAAGAAGTGCTGGCTTACTACTGCCTAAAGCACAACGAAATGTTCAGGTACAGAGTTAAACATAAAAAGATATTTTCTAATTTGTTARTTTTATTGTATCTGCATGGTAAAGATTGCTATGATTTAAGGCTTCAGATTAAATTTAAAATGTTCAAGGTGAAAGCATGTTGTTCTTAACAAAGAATTCTGAGCTGCCTTTGGGTACTAATATTGCACAGCAAGCTTTCTGCTATATGTCAAAGACTTTTGATTTCCACTCAAGGCGTTTTATTTCACTTTGATTTTTTGGGAAACAGAAGTGAAGGTCCAATCGATCAGTACTGATTGTGAAGGTCAGGAAAAATAAAAGATGTTCTTTAAACCGACATCCGCTGCAAAAGCAAGCAAAATATTACCTGATAAAGTACATAATTATTGTATCCATTGATGGAGGAATTTGCACCTGTATTTTATCTTTGGGAAGTATTTCTGAGGCATCTGTTCTTTTCCAYAGTTTTGTGGGGKTTTTTTTCCCCCCTACTTTCTCTAAAATTGTAGAATATAGGTTTCCAGCATCCAATAAGAATACTTAAAAATAAAACCCAGCCTGGATCCTTTCTCCTCCCTTGAGTATACAGAGGCCTGCACTTAGAAATCCTTGAAGTTTCATTGTCCTGGAGCATGAAAGGGTCTTAGGCAGAACCATAACAACAGTGCATTTGCAGGCATAAATTACATTCGGAGCAAGGATACAAGGCTAACGCCCAGTAAACCAGCTTGGAGAACACAAAATCCCTCCTTCTTATCTACATATTGTGTTAGGAAAATACAGAAGAACAAGCTGCTTCAGTCTGTAGATCCTGACTCTTAACAAACATTGTGAGCCTATTATACAAAGCCTCAGTTTAACTGAGGCTAAAGCCCCGCCCAAAAGAGGAGGCAGCTAACACAGCTCTTCTCGCAGTTGCTGCTCCTTTGCTGAGTTTAGGTGGCTACTGTGCAGTTCCACCTTGTTGCTATAGTAGTGTCTCTACAGCCACAACTRGTGACTTGTACTTGCACCTCGTCCTTGCATGCATATGTATGTGGGTATGCCTACGTATTATGTATACACAAGTTTGGTTCAAAATGCYTTAAAACTCCCTCCTTGGATATTTCATTGTGTTTGTTTCAATAAACATGACTCCTGTAAAGGGTTAAATGCATTATAAATGTTACATTTATAATCTTGTGTGTGTGTGTATATACATATTTATACACAAAATAATAAAAATATATTTATAAAAAAGCGCACATGTTATTTATAAAACTCAGAACCTATGTGAGAAAAAGCTATAAGCATTGTATTTAAACCACAAACTGCAAATTCTCCCCATTTTGTTTTCAYTTCTTGCTGGGTTTTAGGCTGGGTTTGCTCCCCCAAACTCTGCTTATCTTTATTTTCCCTTCTGCTGAAAAGAACAAAAAGACTTTTTGCAAATGAAATTTGCCAAGTCTAAGAAAAATAAATCTACCCCATTCAAAGCCTGAGCATTTATATGCGGTCAGGCAGCCAGTCCATGGGCTGCAGTAAACATGCTCTCAGCATCTGTATTCTGATATGGATATGGCATCCTTATTCCTAAATATAAGCACARAGCTTGTAGGGAAATACTATTTCGACATAAAAATGGGTTCTGAGATGATGGTGTCTGTTGGTGCACCCAAAAACCCGTTCAGCTGGAATTCGCCTTGCTGTTAAAATAGGAATGTCTCCRCCAGCCCTACCGGTTGTCCTAGGCTGAGCTATAAAGCAGCCTGTTCGGGTTGTTCCTCTAGCGCCGTGCGCTGAGTGCTGCCCCGTGCTGCCCTCCTCCCTCCGGGCCAGCCACGGCTCTGGAGACGAGGCTTCCTCCGCGCCCGGCCAGCTCCGTCCTGCAGCACTTCACATGCACATCTTAACGACGGTGCAGCACGAAAACGTTAAAAGTAACCTGTTAAACCACCTATTCGAGCCTAAGCTGGGGCTCAGTTCGGACTCCTGACACCAACTTGTCGTGGTTCTCTGTGGCTTAGCTGTGCGCTGTTCCCATCGTCGTTCATAACAGAATTATTTGTAGGTCACTCATGGTTTTAAGTGCTAATTGAAGGATCAAATTTCTTCATGTGTAATTGTTTTGAGCTGTGCGGCTTGTTTTAAAACTTGTCTTTTTTTTTAATATAAAAAGGCTTTTAGGCATAACTATATAGAGAGATATATAAATAATATTATTTTCTCCATTTACTTCCCTAACTGTTTTTGAAAGAATGAATGTGGATTAACATTGTTATCCTTTCCTAACAATTATCTTTCGCTACTCTAGCTAGTTTAGTTCTAAAAGACAGAGCCATTGACAAGGGAAAAAAGGGAACCTTCTCAGATTTTTCAGCTCAGCGGTGGTAATGTTGCACTGAACACTAATGAGGGAACCCCCACTGATTTGCCTGCTTTGTGACTTTTCTATTTCATAATTATTTTTAAAACGCAAAACGACATGAGGTAGCCTAGTCATGTCTCTACAACTTCCTGGTAGCTCAGTTCTCACTGCAGATGGCAATTTGTTCTTGTAACATATATGTCTCTCTGACCATTTTCATCTAATTTGTATGGGTTCTACCATTTCCTTTCTCTCTTTCAGGGACCTTGCTGTGTGTGAGCTAGGGGGTGGCATGACATGCTTGGCTGGGCTCATGGTAGGTCTTTTCTCAATTCCAATCCCATTCAGAGGAAGAAACAAAAGGAAAAATGTTCCAGTGCCTCCAACTGCTGGGTCAGAGAACTGTCAACAGCCTCAGCTGCGGTCAAGCTGCAGAGTCTTGAGAGACCTTCTAGATTGACTTGCTTTCGTATCATATTGATTTTATGGTTGCCTCGATGAGCAGAAACATTTTACCTCAGTGTAGTCAATATCTCTTGTTGTGACATTCCAGGCCACGTACGGTCTGTCTTTCATTGCCATGGCTGAAGCGTTTTTTTTTTTTTCAGATTATAGTCCCATTTGCTAAGATACAGGAATAGCCTGGCGAATCACAGTTGGAGCACCATGATATAGCTGCTAATGTTTTGCCTGCATTATTACACCAACAAACATGATCCAGAGCTCTCGGTAATTAGATTCTTTTGAATTAGATTGGCCATTCAGGAGAGTCGTTCACCATTCTCTGGGTTCTGAGTCATGTATTCAGGAGATATTATGTAGCAGTGCAGTGCATTAGACAAGTTTTTATGTCTCTACAAATAAAAGCATATTGTTACACTGATTGGCATTTGACAAACCTGTCGCTCTTATACAATGTGTCGAGGTTACAGCCCAATGTGCGAGCATGTCAAAGCTCACAAAAAAATTACCCTTACAAAGCCATCTGCCTGCAATGCAAAGTTATATGAAGGGCATCAGGCAGTCAGACAGAAGCAAGCTGAAAGGCAGAGTGACAGCCTTGTATGATGGCTCTACTAGATAAACAGAAGCCCGCAAATGAAAGCCTCTCAGAATACCATCATCCGCTGTCACAATGCAATTACGGAACAGAATGATAGCAAGATAGAGGCTCCCGCAAATGGAATGATAAAAGTATTGACTGATTTGATTGAATGATTAAAATAATGCAGACATAAAATGAAAAAAGATTGAAGATTGTTACAGAGAAATAGGTGAGGAAGCATGATACTGAAGGCTTGTCACTCCTGTCTTCACTTCCACACAGACAAGCATATTTGCTCATTGTTTGCTGTGCTCTTTTTTTCAGGTTGCTATTTCTGCAGATGTCAAAGAAGTTCTGTTAACTGATGGAAATGAAAAGGCCATCAAAAGTATCCTTATTCAGATAGAAAACTGGTTTGTTGTGCTCATTCCTTTTTACTGGCTGAGTAACAATCGATATAAAGACAGGCAGCATGGGGTATATTAAGAAAAAGTCCCCCCATAAGTAATTAAAAAATAGATGGTGAATATCTTAAACAAAGCTGCAATTTCCCATCTAATAAATTTCACATTTTCTTCCTAAATTAAATATGTACTTGTTGGTATGGAGCAAGTACAGCAGTAAATATTTGCCTTATGGTTCAGTGCTGAAAGATGCCTTGTGTATGTGCTGCATGTTACAGAGGGGAGAGCAGGGAATCAAACCATTAGCTTTCCTTTGACATATATTATTTTTTTTGCAGAAGAAACTGGATTTTTTTTTTTGCATGCAGATATAGCATCTTAAAATATACATAATATTTGTATATCTTCATAGCTTTTCTAGTGTATTTTAAAATGCACAGTTTCATTACAGCTACTAAGTTGTAAATGCCTGCAAATTATCCATTTAGCCTGCTTAATCAATTATCATTTTACCATTATTTCTCTTGAYGTAACATTGTAAAACTACTCTGTCCCTTATAGGCAGTATTTTATTATATTTCTTATATGATTATATTAGAATAAATTGCTATTATGCTTTACTAATACGAACACATAGTTCAGAAAATTGAACTGTACTTTGGCTAAGCGAGAGAATGAGTGAGCATAATTTGTGGCCACATTAAATATCAGCACAGAATAAGAACAGATATATACAGTGAATGCTAATAGCCCTTAGAAATTGAGAGGAAAAAAATGGAAGATATCTATTTGCTTTTGTTCCTTGGTAATCTTTCCATTTGCATTTTAAGGCAGACTAGCGGTCAGGTTTTGGCCACAGCATCGTCAAAATTATTTAGATTTGAGATTTGTGTGTATTTGAAAGCTAGCGTAATGAGTACTTAATGAAAAAATAAGTTAAACTATGTTGCAGATTGAAAAAAAAAATGCCTGTCTTGTAAGTTAAAACAGGAAACACGTCAGTGCGTATTAGTTATTAGCTTTAAAAACACATTCTCAGGGGTAACTCGGCCAACYATAATTGCTTACAACACTTTAACAATTTAATGGAGAAAAAGAGCCAATCACAAATCAAATCATTTAAAACCTGAAATAAAAGTCTCCTTTTTCTTGAAAATGCAGGTTCTTAATTGTGCTCCAAGGATTTTTATTTTGCTAAATTCTGACTGATTCTGTTCCTGGGCTGAGGAGGAGGAGGAGATATTCATTATTCTATGCAGTTTTGTACAGCGTTTCCTCTCCCAACTTTTCTTACCTGCCTTTAGGAAGATAAAAAAATGTGAGGGAAGAAAAGTGTTTCAGAACTAGTGCAACAAAACAGACTGATGTTTGACAAAATCAACCTTCTTTAGCAGAAGGTCATTTTACCCACAGAAAGCTTCAGGTGARCTTAGTAATCATTGGGTCAGCAAATGGTTTGCATAGCAGATTCTATAAACATATCTGAACTTTTATCAAATTTATCTATCTTCTACAGATAGGAGAGTCGGTGTGTGTTAAAAATCAATCTTTGCTCAACCTTTGGAACGAAACAATTTAAAGCGTTATTATTCCTGAAAAAGATACTCCTAATAATCTAATTAATACACCTTAGTTTTCACAGTATCTTTTAGAAATCTCTTTTATTTCTGAAAGTCTTACAAGCAGTCTTCATCTGTATTCACTCAGTGAATCCCTTTTAGAGAAGTGATTGGTGGAAGGCTCTAACAAGAATTTATTTTTCTTTTTTTAACATTTGGTGCTCTGAAGGCTCAGCATACAAAGTGCTTTTATTGTGCTGGATTTTACAATGGGCTTAATATTAGCAGGGTGCCAAAGTGCAGCAGACTAAGAACTTTACAGTGTAGGTGGAATGTATTCCTAAAGGAGCATGTAATAAAATGTATATTGCATTTTATGTTTTATGGACTTCACAAGTAATTTTATGATCTGTCATACAGTAATTTTATTTTGCATTCTTTGCTATAGTCACTAGCTGTTTAGAAGTTTAAACTGCATTTAGATCTGTTTCAGCCACACCAGGCTCTCAGAAATCAGGAAGATATTTTTAGTTTAGTTGGAGATAGTGTCTCGCCTCAAGTGCACAGACTACAAGTGATATATTCCTCCTAACTTATATTATTGCTGATGGTATTTTTAATTGTTTAGCATACCAAATTAAATTAATGTGAGATAAAATACTGTTTTCTTGTCTAAATTCAGCTCTTCAGAAATAGTTAATGCCTAGTATTATGCTTTTTTATGTAGGTATTATAGATTAAAATAATCTTGTTTAAAAATTACTGTTTACATCCTCCCTTTAAATTTCTTAGGAAGCTTAAATTACATGCCAGTCATACTATAATATCCAAAAATTACTTTCCAAAAAGTAAAAGTGGTTGTCAACAAAAAGGAAAAAAATCACTGTCAGAAGCCAGGAAATCACCAAGCAAGCCTGCTAATTATTCTTAATGGGCAAGATGAGCACATTAAGAAACAAATGAATACATCAGTGAAATGTAATTGAAAATCGACCTGGCAATAGTGCATTGCATCTGAGAATCTGCCTTTGTATTATCATCATCATCATAATTATTGTTGTTTTTGTTGTTGTTATCACTATTCAGTGAGCGTAACTAACAGCTATGCTTTGTGAAGTCTTAAGCTTTTGAGGATTTGATTTTTCTTTTGATTTTTGACAGTATTCATTATGCTGCTTTTCATACTGCCACATGCAGTATTTACTGTGTATGTTGTGAGCATCTATATAGGGATATATTATTGAAATATAGTAAGTTWAAAAAAAGGTGAATATGTTAATTTCAAATCATTATTGTGATTTTAACCACTTGACTCTAAATATATAGCTTTATTATATATTAATGAATGGCCTTATACAGGAGACTTTTTATGGAGTCTTTTAAGTGGATGTTATGATGTCAGTTACTAATCCATTTAAAAATCTTCATTCTAACTCACTCTTTCTAATTATCATAGCTAGATTTTAATTATTTTACAGATCATTCCTCTTGAAACTTAGGAAATCGAGTTATTCTTGCRTTCTCATTCTCTTTCAAAACTTTCCTGTTGAGTTTGTGTGCTTCATCTAATTTCTGTCATGATTGTTTAAAAGAAGGTAATGTTAAAAAAGAGTGCACATTTCAAGTGAATATTAAAGATACATAGAGAGGCAAAGTAATCAGATTTGATTCCTTTTGAAATTTTGGGTGATATGTATTCAGATACAAATTTTCCAGCTTAGGTCATTTCTATGATACCTAGAATACCAAATTATATATTTTTTTTTTTTTTTTAATAATTTTTCTTCTGATGCAGAGACACCAAGTACCTTCTGCCTTAGTTCCGTTTCACACCGTGTGGTAGGGATTTGAACTACTGTTGGAAAGCTTCAATAATACAGAACATTGTTGCTGTGCACTGTAATAGCCATTCAAATAAAGCGCGTGGATCTTTCAACAGTCCTGGGAAATTTAAGTTAGAAAGGTCATGTTGAGCCTGAGTGACTGAAGACAGACACTTATAAATTATTTAGAAAGGATAATCTTAACACATTTAGTATAATTGTTAATCGTTTTTCTCGGTTATGCAATTGAAGTACTGTAATTTATCAACAGCGTTGCTTCTACCTTGACTAAAAAAGAGTGTGCTTTGTTTCTGGAGTTATTTATGCCTTCCTCTTGCTTCAGAAGTGTGTGCCATTACTTATTGCTTTCTGTTGCGTATTGTGGCAACAATTTAAAAGTATGTCTAAAGAACAGAGATTGGTTTCAACCTGTTTTCTCTCACTGAATTTTCAATTTTTGTTTTAATAAAAAACAAATAGCATTTTCTTTCACGTTGTTTAGGTAGAGTTTTTCCTAAAAGAATTTCTTAAATAAACAGTATTAGGAAGGCTAATTATAAAATTTCATCAAAGCAAATAAAAAGATATGTTAGTCATTGTTTAAATGAGCCTGACATTACACTATTCAATTTTTTCATAAGAACATCTGCAAAGAAGAATTTAACTTTCAAGAGGCCAATGTGCTACTAATTACCACCAGATTTCCTGTGCCTTAAAAAAGAAGGAGCAGTCATTGACTGACTTTTCAAAACTGTGCCCGTATGACTCAGTATTACTAGTGTAACACCTTTGTGTCTGAATCTCTTCCTGATTTTAGAACTGTGATCAGAATGAGGATTTATTTTAGAGGAAATATCTCTTTTCAGAGATCGATCTTATAATAGTAGTAGTAGTAAAACAAACTGCAGCATCTACACTTACCGCTATTTATATACTTAAGAGTGAGTTTTTGGGGATACGTATGAATTCAAGTTGTCTGTCATTCAGGTCTCAGAGAATCACTGCGCTTGGTCTTTCCAAAGGCTTCTGAGTAACCACAAATGATTGATTGTAGAGATTATCTTTCAGATATAGATAACTTCATTTGCAATCCTTGGTTTGGGTCTGCCTGACCCAAATCTGGGGCCTGATCTTCCAGACTGGAGGAGGCCTGAGACACGAGACAAAGCAATGCTGTTACATTACTTTTTGGGAGGAAATTATGTTTTTTTGCTTTCTACTTATCTGTTATGGTAGAGAGGACCTCCAAGCCATTCTCAGGAAGACAAACAAAATAAAACTCTCCTGGCTGCAGGTGAAAGTGCTACTTTTGTATGTTGGATTTTATCCTGACAGTCGGAGCCAAGAGCAAGAGTGCATGTACTGTGACCAGGACAGAACTCCAAACCTTGCAGCCYCTGAATCCTCACCACTGGGATCTAGAGGCACAGCCAAAAGCAGCGCAAACTAAGCTGCTCATTAAAAGACCACCCTAACAAATTGCTATTCCCCACCCTTCTAATTCATATGTTTGCAAAGATACTTGCCTTTAAATGGGCGTCAGATATGGGAAACCTTTTGCAGCTTCCTCCCCCTTCCTTAAATGGGTGCATTAATGAAGGAGCAGTCAATACAGGTAGGCAACAATAGCAAGTTGCTGGCTAGATTTATGGCTGATGTGCCGGAGTAGCACTGTAAAATCTATACTTCTGAAAAGGCGGACTATTAGCACAGATTAAAGCAGACCACACAGATAAAAGACACTATGGAGGTATTAACAATGGAAAATATATTCTTGATTTTTTTTCATTACTGCTCTATTTTTTAGCTAATCCTTAACAAGTATGCTACAGATGTACGTGACATCATCACAAGAAACCAAAATGCAGGAGTATTTAAGGCGCAAAAAGTGTCAAGTCGGTAAGATTCTGCCAAAGTAGCTTATGGATTCTTGCATGTAACTGTGTATTTCAAGTAAGTGGGAAATGTGACCTCAAAAGCTGATAAGGGCACAGATATGTRCACTGCGAAAAGATGTATTGCAGTGCAAGTGATGCAAAACAGAAACATGAAAGTATTAAAGAAATTTAATTGCATTTTTTTTTTACCTATAAAGTGCAGTGTGATTAATTTGGTGACATAACAGTGCTTTTCCCCTTT
>NW_020455677.1:2723870-2748870 GCF_003342845.1 Nothoprocta perdicaria
GCTGCTGTTCATTGCATAGTTGAAATTTGGCTTCTTGGGAGTCAGCATTACCCATTGTACTGAACAGGACGCTTGGAATGATTACACCTAAATCACTGACAGAGTTCATTTTTAAGTAACTCTAAGGTAGCAGCAAATCCCTTTACCCCTGAGGCAGATATTGTCAAGCTCTTTGACTGAATATTTTGGCCATCCCATTCCCTTGGTCAGCCTCATGTGACGTTGTTGCAAAGGCAAATGGACAAAGTAGGAGCTAGGCACAGGGTGCTAGGCCATTCATTACCATCATTGACCACATTCTGGAGCACGAGGTGCACCCTGTATTTTTTCTTCATCTCTATCTGCTTTGTTGTCTCAAATATCCCTGCAGACATTCTCAGGAGGGTGAGCATTGTAGTTGTTCAGAGAACTTGCTTTCAGGCCTTGTCCAGACCTGTTCCTGACCCATCCTGTAATAGAGGGCTCATTAGGATTTTGCTACTTTGCTATTCAGTGAAATGAGGACTTTGTATTGTATAGACTCACAAGAAATCTCCACGTATGGTAGGACTTGGAAGCAGCTAAGAATTTGATGCATATTCATCTTTGAAAGTAATTAAAAAGTAAATTATTATACAGTACTTCGTATTTATGGTATGGGGTTATGAGTTAGAACATGCTTAGATGTAGCTACCTAAGAGCAAATAATGCCCTCCAATTGTGTGTCCAAATCTTTTCCTCTTTTTTTCTTTAATGATTCTTATGCCAGAATAAGGGCTCTCAGTCCTTCTCAAAGTGATAATAGTAAAGCTGAAAAAGGCCAGCTATTATAGCAGAATAATTGTATTAATATAGAGGTAAAGCCCGTACAGTTTTAGTTCATTCAAATCATTTATCCTGTGCTTATGCAACCATTCTGTGTAATAGTCAAATTCTGTAAATGAGCACTTAAAGTTAGAAAAATACCTACCTTCATTATGRTATACGTGTATACATCTTAGAAGTATAGATGTGTTTCCGTGCATCTCAGTAATTACTTGGCAATTGGACAAAGGCCATACAGGCCCCTGGGATAGTCTTTTACTTTGTAAGTGCTGAAAACTTGTGAGCAACCTCAAATCCTCTGTTGGGCYGAGGGAGGCTGCCCTGTGTGGTGCCTCTACGCAGAATCTCGACTTGTTTGGCTTTCCAGGAGCTGTGTCACTTTGCACAGATTTCAGACTTCATCCCTTGTCATGATTTCAAACCTGGTCTTTTAGATATCAATCAAAAGCACATTTTCTACCCTATCCTCATTTACATTTATCTAATGCTTAAGGTCATCTGTGATCATTTGAGTGTATTTCAGCATATGGAATCAGTGAATAATAGATTTCAGCCTCATGCTGTGAAGAGAGATTGTGTTTTTACAAGACATGATGTTGTTTACTGGGTGTTAATAATCACTAATTAATAAACATATCTAGACTTCATAAAATGTTGCATTTTAAGGAATAAAAATGTCAAGTGTTTAACTTATCAAGTGCAATAGCGTTTGGGCACTTATTTGCATATACAAAATAATTTACAAAATGAAATGAAGTACTATCTCAAAACATAGGGCACTTTCATTGTAATAAATATTTAATTTAATTTTTACTGCTACATTCTTAAGACTTCCACAGATTTATTCTGAGCATTCTGTGTAATTTAAATATATGTATATTCAAAAGATTAATCTCAAAAATATTCCTTGCACATGGAATCAAATTTTGAGGTATAAGACTCAGTCTGTCGTGTTCCAGACATATATCTCTAGATTTGGAAAATGTGCCAAAACATGTATGGTACAAAAAGAAGCAGTCCAATATCAGCCAAGAGAAGTTAGATTAGGACAGCCTGCTATACATTTATTTATTTAGATTTATACAAAATGTAATAAATGAGCACATATCTAGCTCTCTGCCGACTGTTGATTATTGTTTAAAGGTACAGCCGTGTAAGCCAAACTGGCAGTTTGTCATATTATGTGTTACARTAACAGATATTTAGTAAACAGTTTACTTCAGCAGTGACTGTACAGTTGTATGATTATTTTTAGCTTCCAATGGCATATACAGAATTTCTTGCTAATGCTTATTGGAAATACGTATAGTAATGCCCTTGCTTCTAAAAATGACTTGCTATAGTAAGTGCTGTGTATGACTTTGATGGTGTCCCCATTCACAAATTACGCAAGAATCACTTTAAATTTGCCCCATAACTTGGCACGCAAATTATGCTCATAGTAGTCTTTATACGATTAGGTGTTGACATTAATATTGTTTTGAACATATCCCCTAATGATTAAATTATCAATAACAAAGTCTGCTCTTTTCCTCTTTTTTACATGGAAAACTCCCTGAAAAGGGACTTGGAGTAATAGATGTGGAAGGGTTGCTGTTATTTTAAGTCTCATAATGGAAAAGCTTTATTAAAGAGAAAGATTTGTAGTATTTTCCAAAGGATAACAAACTGCTTGTCATATCTACCAGGGACTTTGTTCTTCCATCATCTTCCCTGAATCATTTAGAAAGAAAATTTTTATACTTATTGCTGTTACGGGACCTATGAGTTTTAGATGTGAAGTCTGCTGTTTTGTTAAGAGCTGCCCCGGGAGATTTACCTTTTAAAGAGCAGTGAGAATGAGTACATACTACGTAAAAACAGTAAGAGAAATGCTGATTGCACAAGACACCGTTTGATTTATTTAGTAATAGTTTGTTGCTTACTTTTTGTCCGTATTATAGTCAGTATTGGAACTTCTATTAAGAATGTATGATGAAGTGAACAAAATGACAATCCTTATTCCTTAAAGATTATCATAAAGGTTATCATCTAAAAACCAAAAGCACGCCTTTCTCAAGACCAAAGGACATTTAGTAAAGGCGTTAGTGACAAATCACTAAGCTAMAGAGTCCTGATTCCATTTCTTACATTAATTTTTTTTCCTCTGAGACTGCAAACATGTGAGTATTTTATCTTTCTGCACTGATCTTCAAATCTACCAGCTTTCCAAGTTTCCTCACTCCAACTGATAGTATAACAACTTCCATTGTCTTTAATAAAAAAACCTACTTGTTTCCACTCCACTTCTCTATAGCTTTTCCAATTTCAACATACTCCTTTTGAGATGAGGGGGAGCAGGGTTGCATACAATATTCAAAGCGAGTGCAAACGATAGATACATGCAGTGGAATAATTATGTTTTCCATTTCTCTTCTAAAAATGCCTCACAGTGATTTGCTTTTTTGACTGCTGTTGAACTGATGTTTTCATGACACTGTCTGTCATAACATCAAGAGCTTTCTCCTGAGTGGTGATGATCGGTTCAGAGACCTTCCTTTTATACACGAAGCCAGAATTATTTTTCCCCTCTTGCAATTTGCATTTATCAATGCTGAATTTTCTCTGTAATTTCATTGTACAATAACTCCGTTTCATCCCTCTGCAATTCTTCAGCTTGCTTTTTTCCTTGTTATCTTGAATAACCTTATAGCAGGAGCAAACTTTGCCACCTCAGTGCTCATCACTTGTAAACATGTTAAATAGAACAGGTCCCTTGGGGACTCTACTGATTATCTCCCTCCATTGTGAGAACTGACCGTTTACTCCTACCCTGTTTCCTATCTTTTGTTCAATTATTTATCCAGGCCAGGACTCTTATCCCATGGCTGTCCACTTTCCTTAAATGCTGTCGGTGAGGGATTTTGCCAAAAGCCTTTTGGCATCCGAGGTAGTCGGCGTTACCCACATCACCCTTACGTAAACACTTGTTGACCTCTTTGAAGAACTCTGAAATGTTATAAAGCAGGACTTCCTTTTACAGAAGACATCATCCCTCAAAAAAGGGGTTTTGTGTTGAAATTATCTTCAATTTCTTCAACAGTGAACACTGATGCAAAGAATTCGTTTAACCTCTCTGAAATGGTGTTATCCTCAGAGAGTGCTCATTCGGTACCCTGATTATCAGCTGGCCCTGCAGACTCTGCTGAAGTGCTCACAGGAAGAATTAGTACAAAAGGAGGGAGTATTTTCATTTTTGACCTGTACATGTGTAATATTATTTTTATATTTAATTTAATTTTAATTATGTGTTTGATCCTTTCTTCATTTGGGTGCAACTTCTTTTGGAGGAATGACTTGTTTCTAACAACCTACAGTACTATTTAGCGATACCAGCTCACTTTTACCAATTCCTAAGTTTTTCTTATTAGAGTATTATTTCACACACTTCTGTTGATTTAATGAAATGGCAGCCTGTTTAAAATGGCATTGTAGTTGTGACTTTCTTCTTTATATTATATAAAGAGGCAAAAGGTAAAAGAAATATAATGCACTTTTAGAAGAACAGGAAAAGTGAGGTGCTATCTAAGACAATATCTTTGCATTAYTTTTAATAGTTCTTGGCTGTATTTTGTGAAGTTTTTGGCTATATGTTGTGATGGTCTTCTCTTTACTTTAAAAATCTGCTGTTGGTAAAACTATTCTTGTACTAGGTTAGACTGGACAGAAAGCCTACGTAGAAACTATTGATATAAAAAAGCTTATGTCTTTCTTTCCAAAGTTTTTAAGGAAAATGTCTGTGAGATGTTAGAATTTAAGCTTTTGTATTATTATTATTATTATTATTATTATTATTATTATTATTATTATTATTATTCCTATACTTATATATCCATCTTTTTTAGCCAATGCTTATATTTTGTTTCTTGATTGGTATTATTACTATTATACCCTTGTTCATTCTTCTTCTTCTGCTTTTGTTGTGTGTTAATAAGCAGTCATCAGTAGGCTGCCTCCTTCGTAGGTCCTCTGCTATTGCCAGCCACAGATGTAACAAAGTTGGAACAAAYTGAAAATTTTGAAAAAGCAATTTTCATAGTGATATCTTTGTTTATGTCATTAATGAGGCAGACTAGGCAAGGATGTTGAAAGTGAAAAGGGTTCAAGACAGAGGCAGAAGAATGAGTCAGGGTCAGGAAGTGTAAAAGTTAAAGTGAGCTCTGTTTACATTACTTGCCAAAGAAATGACTTGATTATTAAAAATGAATAGATTTTGATATGAAAGTCTCCTGTGGGAAAAAAAGTCTTTAATAGAAGATCACTGTTTCATCTAGCTTACAAGTACCTAATAAGATATGGAAATTGAAGCTGGGCAAATTTAGTCTAGAAGAAAAAAAAAAGTTTTGACAGAGARAATGATAATATATTAGAACATCTTTCTATGGGAAATGGTAGTTTCCTCAAACGGTGAATGTATTTAAATTAAGTTGGGTATCTCTCTGAAATGTCTTAATTTGCTGAGATAGATGGGTTTGATGTGGAAATTTACAATCTGCCACAATTATTACGTTCCCTTCCAGCCTTACAATGTAAGTATCTGCAAATTGCATCCCCTCTGCTGTTCTTTCTGCTTTCTCCCATTCAGTCCTTCTGGACCTGGCTGTCTTTAAGGTTCACTTCACATTCTTTGTTTTCTGTTTTTTTCCTTTTGATTGTCCTTCCCCTTTTTAATGGATAGACTCTTTTCCATAAGTCAAGGAACCATCTTCTTTTCCTTTAGTTTTCTACTCAGCATCCACTTTCATAAAGTTTTAATTCATTGATCCTRGCAGTATGGTTGTGCTGCATGTGCCTGTTCTGTCTTGCATTTTGAAATGGAGTATTTTATTAAACCCTATCAGTATGAATTACAATGCGAGAATCATCCATTCTGTGCACTATGAACAAACACTGATTTTTAAGGAACTGGCATTAAGGAGGGATGATAAAAAAGCAAATTCAGAAACACCAGTGCCTTTTTTTTTTTTATTTTAAACATTTTTACATAAGATATTTTCCAGTCTTTTAAAAAATCTAGTGCACTATAGTACTGAATGTTGAGCAATTGTGTACAAAATGCATAAGTTTATTCTGCAACTGTTGTATTGACAGGAAGCATTTTCAGTACATTGCAAAAATTTGGTAGCTGTATCATATGTCTTAATGGATCGTGGATCATATGTGTGAAGGTCAGGAGTATTATTTTTGAAGATATATAACTCCTTTTTTTCCATTTGAATTTTAACAAAACATGTTTTACAAGTAATCTCAGAACAGAGAACAAGAGAAGCAAGTAACTATATTATCCAGATGTAAAAAGCAACTTTGGGGCAGGAAAACCTAGATAGCTGCATTTTGTTTTGTTTTACAGAAATGTTGAGACATTGTGACAGGCTTTGTATGAACATAGAGCAAAAAGGCAGTTTGTGTCCAAAATAGTCTATGTTTTAATTAYCAGAGAGAAATAGTGTGAGCAAGGATAATTTTAATGAGCATGATAGATGAGTTGTGGTGCAAGAGCAGCCTAACCTTTTTCCAGCTTTTGTAGGTACTTTTTTATAGGAAGGTTTCAAGGATAATGGAGAAACTTTTTGAATTTTTGTGGATAATGGAGTGGAAGCAAATTGTAAAAGTGCTTGCTTGAAAAGCCAAGTGAAAGATGCAAACTGACATTAGGTCTGATTAAGGAAAGGGCTTGTCCTTTCAATATCATATGAGCGAGAACAAGTAGGGAAGTGAACTGTTGCAAAGTATTTTGAAGAGAAGATTTACCTGGAGGAGTAAGAGATAGGTGACAAGGTCAAGGTTGTAGGCGAGAGAAGACAATCTTTGCAGGAGTTTACTGTATAAATATTAATAGGGCAAGACTGATTTTTGCAAAGACCAAAGAGAGCGCAATGTTGTTATGTTACGATGTAAGTAACAATGACACAGGCAAGAACTAAACTTGAGGGAGGGAGGCAGGAAAGATCTTAGAGACGATGTGCAGAGAATAGGCAAAACCTGAATAGAAATTGAATATACAGATATGGAGAAAGGTCCTAGCTGTATCCAGATTACAGACTGAAATTAATGGTGATGTTCATGGGGAACAAGAAAAAGAGATAACAATATAGCCTTGTTATTGTTTAGAAGTGCTGAGCTTGAGGTGAAGATCACGCACAGAGGCTATGAAAAATTTTGAGTTGTAAGTCCAGACAGACAGATGGTCTGTAGTATAGAAGTGTTTGTATGCGTTATCAAAATAGAGAAGGTAGTTGGACTTGCCCTTATGGATAAGATAGCTCAGAAATAAGATTTGGAGGGTGAAAGGGAAGAGAAGATACAGCATTGTGAAATTATCAAAAACAGGAATATGTGAAGAGAATCATTTGAAGAATACATTGCAGAAACAGTAAGTGACATAATAAGRAAAAAGAATAACAGATGTTAATGAATAGCAAGACTTTAATGTGGTACTAAGAGAAAAAAAAGTCAAGGAGAATGAGAATAAAATGCTGATTTTGAGACATGATCACTTGTAACTGGAGGACAAGTGGAAATTGCCAAAGCCTGCAAGGGGTTAACCTAAGAAGAAATTGTGAGAAGGCAACTCTAATCAGCAATTACAAATACTGCATTCAATATGCTTAGAAMCATAAGAAAATGACTGATGATGGGGTACTCATGATTCAAACTTTCACCTTGGCTTGCTGACACCAGGTGTGCAACACAAGGAATGCAGTWGCAGATAAGAACATAGAGCAAGGTGAAGCAGTGAAGGTAAGAAAGGCAGAAGATGAAAGAATATGAGAAATAAGAGTAACCTAATGAGAATATAATGACAAATACGGGGAAATGGAAGCAGGGAAAGTTGCAGTACTCTCCAGAGGAGTTCTGATCATAAGTGTCTCTGTTGCTGAATTAAAATCTGTCATTTTCTTCTTAACACAAAACAGACCAACCACAGACAAAGAACAAGATACGAAGAAAAATCCTGAATTCTGTTGTTAATATGCTAAGAACTTTCTTGGCAAATGTCMTAGAAAGATACCCGGGCAAAATCTCTTACTCAAACCTATATGTACGTCAGTGAATCATTGAATCACAGAATCACAGAAGTAATTTTGCATGATAAATAGGTGGTAAAAGCAGGATTTCATTGCAGATTGTTGAGAAACGTTACTAAGAAGCTAGTAAGAAAAGAAATTTCAACATTTATTAGGCTATTCTACATAAATTAAAAATATTTTACAGGGGAAATATAGCTCTGGCTGCAATTACTGTCCTTAGGATGTTTGTAACTTTTGATTTTGAAATGCAAGCGGATATTTAGGGGTACATTATGAGTATTTCAAGAAAGGATGCTCTTCTTTCAGTCTCTGTTTTCTTATTTGATCTTTTAGTTCCACTATCCTTATAATTCCTTTTATCTTGACCTTAATCACATTATCTGGCTTGTCAATTCAAAAGATGCATCAGGAAGGAGAAAAAAAAARTCTTGTTTTTTAGTGAATTTGTTGCTTTAGAATTGCATAAGACTGGCAGTTTCAGGAACTAAAGCATCAGTACATATTTTCTCAGACTATTTCAGTAGTATGCTTTATCTCTGACCTGGAAGAGCCACCTCTGTGTGTGAGAGGATAGTTCATTCTCCATGGCTCATTCAGTCCTTGTCCTTTTTGCTAGGACTGCCATCAAGATTGCTAATTATAGTAATAGGTTTGTGACGTGGGTACTTTTCCTCTGAAAACTGGTCAAATTCATTCAATATAGGCCATAAGGCAGCCATTAGCAGGTACCAAGTTTCAGACACCAACAGATTGGCCTAAGTAATTGCTGGACACTCTTTCACGACATCCTATTTAATTTTTTAACATTTTTAACATAATAGCAAAAAAAAAAAATCCTCACATTATTTTATATTTTCAGTTGCAGGTCCTTTTCATACTGAAATCAGGTTACCTACTTTTGACTGCAAGAAACTAAACCTGCATACTTTAAGTCAGCATAATAAGTCATTACAAACTAAGATCCACAGTAGGATTTAGACAGCCTTAAATATGTTATTTTGTCAGGAAATCYGTTAAAAATATAGTGTAGACAAAAATACAGTAGAAAGTACGTTTTCTAAATTTGCAAATTAATGTCAGTATTGTAGCATCTTACCTCAAAAGAGAGACATTAAACATATTGTACCTTTAAAAGTTCTTATTTTATGGGAAGGAAATTGGAAGACAAATATTCTAAAGCCTCAGAAATTTCAGTTTTCCATATTAAATCAAATAATGATTTTTCCTATTCTTATCTGCTATGTGCATTCAAGATATCCACTCAAAAACTTCAGAGAAAAGACTGAAAAAATAACTCTATAAAATCTTACAAATTTGCTCCCCAGTTCCTTGAGGGTAAAAAAAAAAAWAATAGAAGATTTTTGTGCCCAGCATAGTTGTAACCATGCCTATTTTAAAAGGAAATTTTATAAAAGATGAGATTTTGAGTTTTCTGTTGCTAATTTTTTCCTAATTCTCCTACCTGTTCTTTTCTTTAAAATTAGATGCAGTTGGTCCTTCTTTCACTGTACTTTCAGTATTTCCTTCAGCTCTGGCCGATGACTCCATAAGGCATGTCATCAACTATTCCTGGAAAAAAAAATCCATATTCCTTAGCCTCCATATGCATTTAGATACACTTGCACACATCTTTACTCATCCCAAAGCGGTTTTGCAATATCAGTAGCTTTTTTGATCCTTCATGTTCAAGAATTGCATTTAGGTTGAAGGAGCTTTTGTTGTTTTTCTATGGCATTTATTAGATGTCCTGACTCTGATTCATTAGTTTCATTAGCATTAGAAATTAAAGTGGCTGATCCTCATTCAGAATCAAGCTGATTCCAAAGTCAGTGTTAATGATATAATAATTCTGATTTTGAACAGTTATTCCCCWTTCCCTGTCATGCAGAGGAATGTCCACCTTACAGGTGCAAATACAAATGTATGACTGCAGCTCATGCAAATTTTGGCAGCTTTAATCCAATGACAAGGTAGACCTGGTAGCCCAAATGTAGTTATCTATTKCAATGTAAAATTTTATTTGCACTAAATATGACTTGGATAGATGCACACAGATTATAGTTACACCTCTCCCTGAAGGGTGCACCTGCCAAGTGAGACCAGAAGCAACCCTGTCATTATTTTATAGAGAGTATCTTTAGTTTACAAGGTTATTTCTCAACCTTAATACAGATGTTCCTTTGCCCTTTGAAAGTTAATGGTAAAGTAAAATTTACCATTGACCAAATTAATCGTGGGCCTTGGCATAGCTATCATGACTTCAGGGAAATGCAGCAGGTCTGGAACTCTGGAGCTCCATGAGGAAAGATTGGCTTATGGCTGGATGGTGTGTCCTTAGCTTGTGGCTTGTAACCGCACGCACACCCATCCTGTGGCACCACCACTCGTGCTCTTGGTAACTCAACTGCTCTAGATTTTGTTCAGCATTATGGAGGCTGAGCTTTCACCTGTCTGCACAACCTGCTTTTGTGCCCTTGGTAGGTGTACATGGAAAACGCTGTATTTTGGATGTTCAGCAGGAAGGTGACAGTAGCAGAAGTTTTTTGTTTTGTTCTGTTTCCGCCCAGGAGGAAGCACCCGCACTGCCTTTTGAACTACATRTGTGAAGTATAGTAAATATATGGTTTTAAAAAAACAAAAAACACATAACTGAAATCCCCTTAGCCGTGCCGATCAGCTCCCTGCTTCCATAGCAATGAGAACTCAAGGTGGCCTTTTAAGGCTCGCAGTTCGTTTACCCATTTCCAGTTCAGCTTGAGGATTCTTAAAATATTAGAGTGCATGCTTTAAGCCCACAAAACTTACCTTTACCTAATTTCGCCATTCGAGCCTAAGTTTCCAGGGAAACAGGGTTGAGAGAGCGCCGGTAGCCAGCAGGCAGCCGGCAGCCGAGAGGGAGGACTCTCCTTTGTGCCTTTTCCCTCCTGGATGCCTGCTGCGTGCCAGCGAGCGCAGCTCGCCCGGCCCCGCGGACCTGGCGTCCCCTCGGCGAGCGGGGGAAAAATTAAATTAATCTACTCTGTTCTCCCTTTGGATTGCCGCCGTAAATTCCAGGAGGGCAAATGGGCTAATGAGGCCTGAGCTGTTTGGTTGCGCCGAGCCCCCTGCATAATCCGAGCTCTCCGGAGCGGTGGGGCCTCCGTGTCACCGGCTGCCACGGTTGCAGAGCAGCCGGTCGCAAGATTTGCGTCCGTGCCYGGGCACACACGCACCTTAATTCTTTGTCTATGGAGCCTGGTGTTTTTATAGAAATATATATATATATTTACACACACACACACACACAGTATACGTATAGCTAAGCCTTTTTGCAGATGGCATAGTCCACGCTTACAATTCCCTTTTCTTTTTCCTGTATGATCAGGGAGCGTTTCTGAATGGGCACGTTATAACTGATCCTCAGTTAAATATTAGGAGGAGTATGTGAATGGGGATGGCTTTTAACCAGAAGTAGATTATAGCTGCGGGAAGACTAAAGGGTCTATTTGGTCAAGACTCATACAGAACTGAGATAAGCACGCACAACCTGACAAGATCAGATTAGACCCTTCCCCCACAAGTGCTTTTCCCATAAATATTTATCCACTTTCTTTTATAAATAACCAGGAAATGAAAAAGGATAGATTATTAAAAGAAAAAAAAAGGAAAAAAAAAGCTAGAAATAGAAATGCTGCTTCAAATCTTCTGAGTAATGATATTTTAAGTAGGCAGTAAATTCCACTACTAATTACTGTTTTAAAATGGGAGCAAAGTGCTAAAATTCACCGTGGCAGCTATGTAGCGCAGCAGGCCTCGTAGACAAAGAGCAACTTTGCACACATGCGCCTTTTGGGCCTGTTATTAAGGATTTTAGCATTAAACTGCTTCTCACCTGTGCGAGAAGAGGTGCTGACAGAGCGAGCTCTGCTGTGTCTCCGTGCTTGCCGCGGGCAGCGTGGCTGGCACCGGAGTGACGCTGGGCGCCCTTCACCCCGTCCCTCCTCCCCACAGCCCAAGTGGATGCTCACTTGAGCAGTGAGCAACACGACCGCCCTGCCTGCCAGATGTGCCCGGGAGCCCACATCTGCTTCACGGATCTCCACCGCATCCAGCTTGGCAATACTTTGCCTCTCCCAGAGGTGGTAGAGGGTGCAGAAAAGAAACAAAAATCTGAAACCCTACATGTGCCACTAATTGAGGGCTGCGTATTTGTCAGTGAGCCACTCAGCAGCCTGTGTAGATCGCCTGGCTGCTGCAGCAAAAAAGGAAACTCTTTAGCTTTGAGATTTAAAAGCAAAAAAAAAAAAGGGAAAGACATAGAATAATGTTGTTACGTTCATCTTTGAAAGCAATGTGTGTATTACTTTTTAAAACACTTCTGTGTCACATGAAAATAATATTAATACTTTTAAAATATCAAGATGAAAAATGTAAGTCCTTTTTCCTTTTTTTTTTTTAATCTTTTTTTTTTCCTCTAGCATTTTACGATGGGATAATGAGACAGATGTCTCTCAACTGGAAGGACATTTTGACATTGTTATGTGTGCTGACTGGTAAGTACATAAAAATCATAAAACTCGTGTTAGAAAAATAGCTTTGCTGGAGTAATTGTACTGTGCTGCTTGCTGATGGCTAAGCAAAGTCAACAAATGAAGCACAAAGCCACCTTAACCTCAACAAATTAATATTCATCTCCATGTGACAGTTATAAGGTAGTCTTCTATCACACAGTAACTTCTACCACATTATTTCCCAAAGATTGATTTTGAGAAGCATTTCCATTTTCTGGAATTGCCTCTGTTTCATGCTTGACGTATCAGTAAATGGACGACTTAGGCAAATTGCAAATAATTATGGCTCAGTGAAGAACAGTCTGGAGAAAAGGGAGTTTATCAACACAAACAGCTCAATTAGCTTACTTCTTAGGAAAGATCTGACTATTGATATAAGGGGATGTATTTTTTGCTTCCCAGAAAATCTTTCCAGGGAAGAGAAGATTTTTGAAATCTTTTTTTCATCATATTCTGCTTCTTAAATCAATTTGACAGCAGTATTGGTAGACCTGGGCTTTGTATTATTTATGCATGTTAATAATAGATTTTTTAGAAAAAAATTCAGAATACTACATTTATGAAAAAATACCACATTGTGAAAAAGTGTTACAATACAGTATATACATAGATTTTGTTACCAAAACAAACTATTTCTGATATTGCATTTTATACAATTGTGCTAYCCTTTATTTACTGCATACTAACTTTTAACTTTTTCAATGGCAGATTACTAATTATAAGAATTATTATAAATGGAGAAAGTGTAAAAACACCTGTGAGGATTTCAGTTAAGGAAGCAGATATTTTTATACAAATCTGTTTTCCCATAATGGATATTTGCTCTTGACCCTTTAGTGGTCCAAAACAGAAAAAGATGTTTATATTTTGTTGCATGTAACTATTGTAAGAAACCAAGTTCTGAAAACAGAGACTTCCTAAGATAGCTCCATTCAACAGATTTCTGTACCTTACTAAGAAATAGTTAAAGGAAAAAGGCAAAGGGAAGTGCGAAGCTGTCTATTGTCTCTTTAAACAATGTTCTTTTTAAGTGGCTTCTGATGAAATATTTCTCTAAAGCCTCTTATTTATTTATTTATTTATTTATTTATTTATTTGTTGGCTTGATGTTTGGCAATTTAAGCAAACTGTTCTTATTTCAAAAAGATTACTGTTTTTATATAGCGCTGGAGAAAGTGCATTTCTTCTTCTTTTTTTTTTCTTTTCCTAATACCCATTTGTTGACAGAATGCAATAGTGCTTCATTTCTCATAGCATTTAATTTCAGAAAAGTTCTTTGTTCCCAAAAAGGACAGAGATGGGTTTCTAACTAATCGCTGATAATGTGCCTCAGAGATGCATCATCTGATTAAAATAAGGAGCTAAACAACACCATATGATTTCAGCAAGTAATTTAGTAAATGCCTTCCTCACCAAATATTAGAATGGATACTCCAGGTTTCATTGCACAGATGAAGTTAATGCTGGACAGGATTAGATCAGATTAAGTATGAAAGTCAGATCAGAGTACTGGCATACATGAGCAGGAGGGCAGCAGTCTTCTCGGAGGCTTAGACGAGGCTCACATATGGATGTTCTCCAGATTATGTGGGTGAAGCAAGGTCTTGCCAAGAGATTTAGAGTTAAATTTGTTCTTCACACAAATATCAAAACAACCTGGCTGTGCCATCGCTTGTGTTCTTGATACTCACACCATGTCATCCTATTTGTACTAGGAGCATTGCAGACTGGAGCAAGGCTTAAGTTGTTTTCCTCAATAATATTCTTTCCTAAATACTCTTCCTAGTCTGTTTGGAAATAATTTTGTTTCTTTAGTAAACAAAGGCTCACACATGACAGGTAAAATACATAATGCACTTGCAATCCCTGCATTTGTGATTTATTTTGAAGCACTTAAGATGCAGRTAAGAGTATAATTATTAATCGAATTTTAAAAATAAATAGATATGTGAAGGTTAATTTAGAGTGTACATTTTTATTCAAAAATTATTCCTATTTTTTATTACAGCTCCTAATATGTAGTTTAATAGGCATCAAGCCTCTATATTTTTTCTTTTAAAAAAACATTTTAATAATGTATGCTAAAATTTCTAATACATCACAAGACTGAAAAAAAATGTTGCTTGTACTTACCAAATTCAAATCTTCATTTTATTTTTATGTCTAGAAATTCAAGAACTTTCTCTTCTGAAATACAGAATTGTCTTGAAAACTATTGGCATATTTTTTTGTTCTGAATTTTTTGGGGCTGCCATTGAAGAGGAAAAGAAATCTTTTTCTCTTGCAGTTCCTCAGGTGAAACCTGAAGTACGCAGTGATAAAAACAATAAATAAATAAATAAAAATAAAAACAGATAGAATAGATTGCATTTAGTTTAACACCATCATGTAGTTCATTGTCAGTCAATAAAAGCTGGGATTAGAACAGAGAACTATAAAGCAAAAAAACTGAGTTCAAATATTAGGTACATGGATAAATTCTTATTGAAGTATTTCCAGCAAGGGTGATATTGTCTGATTCTCTGAATAGCTAACCAGTGGTACTGCTTGATCCCATTTACATGAAAACAAGCTCTATTCATAAACATATTCCAAATCCACATGGATGTTCAAGAAAAAATGTGCATGATTACAACAAGCAGCGATATGTTTATATTCATATATTTACATTCAGACTTTCATAAATGTTGTGTGCAGGGGTGGAAAATAAGTTATTTCACAGAACAGACAGTCTATTAGTTAACAGCTAAATTTAGTAGCTCAACTAGATTATAAAATAAATAAGAGGCAAACTGTGAAAGCTAGTCATTATTTAACCATTCAGGATTTTGACAATAAAAATAGTTTCATGGTTCAGCAGTTTCTAAATAACTCAGAAAATGTTAACTATGAGATAAAAAATAAGGAAAAAATATCTTAGTGAGGCCACACCTGGAAGAAGGATATACTGGAAAAAAATAGTGAAACACTGAATTTTTTAAGGTATATCCTACCACCTGCTTTTATTGAGTGGCAATTTCAAGGCCAGGTGAATCTCGAATCTGCCACAATTTCAAGGTTTCATTTGAYCTGCACTTGCAGATATAAAGTTATGCAGGTGATGGGGGTTTGAATAAGAGGGACGATGGAGGGGAGGGGCGAAATACCAAGTGGCCCTGTACCAGGGAAAGAACAGTGGCTACAACAGGACATTTCCTAAGCTCCCAAGAGTCCCAGATACCTATTTATTTAAGATGGAGGATATATTCTTCTAATTATCAAGAYAGAAAGTTGCTGAGATTTTTAATCCAAAGAGAAATTCAAGGACCTTAGAGGTTGATCGAGTTAAAAATATCATTGCCACCCGGCTTCTCATGAACAGGATTTTCATACATAATTTTAATTTAGAAAAAAAATATGGTCTAGATTCTCATATCACTTAGGAAATGCATAATATCCTACTCTGTTTAATTAAGCTGATCATTCTTACCTTTTCGGCATGTAGGTAAGTATTTACCTAGCAGATGTCTGGAAGCCTATCTCACATTGCTTTCACCTCTGAAATTCTTTCTTAAGTCACCAGGAGCTGTGGATACAACAGAAATGGAGAAACAAATTGAAATTATTCTTTAAATAACTTAAAATATATCTGTTTTTCCCTATCAGGTCTTGATTTAATATAAAGAAATCTTTCTGCAGGAATACAGTAAAATCTCTGTCCTTTCTCAGTTGAAATTTATTTTTCATTTTAAGCCTGATTTCTTGCACACACTTTACTCTCAATTGCATTGGAATCTGATGACATGGAAGTAAGAGTTTTTTCAGGTTGTGACAGCCTTATGGTTGAAAGTGAACAAAAAGATAAAAAAGACTGTATGCRCTAGGCACTGTACATTAATGCAATMATATCTGAAGTAGATCATAAACTAAGCTTTTTACCCCTTATAAATTATGGAACATAATTTCACATCACAGCCTTAAAATATAAGCTTGTGGTTTCAAGACATAGGAAAATAGGATAAAATATACTAGCTTTAACTGAATAGGGAATTTACCTGTTTTTTGGTGGTGGTGGKTTTTTTTTTTTTTTTTTTTACCATTACTCCCATACAAATTTTGGGGTTTTGTGTGAACTTCATTTTTTATTTTTTTTTTTAAGAAACAATAATTTAAAATGAAGGAGAGAAAGAAAAAAAAAAAAAGAAAAAAAGGAAAAGAAGGAGCTGTCAAGATTGCCTGTTCACCCAGATTTCACAGGTGAACAGCACTGACTAAGCAAAGRCCAAGAGTCATAAATCATGGCTCTTGCCTCTTTGCCTCTGTAGGTTCCTGCCTCTTTACTGCTGCACTCAGAGACTTCTTGCTGACCAGAGAAATTCTTACTATTCCTGTTCCTTCTACTGGACACATGAATCATTTTTTATAGAAAAAAAAAATGTTTTAAAGTACTCGTGGCAAGAGGGCTCACACAGTACAGTCCATTTTTTCTTCTGCATGTAGATATGTTCCGGGTGACGTAGTGTCCTATAGTGCCTATCCATATAGAGATGTACCTGACATGAATAGGGTTAAAATTCCCAGGAAACATTAGAGATGAGAGATATCACTTTATCTGCTATTTTATTTTTATTTAAGCAAACCTTTGTCCAGTTCTCCCACTATGATTAATTGAGGCTGAGAGGTAGCCATTGTGCTTATTTCTAAGTTTTAAACTCTGTTTGGGTTATTTGAGAAATTCAGCATTTCAACACATTGGTCTTATAATGCATAATACAATTATATTCTCCCTGTTATATGTGGAATATCCGTATCTAAATACCCATGCTATTCTGTTCTTGATGACTGGTCTATGTTTTGTAGACTACCTTTTTCTTCGTTCTTTTCATATATTCTTTATATTCTTTTAAATGTATCAAACCTGGAAAAAAATCACTTGGTTCCACCCAGAAATATGCATTTCAGAGAAGAAAGGAATTGGAGAAAGTATAAAATGAATCATAAAGAATGGACAAATTCCTTATAATGTGGAACTTTAGCATGGCACATATTGGGAAGTAATTTTATGGCAGAGAAGGCATGAAAAATAATGAAGAAAAATCACGTTACTTGTGGCCTGCTTGATAGACTCTTTCTTATCTGAATCACCAATATAAATGCAGCCCTTGGTAGTAAGAACTGAAAGGCATCAGTTGCTATCTGATGGTTGTTCACTAACCATTGTAAATGCACTCTCGTCCACATGTCCACAAATACCTAGTCAAGAGTGATTGGCACCCTGGTTGCCACCATTACTATCCACATTAAGGTACTGAGGGGCAGGAAGAATGAATTATCCCCTCAAATCATGAGGCAATCACACCAAAATAGGGCTGAACGTSTTGACAGCATTGCATGGGAAAATTGACTCGGCTGCTGTCCTTGCAGGACCCATGCTGGAGATGAAGGATTTCATTCTTGAGATGGGACAACTCTGTATTGTCAGGGTCATGGTGTACCTTTATATAAATAGACAGAAGCATATAAGTAGTACAAATATGCATAATAGATAATAAATGAATATAATGACTCTAAATAGAAAAAAAAAAAAAAAGCCTTTGTAGTAAGGCATGAAATACAGCAGAAAATACTCTAATAAATTCCATATCCTGCCCATATAAAAGGTATGTAAAACATTAAATTTGTGTTATATGTTATTGATCCTGATTTCTGATATGGTAGTATTTTGATAGCTAACACATGTGATCTGTGAATTTCAGCCACATAAAGGATGGTTTCATGCGGATTCTTTGGCTTTGATATAAATAATATTTATTTCAAGTTTCAGTTGTTTTCGTTTAAATTTTTTATTAAATAGTGCATGAATTGGAAAGAAATGTAAACCACAGTTTCTCTTTTACTGCATTGTGTAAATATACGTAATTAGCCTTGTACTTATCTGCATTAGTATCATTAGAATTGAAAACCCATTTTAATCTGGATTCTGTTCTCTTCTCAATGTCAGCCTGTTTCTGGACCAGTACAGAGCTAGCCTTGTTGATGCAATAAAGAGATTACTCCAACCCAGTGTAAGTATGTTTCTATTTTCTCCTGAACACTGGCTTCAGAATAATTAGTCTGTGCACAATGATTGAGAGAGTAATGGAATGGCAGGATTAATGTCATGTAATACTTTAATACTTATTATGTCCAACTTCAATTGAGTCTTCTAATCTATCAGATTCTTTCCTAATCATAAACTAGGAAACTTCTTATACTTGGCCTTCTGATAAGAAACACAGTGGGTAGTAAAATAAATGAAACCGCTTCAAAGATAGTGTGAGATTATTTTTATCAAAGCGTTTCTTGAGTATTTTCCTTTGATAATAATGTCTTCATATTAAAGTAAAAGTATGATATTAAAAGTTTTTATGTTGGCTTCTGTCATTTGTAATCCCTTCAATAGTAACCTTTGTCATTGTGTATTTATTTATTATGAAAGATATTTTTTTCTTTTCATTTCTGTTTWTATAAAATGAATAAAGCCCTTGCAGCCTAAAACTACTTTTTCCGTGTGAACTAAGCCCTGTATTTACATATTTTATATTTTAGGAAATAGTGAAATTAGTCTTTCCATAAATTGCTCTGCATATTCTACATTCATGTTTCCATGAATATTACTGAGGATATTGCACAATATTTTACTGATGCTCCTTTTATTCAGATTTTAAGCTAAATTTCAGAGACACACCATTCAAAAAGAAACTATTATATTCATATACAAATACCAAACAAATAATCTTAAATCTTGAAAAATAAAAAAAAAAAAAAAAAGGGGGGGRRRWWAARAAAMAAAAAAAAAGGAGAGAAAATGCATGAAGTACTCGGTATGTGTAGGAATTTGAAACAGGAATTTTGCCTTTTGTGCTTGCCAAATCTTCCAATAAGGGAATTCTTTCCATTTCAACACAAAAGTATTCCATCTTAGGAATGCATTCTCTAAACTTTATTTGAGAATTTTATTATTCCTTTTCTGCAGAGATTTTCTCTGTAAGAGGAATTCTCTGTAAGACTTAAACGTGCAAAGACTTAAGAAACTAAGTCATTTTAGTGATGTAAAGTAATCCCATTCTTTGCTAAGAGTGATCAGGTTTCTATTCTTAGTTCTACCATGGACTTCCCTGAGTGACCTAGGGCAAGTTACTTAAGATTGAGTGATTTTAATGAGCTACAGTACAAGCCTACCAAGAAGGCAGAAAAAAAAAAAAAATGTAGCCGTCCTGAGAAGAAAAAGGGTACCGAAATATTTCTGTAAGTGGCAGCAAGCAGAAATTAAGTATCTCCTGCCCAGAGTGATGTATTCTGGCTTTTGTGTACCTTAAATTTTTAGAGTAGAATCATTGTGGAGACCAATAGGGATCTGGAACACAAAGCTTTAGCCCCACATTAAAAAGGAATATTTTCAGTCCAGATCAGTGTCCTCATCTGGTTCTCTGGGTAACCCCTGAGCTGTACAGGCTCAATGAAAAGCTGGAAATGTAGGCTGGGAGTAGGAATGTGTTAAATAAGATCCCTGGTCCAAAAAGGACATGCTGAATGAAGATGTCTTCAAGCATATGCCTGAAGTACAAAATGTTCATACAGTTCTTTTTATTTTTTACAAATCTATGGATAGTATCAGAGGAAATTTTGTTAAATGTCAATATTTTTTGGCCTTGAAAGAAAAAAAATTAAAAAATAATGGACTCATTGACCAGCTTCAATAATTAAGATGATGGTCAAAAATAAGATATTTGATTAGGTTCATTGTTCTGTAAGAATTATCTTGTCTGAAAGATAGAAGTTACAATTTGGTGAAATTGATAGAGGAATGATCTGAAATTAAAGAGGTATGCAGATTCAAGACACCTTGTTCTAGTGCATCTGGCTGCACTTGCGTTATACAGCTAAGATTAAACAATTTTACCAGTTTTTAGTGCATGCTAAGCTGTACACCATTACATTCCTTCTATAAGTTMCAGCAAATGTCTTCAAGGAAAATAATAGACAACAAAGCTGAAATCAAAATTAGAGTAAACGGAAAATAATGGATATCCTCACAAAGCTATTTTGAAATAGGAATTCAGCACAGATAATCTATTCTTACTGTTCCTTAAAGAAGATAAATTTATCTGTGGCATTTCCTATTTTCTTAAGGATGTTATTTCTGGTCAACAGTGCTATTAGAATTATGGGTCATCATGATGTCACAGAATGAGGTGTTTTGGGTAACATTTTGTTTTTCTGAAAACAATGCTCTTAACCCTGGTCATCTCAGTCTGATTGGCCTCATGAACATTTGTATTGGCACAGGAAGAGAGGACAGGAAACTCATTGCAGACAGAAATGAGCAGCCGCCACACAACCAGGAGCTGAAATTTCTTATTTGAATTTGTTACAAAGGCAAATGTCACCTCTAAACTGATTCTGGGAATTAGACCCTCAAATTTTACATCACACAAATGTATCTGGAGTGGCTGTGTTTTATTCCTCTTCTAAACAATCTACTTGATTTGCAGACATTATTTTGCTTTTTCATAACATAAAAATGCACTTTTAATTTTGCTCTCAGATTGAGTTGTTTGCTTGCACATTTTCTTAAAATAATTTTTTTTTAATTGAGTTTGATTTTTCTATGGACTATCCRTGCACAATCCCAGTGAAGTCAGTCAGATGTTATTAAACCATAAATATTACTCCCAGAGAAAAAGAAAGGAAAGGTTGGATTTAATAATGATTGATGAGTAAAATTAATCAAAGTCATGTCCAAAATCTGAACGTCTGTCCTATTATCTTACTATAACATTTTAGTGACACATCGGACTATTGTGACTGAAAGAAAATGATAGAAAAGAAACGTATTTTCTTCACTATTTTGCTGGAAATGTCTGCCTGGCTGAGGAAAAGYCCTATTTAACTTTAAACATTCATTCTAAATTGGGAGACA
Source organism: Nothoprocta perdicaria (assembly GCF_003342845.1). NCBI lineage: Eukaryota > Metazoa > Chordata > Aves > Tinamiformes > Tinamidae > Nothoprocta > Nothoprocta perdicaria. Next base: position 2,745,236 of record NW_020455677.1, read on the forward strand.
TTTCTGATTTGTAAGCTTTGAATTCAATAACTGCATTACTGGTGCATAGTCCATCAAGTATAGATCCAGGCCACTGCTCTAATTTTGTTACTGTACATCAACTAAGAAATGAAAAACGTTTTAAAATTAGAAATGTGATTGCAGCCCCACAAAGGTAGCAGAATTACACAAATCAGGCAGCTGACCTGAGGCTAYTTTAAACTCACGTTGTAATAGACCAAAATTGACCACAGTGTCTGACAGTTTGGAGGAGAATATCAAATGATAAACTTAATCACGATTTATGGTTGTTTTTTATCCATAAGTGTCAAGATACACAGATGCTTTAGATGCATGCTGAGCAGAGGAATATTTTCTTACCCCATTGAAGGAGCAGGCCAAAAGTAATTGTGCAATGATTTCCATGAAAAGCTCTTGCTTTTTTTTCAAGCTGTTTTGAGCTTTTCAGTCTGTTTTTAAGAGATATTTAGTATTGCTTTACGTTCTATTATCTCATRTTTCTCTTTTGAATGGAATGTGAGAACATTAGTCTAGATGCACTGTGAAAATGAGTGACTGCACAGAATGCTGACCCCAAGCTGCAGCCTTGAAAGATGCCACTGGTGTGTGAGCATTGCTGCCTCATCAAAGCCACCGGAATGGTGACCAGTGGTGGGGCTGGGTCTCCACACAAGAGATGCAGCCTTTCCTGAAATCTGTGCGTGAATCCTGTGGTCAGCAAGCTTTGCATGAAGGATGTGTTTTTCATCATGCTAACCACTCTGTGGATGTGCTGATGAAGAAGGAGGACTCCAGTGGAGTCCTGTCCTTCTTAGCTGGCAGGGACCTAGGCAGAGCAAGGTTTGGAGGASAGTGAGATGGCAGCAGGAGGATGATCTTCAKCTGAAGACTTTCTTTGCCCCTCATTTCTGTCTGATGATATTAAAGCATGCCCAGGATGTGAGGGACTTATGATGCATTTCRTACGGATTGTGAATTTCCTGTGTTTAATGTTTTTCATCCTGAGCTGAGCCTGTATTCAGACCGAATATTTATATAAGCAATGCCAGTGCCTTTGGTGGAGCAACCTCCATTTGCACTTCGTACTTAACCATTGAGTTAGAGTTATAGGTGCAAAAAGAGACAAAAATGGGCTGCTTTGGATGTTGGTCTCCTTTGTGCTTCAGTTTCACATGAGAAAAACAAGGATAACAGGATTTCCCTGCCTCACAGAGACTGTGTGAATAAACATAGAGAGCTATGGTATTAATAATTGGAGTATTTTAAGTTCATGTTAGTACAGACCCTAGATAGACACTTTTTATTGCCTCACTGCATGTTGTCTTAGCATATGTGTGCACTAGCTGCAGCACACAGATGCTCTCAGCAAAGTATCTGTCAGCATCGTAACCTCCCAGCATTTTTCCTTCCCATTGCAATTCTCTCTTGTGGTTTCTTTTTCCATCTCATGTAGGAGATTGCATTTACTCAAGCTGAACATTCTTCCAGGGTTTCTTACTCATTTTATTACTTTTCCCTAAAGATTCCTAAAGATACTTTTCGCCTCTTCAGCTGATTGCAGCACCTCCCAAATTCCCATTATGTCTCCAAAATACAGAAGTTACATAGAAGAACTCACAGTAAACTTTGTGGCAGCTGCCCGCAACATGATATGTTGTTGGCTGATATTATCCCTTGTCTACAACTCTTCAGCTAGTTTTCATTCCATGTGACAGAATATAATATTCAGCCAATTAGAATTAGTTTTGCGAATAAGATTTGAAGAGATGTTGTATCAAGTATGTTAAGCTTGGGACGAGGTATCTAAAATATATCAGTTCAAGGTAAAGCCATTTTTATTTTCTTAAACACATAAGAATGAGAAAAAAAATAGTTGGTAGTCTGTAGCATACTGCCTGGGCATCACAAATGGCCCAGTCATCTTGAATGATCCAGCATTACTATGCAAGAACATTAAATTGTGCTTTAAAATAAATTTGCCAATTTAAGGTCAAAATCAGCTGCACTGCTCAGGTGGTCCAAAACGTCCTTAGAAATAATGATTGGGTCTGTTTGCCTTCTACTTCTCCTTATTTTACACTGTTATAATTCCACAGACATCAAATGAGACATACTCTTCTGTGTGTGTGAGTTAAAAAAAGAAAATCATTATTTACCATTTTTACATGATCATGAGCTAGCAAATGTATTTTGCATTGAATGTATATTTTGTATGCTTTTTCTATGTTTTATTTTGGTAATTCATAGCCACTATTATTATGTGAAAAGATCAAATGTATTGCAGTTGGCAGTTTTCTAAAGAAAATATTTATTGCTTTCTCTTTTGCATTTGTTTAATCATAAAAATCTTGCATACTCTGAACAATTATTTATGTTACCCTATTTGATTATTTTTCCAAGAGAACAATTGACTTTTCCAATCTGAGTATATTAAAAGCTTAGTCAGGTGTATGTTATATCTGGTTCCCTTCCAGTTTTAAAAATGTGTAAATTCTCTTTTTAATGTTTCAGGGAAAAGCAATGGTATTTGCTCCACTCAGAGGGAATACTTTAAACCAGTTTTGCAATCTAGCTGAAAAAGCTGGTTTCTCTATCCAAAGACATGAAAATTATGATGAACACATTTCGAACTTCCACTCCAAGGTTAGTTTTCTGCTTGTGTTAGATAACACTTTAATCCGCACTGCATTTTGAAGAGATCATGGTCCTTTTGGCAGGTAACCTAAATGTTTGATTAAAGTACTCCTTAGGTGTGCTGTTTCTGAACAGCTATTTTTGTATCTGATTATTTTGTGTGGTAGAACCATCCTTTATCTCTGCACGTCTAGAAGAGTTTTGCAGAAGCATCTCCTGTTTACTCTTTTTATTCAAAGAAATCTAATTTATGAGAGTCTTTGTGTGTGTGTGTGTGTGTATGGTTAGCCACCTATAAATATACAGCACGCTAGTATTTACATTTTAATAAAAAGCTTGCAACTTCTAACTAGGTTAAATACTGAAATGGATTGAAATAAATAGGAGGTGAATGTCTAATTGTATCATATCGTACCTTAAATCCTTATCTCTGGCTGCTTTATGGCTGGGTCAGTTGGCAGCTTCAAACTGCTAAATCTCATACAGAATTTCACAGTTGTGGGGTTATATGTCAGATCGAGGCGCTACAAGATTTAGGTCAAAAGCACTTATCTGAACGTGATTTCTAAGCTTGCTTACATAAAGCTACTGTTATCAGTCTCTTGTTTATTATTTATAAGTACAGGGTAATACAGGATATGAAGAGGAATGTGCTTCACAGAAAACTTTTTAGAAATTTCTTGTTTTCCTGTGTATAAGTGCTTATCAAAATCATATTTATTACTTCCAATTCTGAGATCTCTATTTCATATCATAAAGAAATCCACTGGTTTGGGTCCCCATGACCTTAGACATAACCTCTTGCAATTGCTCTTGGAAAAAAAAAGGCATGTTCAAGTTTGAAGCAATATGATTTTTTTTTTAATGAGCATCATCAAAAGATAGAAATCAGATTATGCTAAAAGTATATATGCATGTGATCAAATTATAGTAGGGATCAAATTTAGCTCTTATTGTGTTATCTTATATTTAATAAAGCCTTCCATCAAAACTACCTAGAC
>NW_020455677.1:2753870-2826591 GCF_003342845.1 Nothoprocta perdicaria
CTGTGACAGTACTTAACATTAAGATTTCTTCTTGTAGTTCTTAAATGTTTAATATGTAGTAGTATCATTTTCACTAAGGAATACAGCTAGCCAAGAACTGTCAGGTATTTAAAAAATGCATTCATATAATTTGCTTACTTTATTCATTTTTTTATTTGCAGTTGAAAAATGAAGAAAAAGATACATATGAGGAAAACCTTCATTATCCTTTTCTTCTTGTTTTAACCAAACACAGATAGAAGATTTGTTTGTCTTAAGATGGACTGCTGAAAAAAAAATCATGTACAGGAATGGTTGGGAGATGAGAGGGATTCTGCTTTCTCACCTATTGTTCCTGAGTGATCATTGCAGAAATATTTCTAATCGAAGCACTGAAAAAGATATTGTGKTTTTTTTTCATATATCACTGTGTATAAACGTTGAGGCATCTATCTGGTATTATTTTACAACTTATTTTTCCAATTGTATTCCTGCCTAAAATCAATGGGACTTCATTGTAAACATTAACAAAGGTGTAAATCTTCCATCTCTCTTGTGCCTTTAAACTTGCATGCACTTTTGCTAATCTCTTCAAATGTTATTTTGGGGTTCTGTTTGAAAATACATGAATAATGTGTTTTGTGGTAGTATATAGTTGTCTGTAGAGGAGTTGCATTTTCCTTTAATCAGGAAGGCAATACTTTTCTTAAAATCTTTAAAGAGGGCATGTATTGCAGCCTAGGATTTTTCTGTCTTTCTTGAAATTCCGCTGTTGATTGTTCTATCCGTTCAGAATTGAAATGTCCAAATTTGCTTCAGTGTTGAGGGGTTTTGTCATATATATAAGTATGTGTGTGTGTGTGTATATCTTTCTTTCTTTTTTTCTTTTCTTTTTTTTTTTTTTTTTCCTCTCCAAGCAGGACTTTTCTTCTGTAGATGTATAAGAAATTATGCGTCAGACAAAAGCCTCATAAACTGACCATTTGTCCTTTGGACACAATAGCCTGCCCAGCCCCTCTGCTCCTCCTCTCCAATTATGTGTGATTAGTCTCAGTGTGTTGTGTCAAGAAGGGGGAGTGTGCTGAGTGCTTATTATCTGTTTAGGTACAAGAAGAGCACATTTAGGTTCTGCCTATGAATGGAAAGTGAGCCTTTATCAGGACTAAAATCTAAATGCTACTGTCCCAGAAATTGCTTTAAAAAAATACATCCTTTTCTGAAACAACCTGAGAAACACTATAGCAGCTGAAGGATTTTGGAGCTTAATCAAATTACCTCACTTGGACTAGTTTATATTGTGATATACTGTGTCCCAAGTGTTTTATAAACATTTAACATGACATTTCCTCTATTGGGAAAGGCAAAAATCCTACAAAGAAACAGGAAAATTTCTTTTTTTTTTTTTTCTGAACAGTTTAACAGAGCAATTTAATGACTTTTTAGGAAAACAACTTGGATCATTAAAGAATCTCTTTAACCAGAACACTTTGAAAATGATGAAAAATGGGAGAGATGGATGGAGAGACAGACAGAGGACATGAGTGAGTGATGGAAGTCCTAAATGCCTGKAAGCATAGAGCTTCGTATTGAAATACATTAATTAAAATAATTACATTTTGGCAATAAGCTTTCTTCCGCATTTAACAAATTGGGCAGCATGTAAACCACAGGCTTGTGAAAGTCTCTTTCTGCTCACTCTTCTTCTCAAACAAAATTCTTCACTACCGGTTTGCATGTCCTTGTATTCAATACTTTTTATGCTCCATTAGAGCACCTAGATGGATCTCAGAAGGCATAGGTCAAGTCGCAGTTAGATCATACATTTCTTTCTCACAAAAACTTGAATTGCAATGCCAAGTGATGGGCTAACATCACAATAACAGCAATTTATTCCTCTTTTGATAAAAAGCAGCCTATTCTCAGTGTTAGATAAAGACCAGGGGCAATGCAAACCAACCATTTATCCTAGAATTGCGTAGTAGATATGCCCTATGGCTGGTATGAATTTCATATTCAAACTCTTGTTGCAAGATAATCCTCTAATAAGAAATTAAATGCATTTAGGAATAGTTGAAAGTTACTGTAAGATGACTTTAATTAATTTTGTATTTTTGGACCCACTGAGCAGTACTTATCTTTCCTCTAAAAATATATACAATGAAATGTGTATAATCAACAAAAGAATGTAAAAAATAGCAACCTATATGAATCTTTTGTTTTTAAGAGAGCTTGAACATGTACTGTACGATGGTCTAATGAAGATCCCCAAAACAGAACCTGTGCCACTGGAAATTTTGTTYTCAGCTCTAAGAAGCAAACAGTTTTACTCAATGAGTAGCTGATAATTGCTTTTTATTTCCTTAGTGTCTGTAGCTTGCGCTGAAGGCTTTGCACAGGTGCTGCCGTCCTTAAAGTGCGTAATTGATGGCTTGTTTACCAAAGATGCATTTAGGCTTCATCCTGCAAACTCGCACTGTAGCTCCACAGGCAGCAAAGTTACTCATCTACATAAGTGCTTGCAGGTTTGGCCTGTGCAGATATTTTTAGAGGTATATAGGCAAGCTTTTTTTTTTTTTTTTTTGTCTTGTTTTTTGAAAAGTCACAGCTGCAGAGTTTTGTGCTTGTGAGAGACTAAAAATATTGTGTTTTCTAGACATCTGTGAGAGCCACACGCTTTAGGAGGTCTGACTGGCTTGATAAAATGTTTCTGAACTTGTATTTTAATAAAAATACAATGTTTATTAATCAGTACCTCAAAGATCTTTGCTTAAAAAAAGTTAGGCAGGTTATCAATCAGGCCTGCAAAAACATATTGGAGCCTTTTGTGTGTCATGCTTTAGCCAGCCCCTCATACTTTGTGTATTTTTAATGATATAGCGTACTGTGTTCCATAACAGAATATTAAGCTTAATTAGTTTGTGTTTGCAAAGCACTTTGAAGATGAAAGACACTGTACAAGAGCAATGCTGTCTTCCCTGGCAATAGCAAATTAGGCTCATGCGAGTTTTCCCTCACATGTGTCAGTAGCTTTAGAGCAATATTGTGTCCTCCTTTCTCAGGAAAAAATGGTGGAGAGAAATGATCTTCTTGTGGACATCCCCACGGGTGCAGTGCTAGTGCAGCTGATGCCATTGGCAGTGAGTTATGATCTGTAGAATAAAAAAGCCCAAGAAAATAATACTCCGTTTCCTACTGTGAGACCTGGCAAAGACTTCCTGGAAAATAACAAGCCAGTCCTACCTAGTAAGATACTGGAATAACAGGACAAGTCTTTCAATTTGGGGAATATATTTGATTTGAAATGAAAAAAAAAAAATCTTAAATGCAAGCTGAGCCCAGAAAGCTCACTACCCTAGGTACCAACCCTGTTGGGAAATTTGTGTTAGACGGGTCAGCTGTGCTTTGCCCGTGGTTTAAGACGGGGGAAGTGGGATTTAAGCCCATGAAAAACAGCCTTGCATGTTGAGTGCCTCAGACCAAAGAGGACGCAGCAGTGGAGATTTGGGCGCACCTCTGGGCACAGCAAGTGGCACCAGYGATGCAGAAGGTGCTCAGAAAGTAGGTACCAATGGCTATATYTAAAACGTTTTATGTGCACCGTGGTCGTTCCTTGTTGTTTCCTGAAAGGGGAAGAGACTGTTTTCTTGGTTTATGTCTTCTGCTTATCTTATTCATTTTTCTGAGTTTGAGCAAGAGCGTTTGCTAGCCCTTCGCTGTCGCAGATCAGAGGGCTGGTCCTGGTGATAAGTGCATCAATGTATTTTRTGAGATGGAAGAGCATGGGAGAGCTGGTTTGCAATTACATCATGTAAGCCAGCCAAAAGCAGGACACACTGGTGTAAAGTCCCATAGCACTAAAATGAAGCCAGTACATAACRAATTTGAAGCTGAATGAATAAGCGAAGGGTCAAACCCTCAAATATTATCGTGCCCATTTCCCAGATCCAGGAGGCCGTGGCACAGACAGCATTACTGTCTCACTTCCCTGTAGCCGTATCRAACGTGGCCAATACTCTCTAGATCTGATCCCAGATTTTGTGAAGCTAAGTGCGGCATCTTCTCTGCAAGATCAGTCACCTCCTCTGACCTGTGGACTCTCTTCAAACAGCTGAATGTAACAAACCTAACTTTTCTTTTCCAGTTTTAAAGGATTTAGCCTATTAAGTCTCCTTGCTTAGTCAGCAGCTGGCTTACTGCCAAAAAAGCCTAGCATATTGTTGTGGCTGGGTAAAAGCTGGATATTTTCCATCTCTTGTCCAGCAGTGACACTGGATCTTCATTGTCTTCTTGTGTGTAAAGTGTGCGGAAAGTGGAGGGAAGCTGCATGGATCGGTAGTCCAGATGGCATTCCACAGCCTGAGAAGAAACATCTTGACCCTTGAATCTGGGTTAAACTCAACAGATGCCAAAGCCCCCAAAACAAAGAGCTGTCGTGGCTGGCAACACTGGCGGAGCAATAGGACTTTAATAGCAAAAATTATCTGTATTTTGGATGTATTTCCCTGCCAACAGTCAAGGTAGTGTCATTTGTGGGACTTATTTGTGGGATTTATTAAAAACAAGCCGTCCAAATGATTTTCTGTGTTGGAGGCGTTTCTCCTTCCCTTGTAAGACGTTGCTCCTGGATGATGGCTTATGCCAGCAGCAACGGATTTGAGYGTGCAGCCTGTGCTGTGCCCTGCTAAAGCCGGCGCTCTAAAAGGCCTGTTATTTCTTCCCAACTCTGACTTCAATTAATGTACTTTTAAAATGATTAAACAGATCATGCTGTGACTTCTAAAATGTCAACAAGCTTCTAAACTTGGGAGACAGGAAAGTAATAAAATAGGTAATAGGAGATTCAATAGTTAATAGAAGCCCTGAAGTGTGAGTGTATACAGTAGCCGTATATTGGAAACTGTGCAAATGAAGATGGCTTAGTATTGCAAACTGAGGAAGAAAATTGTTTTTAATTAGCACCTTCATAAGAACTGCTGATTAATACTGTTTGGTTTGGTGAAAAGCTTTCAGCTGAGTAATTTGTACAGCCATTACAACAGTTTTGTTAGACCAGGACTCCTGTTGTTAAACACAAACAGCAGATGATAATGGTGGAAGATGAGTTTGTCATGTAACAATTTACCTTATTGAAAAAAGCTTTATATAAAACCCAATACAGTAGGTACCAGCAGAAATCACATATTTTAAATCCTTTCAAGATTGCAGTGTGCAATGCTAGTGTGTTTTTTTATRGACTAGAAACAGATTTTATATCATTTATAAAATTATATATACAATATAAAGGTGTTGTAGCATGGACAGACCACTTTACTGGTAATGCTTTACATCAGGACAGTAAAGTGCTGGTATATTCAAACACTTTCTAAGTATACAAAGTAGGGCTAAAAATTGAAAGGTAATTAAGTAATATTGTTCCCATGCAAATGTATGTTTGTGCATTATGCACTGAAATTACATTTGGTGTTTGCGCAATGTCTGGTATTTATACCCAAGGTTTTAAGGAGATTTCTCCCAGGTAAACTACTGTTCGCTGCTTTTGCTTACTGTTCTTTTCCGTGGACAACAAAAAATTAAAAACTCTTATCCATATCTCAATAATACGGGAACATACATATTTTCCTGGCCTAGATAGGAAATTTAGTGCAGTCTGCAGAAACAGAGGGATTTTATTAAATGTGGTAACAATAAAGGAATATCTGCACTAAATTATGACGCTAACCAAGGATGGTAAGATCTGTAAATTATTGGAGTGCTATAATAGAACATGAGAGTTTTCCTTTAGACAGGCCTTCGGGGTAATAACAAGGGTTGAGACTCACGACAGTGCCAAATAAGCTTTAGACAGCATAATAGTCTGCAAAGAAAAGCCACAGAGCACTAATGTAAAAGAAGAGCTGTCCACCACATGCAGTAAAAATCACCAAAGGTCATTTTATGGTAGCAATTGTGACATAAAATTGGTGGTCATGCTACATGTCTAATACTCAGCACAGCTTTATAAATGATGGGCCCCTAGCGATGGCTGTCATTAAGTGCTTTCATCATAATAAACTTTAAACTGTTGGCTTTATGAATCGCCAGCCAGCTTCAGCTGTTCGTTGGATGGAGCTTGCAGTGCCTTAAGTGTGACAAGGCCTATTAGGAACTGCAACCATGTTTCAAGCGTACTTGGCTTTCCCACTCCTGGGGTGATTGCTGCCTATTAAATGGCATCTGGGAAGATTTTCCTCCAGCAATCTCTGATCAAGAGCTTTTTTGGGCTTTGACCTGCATTTCCTTCAAGACTTTCTCTGAGGAGTTTTATAAGAGCAAAACTCCAGAGGATTTATAGCCACTTCTGATTAATACCTTTTCAGTTTTTCTAGCAACTCTCCCACTGCTACATGGAGAAAAGCTTTCATTGTTCCTAAGGTGCTTATTTGTGACCTTTTCTCTGCTTTCTGATTCCCTCTAACATGTTCTCACTGAAATCCTTGGTGTGCAACCAAGACAGTTGCTGAAGTTACTGCAGCTTTGTGGAGAGTGGCTTTGGGAGCTAAAAAAAATAAAATGAATTTAGAAAGAACTCCTCCCATTCTCATTTCAGCAGTGGCCTCACAACTCACTGTAACAATTAAATACGAACTGGTCCAGTTCACCATCCTAAACACTGTGCACCTCATCAAAGGTAGAGAAACTGCTAATTCCTCAGGACTCCAGCTGAGGTGAATATAGATACATGCAGTCTCTTCCTTGAAACGTGCCTCCCAAATCCCTTCGTGGAGGGACAGCCTTTTTAACCTGCTCACAGGCAGGGAAGCGAGCCCTGCTGGGGCAGGGCCCTCTGACAAGTATTCCTGTAGCAGCTTCCTCTCATTTATAATGAAATTGCCCCAGTCCCGAGCTCACTGGTGTTCCCTCAGCCTGTTAGGATGTCCTTGGCGGAGAGGCAGATCCTGAGCAATTTGTAGCTTTGGAAAGACAGCACCAGCACCCAGCAATTTGGAGCAGCACTGCCGGTGCCCCGAATCTCCGCAGGAGACTCCCTCAGCTCCATGCTGAACCCGCACTTGGGCTGGCTTGCACTCAAGCTTCAGCCCCAAAGGTGGCAAATTCCAAGAGCCTGAGTGCGCCAGGGATCACGATACCACTGAAAGATAAAGTTACGTATAAAGATTTTATGAACTAGATTATATTTTCATCCCCCTTATGCATATGAAGTCTTTTAATTTCTATAAATCTTACAGTGACTAAGAATTAAATCGTATTAGTGTGAATAATGCATGTTTAGGGATCACTCATCTAAGAACGTGTAGTATTTAATTTACAAGGACTATACATTTTTCAAATCTCTTAACAAGGAACTTTGAGCACTTCTTGAGTTTTTTTTTTTTTTTAAAAAAAAAAAGAATCTGGAAAGGAAAAATGCTCTGCTTTTCCCAGGATCCTGAATGAGTGACTCGGGAGGTATTGTAATTGTAAAAGCTTTCTGTGTGTAAGAACCTGGCTAATGCTCTTATTAGCATCTTTTTTAATCCAGGTAGCATAATAGTAGAAGTGTCAGATGAATGTCTCAGAGGTAGACCATTAAAAAATAAATGGCAAAACCTTCGAGAGATTAGCATTTGAATCCAGCCMGGAGCTCCTTGAGGTTCTTGGGTGTGGATCCAAGTTCTTAAAGCATAACTATAATGCTAACACAGGCCACATCAGCCTCCAAGTTATTCCAAACAAGACAGTATTAGCCTTAGCTCCAGAGATGCTTCCTCTGGGAGGCAAATAGACAAAGTGCAATTTCAGTCGTGAAAAGAGGTTTAATCGTCTAAAGAAATTGGGAACACAATAAATAACATGTGCTAACGCAGAACTCTGAATAAATACRTATATTTTATTTTGTAATAATGAATGTTAGCTTTTAAATAGGTAATACAAATATAGGGTATTTCAAAATGCCTTTCAAAATCATTAACAGACTCTCACCACAGCTCTGTGCGTTAGAGAATTGTTTCTCTTTTCTCACTTGAAGAAACTGAGGCAAAAGAGCAAAGTAACACAGACACAGAGGACTATACAGAAGCTGGTATCAGAAATGCATTTATAATGCAAGTCTCAATCAATTCTCCTTAAATAAGAAAATCTGATCTTTTAGTGAGACTTTGCTTGTCTGCTTGATACCTTGAGAAATGTGATCTCTACAGCATAAAATTTCATTTGAAATTTGAAATTCCTCCATTCCTCTTTCTGAAAGATGGTATCGATATTGTATTTTTCAAAGGATTTGCTAAAATAGAGATAGGAGCTTGTGATGTATGAAGTCCAAAGAATTTTTAGTTCATCCTCTCCCTTTCCCTAATGTGTTTTAAAGGTAAGCTGCTGATTTTCAAGGCAGAAGAAGCACTGAAGAAAACACACAGCCCTTTGTCATGTTTTTTACAGGAGATTAGAAATGTTAATTTGTTTGGATAGAGCAGAGCACTAAGGATTGTTCCCATAACTTCATGTTGCTTCAACTGCTCTTCATGCTTGGGAGGAATTGAGGAGTGGGCACTTCAAATTAAACCTTTTGTCCCTGTGCAAAATCTATAGATATGCATTTTTTTGCCATTTTTGAGAGGTATACTACAAACCTCCAGAAGTCTGATGCTGTGTGCATTTCCTACTCCAAGCTTTCAGGATGAGGACTACAGTTTAAAAACAAAAAAAAAACCAGCATTTTGAACATGTTTTTTTTCCAAAGGTCCATGTGAATCGTAGCAAAGGCATTAGCGCCGCGTAGGTGTATTCCATAATTGATGCAAACAGTAAAAATGGTGACACAACAGGAAACCCAGTGGTGATTTGACCTTCCCTTTCCAGCACAGTGAACACCGGYAGCTTGGCACATCGCTTCGGAAGGGGCAGGTGGTGTTGCTGTGACTCTGCAATAGCTTGTGCCAGGTTAGGAGCATCTGWGCGCTTAGGTGCCCATCCTGCAGGAAAGGCACTGCCACATAACTGCATGGGGATGGAAAGGAATCATGTCACAGGCACCAACGCCCTGGGCATCTGCCAGATTATGTAGTGAGGTAGAAATATTAGCAAACACGCGAGCAAAGAGTCCATTATGGAAATAAAGGGCATGGAAGAGCACAGAAACAATGAGCCATGTTTTACAGGGAATTACGCGCTGCAGAGGAGAGAAATGGGAAGGAAGAGCCCAAAATCTCCTCATCCAAAAGGGGAGATATTCATCACAATGAAAATCATTTGGAAAGGTGTTCAGCTCAGTAAAAAGGCAGCCCTTTCCAAGCACTTTCAGGGTTATTTTCAGCTGTGAGCAAAGCAGAGGAATATTGCCACCGGGTAGAAATTGCTACCAAACAATGATCAGTGAAAGGCTGAACCCCAGTCCATCTCAGATCGCTTTCGGTCTGCTTTTTTCTTTGCTGTTAGGCCCATTAGCACGTTAGTGACTGTGGAGCCTGGGCAGTGTCCCACTCCTCCATGCTGGGGCAGCAAGGCTCAGAGATGCCCTGCTGCCCCTCCTGGGCTGGGAACCAGCTWCTGAATAACGTGACAGGATGGGGAACATCCCATTGCAGGACAGGGCATCTGGAATGGCCTGCTTGTGCTCCCAGATTTGGAGTAAAAGCAGAATATGTCCAGGAATGTTCATTACAGAAGACTGATAGCAGCCGTGGGGTTGGATGAGACTGTGCTCCTGCAATCAAGTGGAGCAAGACCAGTGTGGTGAGCAATATTGGTGAGATTGAATAGCTTCCAAATGTCTCCAAAGTTAACACAATCTCTAGAATATTAAGACCTTTCTATGCCTAACAATGACATGTGCATGAAGCCACAGACCACAGAAGAGCATCCATCAAGGAGTGCAGACCTAGATCACACAGCATTGCAAAGTGAGAACAAGCTGTGCATGTGCACCAGRAAAGTCAAGAGCTGAAGGAGCAGCAGGGCAGGCTTTGTGTGAGGAAGTCTCCACTGTTCAGCCTGTTTGCTTGACGGGACTGAAGTGTACAGTAAAAAAGAAGAGTAAGATTGCATGTGGCATATGGTTTTGCCTGCAAAGTGATCTACCTCATGCTAATGAAATGATTAGGAATGCATTTTCCCTAGGTAACCACTCTTGCCACCAGGCAGGGGGCATTTTGTGGCCATACAGCCATGCTCTTATTACAGCTGGATGGGATTCCCCTCTTGCAGAGCCACCTTCCATTTCACCTGCTACTGCAACGCACATCACTTCCCACCTGCACTGACAGGGCTGAGCCTAAATAAGCACTGGCAAGGACAGTTCACATCATTGTACAAACAGATATTTGAGTTGCAGGAGCAAGACACATTTTCCTAGCACTGTTTAGAGGCTAATGTGTGTAGTCTTAACAATAATTTGTTTATTCATCCATTCCAGTAGCTTTTTTTCCTGCTGACTTCTATCTAAAAAGCTATGTAATGCACTTTTTATGAGCTATAGGGCAGTTAAGGCTTAAAAGGAATCCATATGGTATCTGAATTGAAAAAAAGGAAAAAAAAAAGTACATGCATAAAAGATCCACATCTAAGATGTGGATATTGTTTTTAATATTATTCTTTTGCTGATTTCTTACCTTTTTATAGCATATAAAGAAAGATAAACACAACATTTAATAGTGGATCCAAACACTCAGTGTAGGATCCAGGATACTCAGTGTAGGGAACATATAGTGAAATCGAAATATTCAGAAATTTGTGATCTGGAGGAGAACCTTCAAATAAGGAAAGAAATTTCATTCTGAACTTTAACAAATACAGAGGTAGCAAATTGGTGCTCTGTTATGAAGCTGTCATTTATATTTTACAGATTAAAAAAAAAAAAGAAGAAATTTAAAAAGAAAAAAGGAATTAAAAAGAAAAGATTTCCAAAGACAGATAGTTCTACAGTAATAGTTCAAAACACTTGTGCTTCCATGAGGGACATTGACAGTACTTTAGCTGCAGGCTGGCTGGGACTTGGGCACTTCTTGGGTTTATCTATACTGACTTCAGCATGTTGAGCTAGGGAGTAGATTGTTGTTGGTTTTGCTCCCTGCCCTAGCTCTGATCAGATATATTGCGGCAAGAAAAATCTTGGTTTGGCTTCAGACATCCACCCACTCTTTCCATACTCAACTTCCTGTTGCAGGGAGCAGAAGGCCAAGCCCCTGATCTTTCAGAGCAGCGCCAGGTCTTGTGATCAGGTTGTGTTACTGCATGGTTAAATGGGAAACATGGAAAGCAATGAGCCAGGTCCTCTATGATACAGATCTGTCCTAAGCAGTAGCATCAACCTAACTCTTCTCTTGGCATTTCCCAAAGATTGCTTCAAGATGATGTTTGACTAGCATCCTCACTGGGAGGACTTGTTTCCCTATGTTTCCCTATCTTTCGTGTGCAGTGTAGACACACATAACCAGTCACCTGTGTGTTTGCTTGTGCTGGAGCTGTCATTTTTCTCTGCTGATTTACCTGGGATGTAACTGAGGCACCTCCCTGTACTGGTGCAATGAAAGGTAATTACCCTTCCTAAAGGAAATACAACTGCACAAATCTCCATTTAGCTCTTAAAAGCTGCTCTAATTGTTGTAAAGCCAACCTGAAAATGTGAACCATCAGAACACATTACACCAGAGCGCATTCATGTTGCTTGTATAGTAAAAGTTTATTTTTACAAGCACTTGCAGTGTCTATCTCATTTAGACTACATAGGACCTTTCCATATGGCCCTCTGACTCCATGAGAATAGAGGCAATTCTCTCTGGGCAGCTTAATATTACAAAGGAAGCCACCAGCACTGTGAGTAGTGTTATCTCAACGAAAATATCCCTGCTGTTGCCCAAACCTTGACCTACTGTGTGGTTCTTTTTCTGTTAACATAACTCACTTGACATCTTTACCTTTGTATACCACTTTGCTGTGATTCCCTACGACCCTTTTAAGGAACTATAGTGGTGTTACAGCTTCACAGCAAAACATAGCCAAATTTGGAAGGGCTGAAGGGAAGGACAAAGAGCTGCTTGTTATTATTTCATACACAACCTTTCCCAAAGAAACAACAATAAAAG
Organism: Nothoprocta perdicaria; assembly: GCF_003342845.1. NCBI lineage: Eukaryota > Metazoa > Chordata > Aves > Tinamiformes > Tinamidae > Nothoprocta > Nothoprocta perdicaria. The sequence goes on from NW_020455677.1 coordinate 2,765,906, forward strand.
ATGAATGTGAAGAAAGTGGCATCCTCACTTTCCATAGGATAACTACAGTGATGCATTCCTCACAGATCTGCCCTTTCTGAATTATCACTGCAAGCTTTTTTTTGTAAAAAAATAAATGCATTGGGGAAGGCAAAGCAGCAACACTGAAAATGAAGTTGCTAATCTCCCCAACATTATTAAAAGCAGCTACTTTTTCTTTTTTTTCTTTTTTTTTTTTTTTAAAGGACCTAGGAATAGACTTAATTGCTACAACTTGACAGGAAAGGAGTAGCAATCCCTTCCCTCACTGACTAGGAGGGAGGCCCAAGTGTTCATGCTGTCATTACCTTGCTCTGCTGAGATCTGACAACTCTGAAGTCCAGACCATGATCTGACATGCGTGATATCACTATTCAGTCTTGTAAGATCTTGTCAGAACCCTTCAGCTCAAGAAGGAACAGAGCTAGAGAAGTACCATGTGCCACATTTCCCCTCCTTTCACTTGGTTATAGTTGTGATAGTTGGACTTTGACATAGCATCATCCACCTTTTGCTCTCATATATCCTATGTGAGCATATGAGACCCAGCTCATATGTTTTCAGTGGTTGGCATCAACAGAAGGAGATAAAAATAGTTCTGTAGTTATGCCAAGTATATGGACAAGGAAATGGCCAAATTAGAGGATGCTGTGCTATGCCTATATTTAGAGGACAAGAGATGGTTATCTGAAAGACAAGCAGTAATGTGGAGATATTCTCAGAGGTTCTTACTTTGCTACCTCCTCAATACTTGTTCTCTTCAAGGGTAGTGAGGAAAGTTGCATCTTTTATTTTCTGCAAGATAATACAAGTGAGGTGATCCACACAGAGCTGAGCCTTCTGACTTTTCACAGCTAACTAGAGTGCTTTATTGCCTCAGATAAAGCACGATTCACTTCTCCTCCTGTCCTTCATGGCTACTTAGATAGCTAGATAACTGAAAGACTTTGGAGCTGGATGGATCCTGAATGCTTCATATAAGGAGCTGTGACGTTGCAGGTGAGTACAGAAAACCTGCATACACAATCTGTGGTTTTGTTTCCCAACTCTACTAGGCCCCTCCTAGGAAAGACTTTGTGTCCATTTGCTGTCACCAGCTTCTTTGTGGATTCCTTTGATTAACCYCCATATAGTCCTCAGGCAGCACAAACACTTTACTTAGGACCTGTCACATCTTTAGGATTCTCCACTGCCAGTACAGACCACACTGAGATAAGGCCTGGCCTTTTCTGCAGCACTGTTGTAATCTCAGGCTTCTTGCAATACCAAATACTTACAGACTCCTGCTCTGGAAACTAGTCAAGTGCTCCAAACCTCACTCACTAGATCTTAGAGAGGTTTCACAGGTTGTAGGAGTAACTATAGTAATTTGCCAGGAAGAGAGATAATTTTCAAATTTTCTGATTTTCTTAGATAATTTGCTCTGTGTCATTCAGTCTGTGAAAATAGTTAAGGAGATTGCTGCTTGAGGTTTAATGCCTAATCAATCACTCTTGGCAGGTGATAGATGCAGCAAATGGAGATGGAGAATATTTGTTGGGTTGTTTGGGAAAATGGAAGATGGTGCTCACAGTAGCCTCTGCCTGCACAAAAACAGTGCATTTGAATGAATTAATGGCTAGGTACTAGACAAGTACCTGCATGATGTATTTTCTTGGACTTAATTCTTGAATGTCATGACTGTGTGTGCAGTGTTATTAAGAAATTACACATGCAGATTTGCATGGTGGGCTTCAACTTCAGGTTTTGAAAATCTGATTCTTGGGCTTCTGGGCTGCAGAAGGTACCAGAGTGCCATGTGCTCTCATCCCACATTTGTCTAACCTGTGACAGGTTATCTGTTAAATCTCTCAGCTGATGGGACCTCCCCTACTTCTCTTGACAGAGAGAAATGTAAAATGTTATGTTCAAATGTAAAATGTTATGTTAACTATCAGGTTTTCTGATATTCATCCTCCTAGATACTTCTGCCCTTAAAGTTGTTTTGCATCTTGTACTTGTGCCTTCCTTTACTGCTCTGAACAATTCAGCACTGATGCTACAAGCTTTTAAAGTTTATATTTGTCACTTCTTGTCACCACACGGTCTTGCGAACTGCTTTTCTCATCTGAATTGTTTGAATTACGAGAGCTGGTCTGCTAGAGGGAGCGGAAACCCTCTCACTCACCATCCCTGGCGGTGATTTACACAGCAGGTAGATAGAAGGATTAGGCCCCCTGTGTTAAATGAGGTGGYAGTGTTAGGGTTTATCATTGCGAGCTATCAGGACATTCATGAGGTTTATGGTACAGTGGATCATGTAGGGCTCTTCACTAAAAACTCTGCCCAACGATCTGCTCTCTTGGAGACTTAAGAGGTGAAGACTGTGTCCAGCGCACAGCAGACGGGTATATTACACACCTCTCTTTCAAATGTGTATTTGGTTATTTGGACTTTATATTTCCCTGAGAATCAGCCKGACAGGAGGACCCAGAGTGACGCAGAGACCTCTCACTGTGGTCCGTAAAACAACCCTCCTCGAGCTGAGAATCCCGGGATTCTCAGCTCCCGGGACAGGAGCTAGGGCTGGCGCGGTGCCAGCTCAAGTGTCAGGATGCGCGGTTAGCCCTCCCGCAGGCCACACTGCCCCCCTCCTATCTCCCCTAGCCCAGGCCTTTGTTTGTCCCTCATGGGAGGAAAATAATCCCCTYGCCTCCCACCACACCTGGATTCAGCCTCCAATTTGGCACCTTGAGAAGTGGGCTGATTCCCTAACGCGCTCGCAGGGACTAAAGCCCGCGTGAATGCGGCTAAATCTCCCCGCTCTAATTAGGTGGTGAGTTAGCAAGGGGAGACCTCACCTGTTAGCAAAATGGGGCAGGGGGTGGGGGGAAAACAGAGCAGAAGAATGAGATGGAGCAAGGGAGAGAGAAGGGAAGAGAGAAAGGAACAACGAAACAAAGAGGAGGGGAAAAAAAGGAAAAAATGACAGAAAGACAGACTAATGTACTCTCTGAAAAAGAAAGAAGAAACTACAAAACACTTCATAATTGTAATCACAGGGAGGCCAGGAACAAGTCTTTGCAGGACAGAAGAGACTTTCTTGTATAGGTCTGAGGGGAGCCAGGTCTGGAGGGCGGCCACAGCACAAATGCCTTCGTACATCTGCTGGTTTGCTGGGGCTGTATCTCTGTGGGGAAACCTTTCCTGGACAAATGGAACAAAGATGTTCCTGTTTTCATTCACTGATTCTGAGAAATGTCCCCAAAACCTGTCAAAATCCAGTTGTGYTGTGACAGGCAAACAAACAAAAAATGAAACAACAATAGTGGGTCTGGCCCTAGCCAAAAATCAAATGCTCTTCACCATGTTTTTAGCAAACAGATTCCCTTCCTCCCCACCCCCAAGAAAAAGGGGGGAAAAAGCATCTGCTCTTGATTACTTGAAATAAAAGAGGCAAAAAGCTGTATGTATGGTTTCCTTAGCTTTTCCTACACAGAGAGCCAGGGCCATGGAAACACCAGACTAAGAGGCTTAGAGTAAATCCTGGCAGTCTCAGTGCTAGAAACTCTCCCACTGATAAACAAAGCCTAATAAATAAGTTTGAGAGAAAAACCAAATGAGAGTGTGTCATTGTTGAGCAGTTAATTAGGATCCCTCTAAGCATTTGCTCTGCAAAGAACAAGAAAATTAAAGAATGTAAAAGCATATGTTGACAAGAATAAGAACATACTAAAAGTAAACACTGCYGTTGTTATTAGTAGTAAAAATAATATTAATTGCTTGTATTACAGTAGCACCTAGTGGTGCTACTGGATCTCATCCTCAGATGAGATCATGATCCCAAAATACAAAGGTCTTGAACAGAAATTACGCATACGTGTGTGCATGGCCATGCRTACATATACATCTTGTACATATATATGCAAACATACACTTACAAAGGCACAATTCCAATGACAAGGAAACACAGCAAATGGAAAACAAGCTTGAAAATATTTTACCACTTGGCTTGTCTTGTTCCTACCTGCTTTTTATTGTTTTGCTGCAGTGCAGCTGTTTGCAAGCGTTGCATATGATATATGGACTACAGAACTATTGCAGGAATCAAAAATATATGTATATGTTTGTATGCATGTATACATACATTTATATGGCTTTACATACACATTCACATATGTATGAGGTATTTCTCCTAACTTGGATGAGAATGACACAGAAGTCTTGGCTGAAGCAAGAATCAAAGCACTAGTACAGGGGCCGCATGTACTCACTAAACCTCATTTGTTCACCAAGAGTGAAACTGCTGCTGTCCTTTCTAGCCAAGCCCCAGGCAAATTTGGAGTGTGGCTTCTCACACCATCTCATCCTACAAAATCCTTTCTTAAGAAAATGATCACTCAGGGCCAGTTTCAGCACTGTGAAGCAGGGTAGAGGCACGAGTTTCACATTCTGTGCTTGGAAGTCATGACTTCTGATAATCCAGCCCACACAAATAAGAAAATTCTGTTTATTTCCTGATGTAAATTTGCCTGACGTTGCAGGGAGGATATGGACCCAAATGAAACACAGTTTACTGTAACTCCAGGTTCATCAGTACCTGGACACTAATTTAATCACTGATAGTTTAGTGCCTGAATTTCATGAGAGAATGAACCCTTGCAGAGCATCTGGATTCCCATCTCAAACTAGATGCTGCCGAGATTTTTAAAAACCTCTTCTACTCCAAAATATCAACAGCAGAAGGATTACAGTCTTGAGGTCCTCAATGCTGCAATTGCCCAGCAGGTCAGGGCACCAGTTTAATGCCGGGGACATCCTTTGTTTGAATGACAATTTCATTAGATTAGTTGGCAAACTTTTTTTTAATGCAGACAGTATTATAGGTCTAGGAGACCCAGTTTGTGTGACAGGCTATCCTTCATAATCCCTGCTCTTCAGTCTTCTGGCAACAAAAGCCCCTTAATGCTGAAGATGTTTGGTGGGAGGAGAAACACTTCCCAAACAAGCCGCGTCTCCGCGCCGGCCCAGGTGACAAAGGGAYCCGAGGAGTTTCGGCCAGTCGCACCGGGGCGGCCCTATTGCCCCTGCAGCCACCTGCTGCTTAAGCCATCGGTCAATAGATTAACTGCTGCTATTACTCAGTGTTTAGCAAAGCAAGTTATGTGGCAGAGCAAACAAAATCAACCTGCTTCACACATGTTAATTTGAAATTTAATAAATCTGTACTGAGAACAGTAAAACAATCAGAGCCTACTGGGAAGGTTTGCGAGGGATGGGGGTGCAGGAAAGCTCTTGGTATGTGACAGTCCTCCAAGCCCAGTATCACATATCAGATTAAAAAAGTCTTCACGGCATCTTAGACAAAAGGATAATACTCTATTTGCTTTTCAAAACTCCCTTGGCTTGTCCCTCCCCRCCTTTGCCTTCCTCCTGGCGTGGCGATGCTCTGCAGGCCTGTGGGTTTGGGCTGCACAACAGAAATTCACAATGAATGTTAACAGTGCAGTAAATTCCTAGCAAAAATAAATAAATAAATAAGTTTTTAACAAAGCCCCCCATACACATACAGAGCAGAGACCCCTGTGGCACTGCTCTGTGGCCAAGTGGCACCGAGATGTCTCGGGCACCTCAAACGGGTAACCCAGCGGGTATCCAGAGCCAACGTGTCTGCCCATGGTGGGAGCAACCTGCTCTGAAAAGCACTGCTGGGGGGCAGAGAGCTCCCAAAATACCAGGGCTCAAGACCTGAAAGCAGCAGCAATGGGCGCCCATCTCCAAACAAGCCCCACAGATCCTCTATAGCTCACTGCCTCGTGCCCTTTCATAGGGTAAAAGAAAATGTCATCTTCATGTTCACAATGTAAAAACAAGGATGGGGCAGTACCAGTTGTTGGACTGAGTTAGTTTAGGCATTCTTTCTCCTTGATTTTCTGCCACAAACTTTGAAACACTTGCTATTCCCTGTCCTCGCTGCAAATTGAAGTTACTGGTGAAGTTCTTCTCATTTTGGAAAGATCCAGAAAGGTCATTATTGGAATAAAGCTCCACTTTCACTATGCCCTTTCTTAAGACAGACCCGTTCCCACTCTTGTACTTACAGATGTATAAGGCTTTTGTTTCACTCCTTCATGACCTAAAGCTGAAAACCAGCAGTAGGATTCCCCTTACTCGGTTTATAGTCACGGGATAGATGGATAGACAGATGCACCCACTGTGTCTGTTCTGTTGAAGGACACTCCTGAGAAGAGAAGGAAGCAGAGCATCGACTCAGATCACAGGACACTTGGTCCACTGGTGTTTTCCTACTGAGAGACCAGGGATGAGGCAGAGGTGGAGAAATGCACTGCCCCACATCCCTACCCCTACATGTATGCTTTACATAGAGTGAAATAACTATGCGTTTTTCATCATACCCATTTGTTATTAGTGTTCTATTTCTTTTCTGCTGTTTGAATGTTGACAGCATAATTAATTTTTTGAGTGCAATAGAAGTGAATAAGGAGATGCAGGGAGCAGAAGGCAGATAGACCAGTTAGCAGCTAAAATATTTCCACAGCCAAAAATCAGAGCTGCCTTGAGCATCCTGCTGGGAACAGCAAGTCTTGGGTGGCAGAGGAGAAGGTGGATTTGGATTAAGCTGCATGGCAGTGGTAATCAGCTAATGTGCAAGTAGGAGAGCAGAGGGACCCACACTGAAGCATCTTTCCAGAGCTCCTGTAAAATTAGCACCCATTTTGCCAAGCACATGCGGCCGCTCCGGAGCGCACACATCGGCAAACGTGCAACGTTTCCTCCATTAGGGAAACAAGACATCTTCCAGGCAGGTTTTCTGTGTGAATTCCCCAGGATCTATAGATTGCCTTGCGTTTTTATTGCAGACATTTAGGCCTGGATCTGGCAGACGCTTCCTCAACTGAGCCTGTGAATAAATGCTACCATGAGCCTTCGTGCTGTTTGGAGGACTAAAGGCTCCCCCTTCACAAGACTGCAAATCTCCTGAGAGGAGAATGTAGCAATAACTCCAAAACGTTTTCCTTGCAGACCTTGTCAAGCTGTTTTTTCCCTGGTAGGGGAGCATTTAGACCTCTATGAACAAGATAAGATAAATGATTTATTGTGGCATGGTAGGTATTGCTAGGCTATCAGCTGCCATCATGAAGCCCAAGCTGATGGTTGAGGCAAGATATTAGGGGCTATCTTTAAAAACGACATTTATCTCAGCTTTCTAAAACACATCAAAGCTCCTTCCATTTCTGGAAATATTTGGGGGTGAGTAAAATGCTAAGAACATTTCCAATGGACTTCTGTCYTCCTTTTTCTGCCCATGTCTCATCATATCCCTTCCAGCAGCTCGGTACAAGAGATTTGGAAGGTTAAAAACAGAGGCCCATGCATAATATGAAAATGTCTGTGATTAGAAAAGGCAAAATTTTGAATATCTTTGACTCCAAAATCTATTCTCCATGTAGGACATACAGTATAGAAAGCCAGACCTAGCACCATACTTACGTTGTGTAATGAGCACATAAAAAGCTAATGTGTCTCTTTCATTCATTGCATCTTTTTCCAAGAACTTGGGTGAGCATCTGTCTTCACAGCTAACATTGAATCTTGTTTTCAGCCAGTATGCCAGAAAAAGAGCAGGGTCCTGTTTTGTATAATGCAGTAAAAATTTAAGCACTCTCCTGGTTTGCTGTGCAATGTCCCCTTGTTTCCCCTGGTTGGGGAATATCCACCTGAATCATAAATGGATATTCCTCAATTCTTTTTCAGTTATTTTTATGTGACATTTGCTTCCTGTACATATATTAATTGCATTAACAAGACAAAATGTGGAGTAAATAAGAGTATCTTTAGATGTCACTTAATTTGGAAGCAGAAGATGTACTGTCATCTTAGATCAGATACTCCTGCGCCAAATGATGTTTTATTGCCATGAGACAGTTCAATTACTTAATTTCTTTGCTCCCTCATAAGGACAAAACCTAAGCTCCACTGTTTTTCTCTTTTGAAGCCAGGAATTTAAACACTGCTCAAGAAAAAAACTTATTTTGGAATACTTTCTGTTCTGTGTGCTAGGTATTACASAGGGTACAAAGGCAGCACACATTGTAACACGACACTTAAACTGTTATTATACTTGCATTGCATTTAGAAAAAAAAAAATCCAATCACTCATAGTTAACCTAGGAGAGCGTTTTTCCCAATGTGGCACTTCAATGTTTTAGAAATAATGGGATGTTTTGTTTCTTTCCCCTTGAATATGAAGCGATGATAGAAGCAAAGGGGACACGAAAAGTGACTTCTATTGTCAAGGTCTCCTTAAACTGCTAAGCAGTGGCAAAGAATCAGGATGCTTTTCTTGGGCGAGAACGGGGAGATATTCCTCACTGATGACTGTTCTCCTAAGCCTTTCCTATCACAGGCTAGCAGTTAAAATAATACTCACCTACTGGGCATCCAGCAGAGTTGATCTACCTTTTCTGCTAGGAGGTTCATGTCCAGTCAAGCCTGATTAATCTGCTGCAAGTCCTGAATGATCCCCCATACACCACGTAACAGCTACACCTGTTTATCAAGGCAGTTCATTTCCCTTCCCCTATTCCGCACTGAAAAGGAGCATTAATTAAAACAGTAAACAAACGGGCGCCTATTCTAAATCAGAGCTGCAGGCAAAGAAGAGATAACTTAGGCTCTTGAGAAGAGGGATTTTCAGTTAATTTATGGAATCTACTGTCACTCTCAGGGCAAGGGAGCTTACTTAGCTGGGAAATTGAAGCAGACAGGCTTTGTCTAAACACTCTTTTTTTCATAGAATATCTTTTTTCTGTTTTTTAATCAGGTCTTTTTTTTTTTTTTTTTTTTTGAAAAGAACTTGCTAGATTTTTCCAGTGTTCTAGTGACTCACACAGCTTTTCTCCCACTAGATCACTAGATCCCCAAAGGTAGGAGAGAGGAGTCGGGGGAGGCAAGGAGCCAAGTATTAAACAAGTGTTAAAAAAATAAATGTTAGAAAGTGATATGTCCTACTATCAAATTATTCCCCAAAAGTTAAGGGCTGCGTTTCCATCCATGTTAATTATCAGTTATTTCAGCAGTGTTTTATCCTGTTTTATCTGTGTAGTTTACACACATACATATTTTATTTTTAATGCATGGGCAGAAAAAGATAATGAGGGGGCTGCCCAAGAGTCAATGGAGAAATAGATGGTGGTCTCACACCAAAGAAGACCGAGTGATGTTCTCTGTGTTCCCTGYCATTGCATCTCAGCTGAGTGAACTGAAACTGGCTCTTCCCATCTCTGTAGAAGGTCCTGACCTCCTACCTATGGGCAACTCTGGGAAASGGCTGGACAGCAGAGAAAACTCTCTCCATCTCCCTCTCTGTCTCTATCATTCTCTCCTTCTCCATCTCCCTCTCTCTCTCCATCTCCCTCTCCATCTCTACCTTCGTCTCCCTTGCTGTTTCCATCCCCATCTCCCTCTCCATCTTCAATTAGCACTTCTACCCTGGGAAACCTTCCCTGCTGTAGCTGTGGCTCTGTGCTCCCAGGACAAGTTTCAGTTTCAACAAATCACCATTTTCTGTCAAAAAATTCACAACCTGCTCCCATTATGAGCTGCTCCTCTGTTCCAGCACATTCCTAAAAAGATTTCTGTGCTGCCCAAAATAAAACACTATTGGCAAGCACATAGTTTCAACTCCTACCAGCCAGGATTTGTCATGATGACGGCTGCATTTCTCTGGAATCATACTATCGTTTTGCATCTTACAATGCTGTTGGGACTCTCTCCTTGGGCTAATTAATATATTAGATGTTTTATTTCATTTCAGATTGAAATTTAGAATAATTCAATTTGTAAAATTACCTTGAAATTGTAGTTTTCATAAAATCACAGACAGACCAAAAAATTTCTGTAAATCTTTGTCATCTTCGATATAAATCTCTTTTAAGGATACAGGAATGCCTTGAACATATCTCAAGACATCCAGCTTTTCCTTGTGGCACATCCAGTAATCATGTTGACAAATTAATGGTAGAGAATTAGTTGTACATTAAAGATTTAAATTATATTATGCAGCACATTGTCATAAAATGATATAAAACAATAGGAAAATAAATGTAAATTAATTCAAGTTACTGACATGTAAAACACAGAGTGACATCTGTACACTTAGCAACTTGCGAAGCTGCCATACTCTAAAACATAACGTAAGCATTAGACACAAAGTAAGCGGGGAGGGGGTATCACAAGCCGTGTATTTGGCAGCGAGCAGAGAGGTAGGGGACGTGGTTAGAAGTGGAGTTTGGGAATTGCTGTGGGCCGGGCGAACTGTAACTCCAGCTCTAAACAAACAAATCTGTGTCCAGCATCAGTCCTTTGTGCCCTCGGGGGAACACTATAAAAGTTTCCTTTATCAAGTGGAATGAATCCCTTGTAATGACAATACTTGGGGTTTTGTATTATCCCCTCCCCGAACGCCAACCGGTGAGCTCCTATAAATACCAAAGTGAATTTGCTTCCCAGGGCACAACCCTTGGACTTTCAAGGGCTTGCACACTACTGTGCCGGCTAATTATACGGATTCCATTTCCTGGTATGAAGGAATGTATTACCTGCAGCAAGGGATGCATAAAATATCAGGCGCGGGAGGCGCTAGGAGGAAGCAGAATGCCGCCGTGAATTCAAGTCCTGGCTCTAGGTTTATACCCACAATCCAGGCCCATGCTGAGAGCCTAATCACTCAGGCCATTCTTAGGGCTGTTGTCCAATCAGTCTCTGAATAGCAAAACTCCACAATGCAGAGTATGAATTAGAGGGGAATAAATGTGGGCGCAGACTTTTTTTGCAACAATACCTAACTGGGCCTTTCAGCGAGGACAACTAATGGACAAAGGCACGGCGGAAATTGAAGTAACTTTTGGAGGCCCTCGCAGCTCTTGTCAGTAAGAGCTAGCTCTAAAATGGTAGCACTGGGCTTTTTTTGTGTGTGTGCGGACTAGATCAATTATTCACAGGGGGAAAAAAAATAGTCTTAAAAATTGGACATTTGTGTTGTGCTTGCCTTGGAAATTATGGCTGTTCACTGAATAAAACCAAATATTTTTGTCTCCTCCTTCTCTCTTTGGTAGATGCTGTAATTATTTAGGCCATGGCAAAGTGCTTACATTCCACCCTCCTCCCCCCCACCACCAAAAGAAGAGAAAAGCTTCTTGAGCTATAGAAATGTCAGGTCTGTGTTTTAAAATTTAGCTTTGTTTACCCAACAGAATGGAATTCATTACTGTGTAAAAGTGGTTCAATTTTCTGACCTTTTTTTTATTCAAAATGTTGAAAGTAGCAAAAAGCTCATTTGAAGGTCACAGGTTTATGTTTCTATTCTCTTAAGTGTTTTAGAAATTCATATGGAGGACACTAAAGGTGGAATATGTGAAAACATACTGTTCATTGTTTACCCTAACCTTGCCATGATTATTAGATAAATGAGTGAAGCAAAAAGGCATTAAAAGCCATTGTTAACAGTGATTTTTTTTTTCCTGAAGACTGTTCATTTTTGCCCCTGATCTGCAAAGGTCATTTTCTAATTCTTTTCACTGAGTAGTTTATATAACTTCTGCATTTCAAGTCTATAAAAAGCTTTTGCAGACTTCTCATACTGTAAGTAGTAATTTGTTTCATTACCGTTTGAATTTTCATATGTAATTCCTACAGGCATTTTGATGATATTGTCAGGCTTAAAAGCTGAAAGGCTTTTCAGTTATGTTTTCTTTTCTTTTCTTTTTCTTTTTTCTTTTTCTTTTTTAACCCAGATCCATTCTATCTGGATAATTTAAAATTAGTGGAATTAATCAGTCAGTGATTTAAAAGCCAAACTTTGCCAAGAAGGAGATTCGAAGCAAAATTATTTTATTTTTTTACGTCCGCTGCTTATTTGAAAGGCCTTTTCAGCTAGTTATCTGAAGCTGATATTTAACTGTTACTTATTCCTCTAATTTCTGTCTTTTGTTGGGAGAACTTTCTTAGCTAGATCTTGTTGCTCCGTTCCATGCTAATTGCAGCTTACATTATATAAATGGCTTTGTAAAGAAAACTATAACCCTAAGCCTTGAAAGTTGCATGTTTCTATTTGCTCAAACTTGATGCACTTATTTTGAGAGGGTCATTTCAAGGAAAGCTGTGTAGGCACTAAGAATGTCCCGTATAATAAGCTTAAACAGAACCTTTTGTTAAGCCTAGTCTTCTCAGGCCCGAAAATTAGGCCTCCTTTTTCTACCCGCGCGCTGAAGTGGTTCATTACTGCAGCTTCCTTCTCCAGGCCTTGGCCCAGCCATTCCCAGTACTCGAGCTCTGTAACTTCCTTAAAAAGGGAGAAGGAAAACATGGCACACAAAGGTCTTGTTAGCACTTCCTATGCGAAATTAGCAGCTTTCTAAAAGGTACAACTCCAATTACCTCACATTGTGGGGACGCGCACAAACCCAACAATGCGCCCAGTCTTGCAAGTGACATGCTGTCTTCCCAGAGTTACTTCCCTAATTAGGGACAGCGAAGCGCCATTCTGCTGAGTGCATCTATTTACAGTGGGCCACAATGCTTTAACTCGAGCATCCTCCTGAAAGCCCAGTGTTAAAAAACACAAGTGCTCTTTTGGCAGAGCTGTCTATGGGGAAGCACCGCATTCCTAACGGCTACACCCTCTGAAAAAAAAAAAAAAAAAAGTGGAGCCGCTTTTCCAGCATTGTTCACACTTCAGGATTCATTTTAGACAATCAAGCTCCTGCCCGGCCAGCTCTGGGAATTACAGTGGACAATGGGCAGACATTCTTAGGAGAGTCTAATGATGGAAAAAAAGAAAAATATTTATTGCTTTTGACAGTTTCACAAGGGGCAAAAATCCTTGTCATGGCTAAAGTTTCCACAGCTGTTGGAGGAAGGGTGGTCATATGGACTAAAACAGTTCAGCTCCTTTGTTAAGGGGCCGAGCACAAGGGCCAAGCTGTGAAATTAAAGATTAAGTTCATTAAGGTAAGATAATTGTGCTCGCGTTGTTGTTGATACAGGTGTAGCAGCAAGGCCGGGCTCCACAACCCGATGTGCACGTTGGCTGTGCCGGGAGCAAATGAGCGCAGGGGGGCTACCCGCTGGAAACCTTTGCAATTTGCTCCGTCCAGGGCCCAAACATGCAGGAACCTGAGGCCTTTGTGCRGAGCGACTGGGCGAGTGGAGCGGCGCAGAGGGAGGAGAGCAGGCACTGGAAAACCCGGGGGGGCACCGCGCACCAGCATCCCTGTGCCCGCAGGGGAAAAGCGTGCGGATTTCTGGCCACCGGAGGAGTCAGCTTACTGTCCCCAGAAGGGAAATGTCTTGAAACGCTCGTGCGGTTACTGCGAGGGAGCAGGAATTATTAATTCCCCTGTAGCCTATTTGACAGAGAAGTGTTGCTGATTATTAGTTTGCCGCCGCTGAGTGTTTGGATTCTTCATGATTATTGTGTTATTTGTATTGTTAACAGTTCAAAAGTTCAGCAGTTTCAGCTAAATTGCAGTATAATATTAGGGTTCCGGGATGAAATTACTGTAGTTAATAATAAAATAAGACCTTTGTGTAGGTATATAGATAGCTTCCTAAATTCATTTAAAAAACCCTCCTGAATTAGCACAAACATACTGCTGGGGGTTGTGCTATTTTGGCTCAGCAGATCAATTATCTTTTGTGCTGTTTCTGTGACGAAGCAGGATGATAATTTCRAGTGATTAAAAATGCCGTAATATACCTTCCATTTTGTTTCATTAAAATAAACATAAGGCAGGGCCCTGCATTAGAGAGCCTGGCAGTTCTGTTTTAATATTTTACTTTATCTGGTGCAGAAGTTACCCATTACAGAATCTGATTTTAGACATTGCTAGCATATTACATGCAGGAAGAAAAATTAAAACAAAAAACACTCCTAAGAGCAGAATTGTTTCCAAACCTGGTGCTTGGAAACTGTTCTTGTATGACATAAGGGAGAGCACAATTTAATTTGTTCTTGTTTTAGCTGATACGGTGTCGCTCCGCTGTGCAGCCCTCTGTCTGCTGCTTGGTATAAGATAGGTCCAGATCTCAGTGTGATGAGAACACCAGTCGCATCTCACATCTGATTTTGTGCAGGTTAGTGTCAATTGTGGACACAGACCATTTTTTTGAGATTTTTTAGAGATTTTAGAAACATATTAACCACAGGAATTCCTCAAAGACAAGCTATTTTTGCATAGGTTGTAGAAATATGCCTTTCTAGGGGCACTCAGGAAATACCAGATTTCTTCTCTTTTCAGTTAACAATACATTGGGCCCAATCCTGCTCACATTAATGGATCGGGTCCATTAACTTCTCACCACTTGAATCTGTTTTCCACATGTGGGTGTCCAAAGAAGTAAATAGTAGTTAAGATTATAAATGTGATGAGCAATGGACCTGCTAAATAAAAGAAACACTGCTTTTTGACAGAAACACCTGTTTGCACACCAATTCTCTCCTCGTGCTCCTAAAGAAGAAAAACCACATTTCATTGTTTTTAGAAAGAGAGTCATTCAAGTAATGATACCTTTCAGATATCGGATCTAGGTCTACTTCTCCTATATAGGTAATGAATTCTGCTTGCTCGCTTGAGAAGAAAACTTATATAGCTGGAATATATATCCTGTTGTAGCTTTCAGAATATTTCATCATTTGAAATTTTGGCTAATTACAAAGAAAGTTGCAGACAGCTTCTGAGATTTTCTTAGTTTCCGTTTTATATTTTGGCACTAAAGAGAACRGATACTAGAACAGCTTTTTGAATGATGCAAAATGGGTTTTTTTTTAACTGATTTATTTTTTATCTCAGTCATTCTTTTTTATAAAGGGCCATTTATTACCAGAAATAACTCAAAGCATTTTCAGCTAAGTGAATAATTTTTAATACGGTCTATGAAAAATAATTTATAAAAAGAGAACTCCATGAAAAAAATAAAATTAAAAAAAATCAACCTATTCTGTTTTAGTGGATTTTATAGGCTGTTGAAAAACGCATGTAAAACACAAGTGAACAGTTCATGTGATAATTTGCCTACAAATCATTAATGACAAATTAAATTTGCTTTCCTGTGAATTTCATGGCTTAAGAAAGACAAGAAATCTCACTCTTCATTAAATAGATCCCTGTCTATAGAAAGATATTTCACTGAGATAGGTAAAAGAGAAGTGAAGCTGTGCTTCTCTGTCTGTGTTTGCATGTATTCAGGAGAGAGGCATACAGCACTATATATGAAAAATAACATCCCTCAGGTAGATTGTTTGCAAGATAACTCGCTCCTTGAAATAATTCACATATTGGGTGTGTAAGTGTGTATCTCTACCATGTGAATACATGGATGTATTGGCGAATGACTATGGAATTGTGTGGGTAGGAATGAGTATAACAGTGTATACAAATATAATTTGTATATGGGGATAAGCATGTGTGTATACTAATTCAAATACATGTTGAATGCTTTGGCAAATTCATTATGCTTGATATATATTTAAATTGATTGCTCATTATCATCTTTCCTGGTTTGAACAAAAACACAACCGAGTTATAAAAAATTACTTTGAGATAAAGGACTGTTTCTGTAGCTCTGTTTCTTTTTCTTTCTTTGCCATCAYGCTGTCATACAAAAAGGTATCAACAACAAAATTTTAGAAACCCTTCCTAACTTTTGTTTTCTTAGGAATTATGCACTGAATTTTCAATTGTAATTAAGAGTTATTAGATTTCATTTGTTTTTTTTTTTTAACCRACCATCTTGACTGAGAGAGTAATTTATACATTGGGGGTATATATCACATTTAAACAATACCTGTGTTCCCCTAAGAAAATGAAATATGAATAAASTAAAGAGACATGTTAATTTCTGTTTGTGTTATTCTGCAAAGGATGAATCAGAACACTTTTGAAAATGAACTTTTCAAGTGCACACCAATAATTGTAGGAGTCAGCAGTGGACATGTGAATGGCTTGAGAGAAGTATTTTATGTAAACTCAGAATTTTTTTTTTCAGCTTATGTGCTAGATGCTTTTGACTAGACAATATATGGTGAATATTATTAAGAAATCCATGAGGTTGCATTTTCCTGTGTCCTCTACAGAAYGTCCTAAAATTGTAATTGTACTCAGCTGCTGCGTCCACCTCCTGTTCTCGGTGGATTAGTTATTTAGCTTAGGTATTAAGTATATCAGAAGAGCTTAATCTAAGAGTCATTATACATGTTTTAATATTAAAATTTGTCATTGCCAAATCAAATTTTAATATTCTAAAATATGTTYATCCCCTTTAACAGCATGATTAGCAAATGTTTTCCAGTGGAATTAGGTGGACCAATTCAGGATATGTTTTTTACACAAGACATTGTTCCATTCTGCTGGTAGTAAAATACTAAGTTTTTTGTTATTGTTCACTATTTTTTTTTTTAGGATTAAGCCAGCACTTCTAAAGAATATTATATGGGCTGGAAAGGCTGTCACTAAGCATCCATGGTTTTTTGGCAGGAGAAATTAGCTTTCCTTCAGCTCCATACTGTGCTGCCCTATGCAGCTAGCATACACATTTGCAAATGCAGAGTTAGACTGCAGTGCAGTCACTTCAGTGACTGTGGCAAAGACACACTCTTTTTTATTTTTTCTGGGAGTTTCTCCTTGAAAAATTAATACTACAACTTTTGGTTAGAAATGAATATTTTCTTAGGCATCAAAGCTTGCATACATCTCCTGAGTGATTCATTCAGCCTGTGCAGAAGAGCACTTTGACTGCATTAACCGAATGTCCTCTGGTGCAGTCCTCCTGATGCTGGCTGAGTGCAGGTAGGCATCCGAACAGGCTTCACTCACTTCCAGGCCCCTTTAAAAAAAAAAAAGAAAAAGAAAAAGAAAAAGAAAAGCACAGACTTATATGAGCCTAGCAGATTTACATCCCTAGTGGGTCAGTGGATCACAGAGGTGCTTCTCACACAGTGAAGACCTTCTATACTGGGTGTGTTTAGCTCTATAATGATGCCAATCATCTCCTTCAATGCAATGCATGAACTGGCTAGAGGCAAAAAGATGTGTATTTTAGGTACTATCCTAATATTCAGTGTCTATTCATACTACCAGGTAATAAAGTATGTCTCTCCTTGGTGAATGTCCACACAACCAAGTACAGAGGTATCCCACCTAACCTTAAAGTAGTTTGGGTGCAACACAGAATCCGAGTGAGAAGCAAAGCAATCTTGCCTACTTGAAGCTTTGACTTCCTCGRGCCAGACTCCTTCCAGGAGCTAAGATGGCATTTTATTTCACAGCATAGTGGCCTTCAGTACAGATGTTCTTAGACAAAACTCTTCATATAGTCAGGAATGCCAGGACACTGTCTTGAAGATGTGTATTTTAACCTCTGTGGTTTTGGGGTCCATTCTGATGGGTCTTGGAACTCTTATTCCTGCAGCCATGAAGTGCAGAACACGTACGTTGTTATTCATCAAGTGGGCTGCTATTTGCTATCTCATTGCCTATTTTATCAAACTGTAATTCTAAACATACCCTGAAAAATGCTGATGATTTGAGTACACTAATTAATTCTAAATATAGAGTTAATGTCTTTTAATTTTCTGAAGAGTCTCAG
This sequence comes from Nothoprocta perdicaria, assembly GCF_003342845.1. Lineage (NCBI taxonomy): Eukaryota > Metazoa > Chordata > Aves > Tinamiformes > Tinamidae > Nothoprocta > Nothoprocta perdicaria. Next base: position 2,783,570 of record NW_020455677.1, read on the forward strand.
CTCTTCTGATACTCTTCTACCTCATGTTTTTGATCCTTTTCCTTGCCTTTTTATGGAAAAATGGAATTTTGAATATTATAACTATGGTCAAAAGTGGCTCAAAGGCTACTTCAGTGAAACTAGAGACCAGAGATGCTATTTCCAAAGTAGGCAAAAACCTCAGGTGCTCCTTAAGGTCCCAAGTAGGAGAAATAAGTCAAGGGAGCAGTACGACGTGAGCTAAGAGGGTAGATTCAGGGAAAATAAGCAGAAGAACATGAGAGGAGAAATGCAGGTGAGTACATAGAGGTTTTAGAGCACTACCAATTGGGATGATGAGTTTAAAGGGCACATGGTAAGAGACAGGGAGCCAAAAGAGAGACTAAAAAACATCTGTGATGTTGGTTAGAAGAGAGAAAATTGACTTAGGGGTCAGCTCAGAATGTTTTTAAGAATACACTTGAGTCTAAGTACCTAAATAGCTTCAGAGAAATCCAGCGATGACTCGTACTGAAAGCCGTGCATGTACCCAAGTACCCTGCTGAACTGGAGCTTTTAAGAAGAGCATTTATTTAAGTTTGACTAAGGGAGGAGCTGGACAAGAAAAGTTTGCAATAACCAAGAGGATATATGGTGAGTATATAAAGCCTAACAAGCTTAGAATGAAAGGTAACCTGTATCTTTTTACATTTCAGAGCTTCCTGCAAGCTTTTCTCTGGTTTCATTTTGTATCCGCAGTTTTTCATCCAAATTACAACATTCAAAATGAGCCAAAAAAATTCAGGGTCACTAAGTTTCAGCTTGGAAGATGTGTCATGTTGGAGCARTAATACAAAGCCATTTAACTCATCACTTGCACTGGCTCACACTTACATGAAAGTTTATTGAACTGTAAGAAGTCTTTACATTCTTGTAGGTGCAACTTTATATTCAAGAGGGCTATCTAGGCACAGAACCTAGATTCTGATGAAGTGGTAGTTCTATTTTTTTAATTTCTAATTTTCATGATTTTATGTGAAAAACAAACAAGCTAATTTCAATGTTCTCTAGTTTTTTTTTATGGCATATCATAAGTACCTTAGGGACATGGGTTAGCAGGCATGGTGAGATGTGTTATTTGTGAGGCTGTCAAAAAAAGATGTTCCTTTTTTTGCCATGGAGCTATTTCCTACCCGAGAAACCTTCCTGGCTTTTTAACTTTGTCGCCGTTTGATGTAACCATAATCATGGTAAATAGATAGCTATTTTTTTTCTTAATTCCCTTTAAACTGTTTTCTTTCACTGAGGAAACAGAGAAACAGGCAAAGAGATGTTACAGATGGATTAAATTTTTGCTGTAATTGTGGTCCTCCTTACAAATGTGTTTTCTATGTGGAAAAGATTTTCTGAATGCCTTTCATGCAAGCATTTGCCTTACCAGAGTGGACACAGTTCAAGAGCTTACATTGCTCTGACTGCATCATAGATTTTATTTTGTCATATAATGAGAGCTGTGTTCTGTGTCCGAAATAACTGAGAAACTCAATCAGATGGTGCTGAGCTCTGTCATTATGGAAAATACCAGTTGTTCCCCAACCCTAGGAATGCCAGTTAATACAAAGGCCAGCACTGGTCAAAAATTTTAGGGTTTTTTTTTTTYCCTTTCCTGGAAATATAATTAATTAAAAAGAAATGAAGAGTTCTGCCTGTTTTAGTAGGAGTACTGAGCACCAGACCTTTCTTAATCTTCCAATTTCCTGCATTACAGCTCCTACCCAGCCAGGGTTCCCTTTTCACAGAGGCTTTTTTTTTCCCTCACATGTTTTGTGTAGGTCTAGTCCTTTCTGTTTGACAGAGTAAAGTCGCTGTACATGCAGTACCTTATCCCTTCTCATSGTAGGTAATTTCCTCTCAAATTTTCTGCCCTCAAAGTTAAGAAAAAAAATCCAATAGACCAGGAAATGACTTACAAATAAGTAAGACCTCAGTTTTTCTGTTGCTCCTTTAGGAAGATCCTTTCCTATTATTGGTAAATTAAAAATATCTGAATTCAAAAGGCAGAGTTTCCCTTCAAGTAAACTGAAGGTCTGAATATCAGCTCCCAGCTTGGTACTGTGGCAAACAAGATGTTATTGAGTATCAAAAAGGAAAGTATCAGGACTGAGTGCAAAACTGGTAGAAGCCTAAGTGAGACCTCTAGTAAAATATCCACCTCTTTTGTTGATGATTCAGAAAGGATGAGGCAAAAATAATAGAGTTACTTCAGGGGAAAAAAAAATGTTATAAAATATTTCCAGATCTGAAAAACAAGTTTTAACAAGTGTGAACTTAATGAAACTTTTCTAATGATCTCATGTAATAAGTGACAAAGATTTGGCTCAGTCCCCTTCCATACTTTACACCCGTGCATGCAGAATGATTCGACATTGATAACCTTTCCTGCTCTGCAGGTGGAGAAAATCAAATAAGCACTGCATTTCCCTCACCTACTCCCAGATCCATAATATAGTACCAGCATCAAGACTCCTGCTTATCAAACTTGCTCAGACTTGCCAGTTTTCATCTCTGGGAAAAACGTCTTTTCCTAATGCTAGTTAGTACCTCTCTGAAGCCCTTGTTTCAGTGCAAAAGGTTCGGCGTTTAAGCTTGGTGACAGTACAAAGCGAGATATTAAAGCTTTGTGAATCATAACTCTGTTAAAAATATTTTTCTTACCCCTTCCCATCAAAAGCCATCCCAGGAAGCCATGTATAGATGACTGCTATTAAATGACTGTTATTTAGATAGGACTCTGAAACAAGAGTTCTTAGTCATACTTCTAACTTACAGAAATCTCCTCCTTCTCCCAGTTTCAATATAGCAGGTAGGAAGCCTTGTTAGGTAAGCTTTATGATACCAGGATCTAGTTGTTTGTCACAGAATCCAAGCTCCTTTCTATTCATATGATACCTACATGACAGATGAAAGGATTGAGAATAATATTGCAGAGAAAACCATAAATATAGAAAATTTAGTAAATCTTGGCTGTTAACATATAATTTTCTAGCCAAAATAAGCAAATAATGTATTATTTATGTGTATGCACATATATTTTTGATCAGATGCAAAATTTCACTCCCTTCTTCAAATTGCTAGCATGTTTTTTTTTGCTATCAACGCCCAGCACTTTTCCTCTGCTTTTGCAGGTGCTCATGCTACATTGGTTGTCAGTATATAGAGCGTTTGACATTGCTGCTACCATTGTAAATCGGAAGATGGAACCATGGGCCAGATTGCTTTTATCTTTTATCCAGTTTTGATGGTTTCATCTGCTCTTTGCCGAGTAATGTCAGCCATGATTATTTCTAACTTGCCAAAACTCTGAACAGCTTTTAAACAGGTGACATTTCCCTATAAAAAGACTCTACCAGAAGCATGTTTCTTTTTCCAGCCCCGAATGTCACCTTTTCTCCCATAATTACAGTGGTCTAAGTGACACATTTCTGGACTACTGACAGTTTTAAAGATTTGCTGTTTGTGGGTATTGCAATTACCGTGCATTACCTTCTCCCTTCTGAGAGGAGTGGAATTATTTCCCTAGATGTTGCTGCCTTCAGAGTTTTGCCTTTGATTTTTCACAGTTGGCTGTAGACTAGGTCTAGATTTGGAAATAGATGGGAACAACTTAGTGTCAAGGGAATAAATAACTTTGGACTTCATTAACATTGTTACTTCAGTGAGATGTTTCCTACACTTTTGTCCTCTTGCCTGGAAGCACCCTTAGAAAGTTGTACCTTCAGAAGGTGGCCTTCATAGGCAAATATTTTTGTGTTTATAGTGATTTATTGTTGTTAATGACAACTCTAATTACACTCATTCTGTTATTTGGATATATTTCATGCAAGTGTCTGCCCTGTGTGAATGCAACATTGAATGATGTTTAGCCCATGGCCCAAACCCTGAGAGAAGCCTAGCTCACACTGATAACTGTGCCTGTAAAGTAAATATCATGCATGAACCAATAGGTGGAAATATATGAGGGAGAAGGATACAGTAAGATATACATATGATATATTATTATGTATTCTATTAGAATTCCACCTCTTCGTTTAGAGAAATAATAGATTGAAAATTCAGTCAGTAAGTTGACTGGTCAGTCCAAGTCAATCATTATCCTGTTCTATATTCTGGCTCCTGTTTAACACCAAGTATAAAACTTAGTGATSAGCAGGCACTACTGACCTGGACATTGACCAATTTCAGTGAAATGTACTGAAAACAAGTGACAGGTCCTTGTCTYGTCTTCTCCTTATAAATAAAATAAATTCATGTGAAACACAGAGATGTAGAGCAGAAATCTGCCTGCGCAATTAACAGTGTTCTATATTTCTCATGTATTTCACAAATAAACCKATCTACTTTTATTTAGGCATGTGATCCAAGGGCAGCTTCAGTCGAAAGAACCTGGTGGACTCACCATCGTTTATTGTATGTTTTGTAGCAAACCCTTCAGGGGCAGATTTACCCAAATCATCTAAGGTCTTTAGAAGGCGCATTCTCATAGCTGTATTTCAACACTAACTACAGACTTGATTATTTCAGACATTTCAACAGTAGACTACGTAAATGTACAAGTTTGCGCTACAGATCTCTGGAAGTAAAGAGAAGAGCTGTTTTATGAACTTGTTTAAAAAAAAAAAAAAATTGCTAATTGCTTTATTGATGACTTTTGGACAACTATATTTTAATTTATACACATTAACACAATTACATCCCAAAAATTACCTGCATCAATTAGGAGCCTGAAACAGAAATTTAAAGAATGGAAAGAACAAGAGCAACAATAGACTTCACAGTCAGTCTCCTTTAAGTCCTTACTATAGTCATGAAGTTAAGACACAAAAGCATTTGCAACAACAACATAGTGGGCAGAGAGTATAAAAGAGAGGCCATGCAGCCATTAAGGCAATTAAGAAAGATTAAGATTGCTCGTGCTGGAAAGACCCGTTAATCAATAGGCCAGAAATCACAGCATGTTGTAGAATACACTTCTTAAAAAAAAAAAAAAAAAAGAACAAACAGGCTAAATATATCCCATACCAAAGGTTATGGAGCTCTTATTAATGAGAAATCATATTAATCCCTCAGATACTACTGGCCCTGCAGTCAGGGTTTCCATTTCCACAAGCAGAAATAGCATTGATGGGACACAACTTAAAAGATACAAAACTACCATTTAAAAGCTAACTAGCTTTAGTCCACAGTAGGCACTATAGATAGTTAAAACAACAGGAATTCCACATATAGAGAGAAAATAGATGCCTTAAGTGGAATGGGGTGGATGGTAGCCAGTATTTTGTAGAGTAAGGACAGTTATTACAGTTATTTATTGCTAGTAACAATGACGTGCAGGCCACCATTCAACTATCTAAAGCTGCTCTACAAAGACGCCATGAAGCCTGTCAGAAGGACGGGTAATTGAAAATCCTTGCATTTGCAAAATGCCTGTAGGCATCTAACCCAGGTCTTCATATGGTAATGAGGAGAGGAAGCAAACTGGGAGGGCTACTGCACATGTTGAAACTTGCACCTGAAATAATTGGAAAATGGCTAGGACTGGAGGCATGTATCCAGCCAGAATCCAGCTCTAGGGTGCTCTGCCTCATCTTCAGCAGCAAGGTCACTATGCAATTCCAGGCCTCCTCATGTCGCCTGAGAAGCAACAGCCACAGGTGGGCCACAATGGATTTGTGGAAGCCTTTGCAGAAATGGCCACAGCTGGTTGAGGTGTTTTTAAAGCAAGCTGAAAAGCAAGGGAGCAAACAGGTACTCTTTTGAGGAAAAGGTCAGTTTTAATTATTCTTAAACATGAAAATGACCCCTGGAAATGTTTCTCTGGGATTTTCTGATTTTCTGACTCAAAAGGGCTTTCATTTACAAATTTGAGCCAATAATAGGAAAAACACTTTAGAAATGTCAAAATGCTTGAGGTGAAATAATTTTTTTATTGCAAACCTTGTTTTGCAGTTTTTAAAAATTTTATTGCAAAAGTTCTTGAGCTGATTCAGGATGGGATTTATTTATTAGATATTTAAATTTCTAATTGTCTTTCAAGGGAGGAAAATGTTTAACATGATTTGGAGTGTATAGAAACACTGGATGAGGCATCTGGAATGGTCTTTTGCATTCATGATTTAAATAACTTTTTTTGTGTATATATGTGGGTTTATTTTAAAAAAAAAAATTAAGGTCAGAGAATGTTTCTGTGTTCAACTTTGCTAAAAAAAGGTTGTTGGGGAATTTTGAAAGACAGAATGATTAAAAAAAAAAGTACCCTGTCTTCATGCTTACCTCATAATACACTTGCTGTAGGACATAGAATGATAAATATGAATAGAAGTCCACTCTACTGCAGGTATTTTAGGCAATTTTAGACAACTTCCTTGGTTTCTGGAGAGATCAAGTATCCATAGTGCCGCCTTAATTTCATGGGAGGTGATAGGTCCCCCAACTTTCCTAACGTCCATATTCATCCTTTCTTTCTTTAGAACATACCAACTCACACAATTCCAAAAAAATTAAGATACAGATAGTAAATCTTCATGAAGTAGTTGATTGGTAAGATCAACAGTTGCATTGTTGCAAAACAACATGCTCTGAGGTACAGTACCTCTACTCCAGCTTCTAATGCCTATTTTCTGTGTTAAATATACCGGAGCTTGTGCCTGCTGGATATTTGGTCCCCAAACTGCTTATGTTCCAACCTGCAGGATACAAAGTGGATGGGCCAGCTGGCATACTAAAGCTCTTACAGCAAAATAGGTGGTAGTGGGAGTTATATTTTTTCATCACTGCTGATGACAAAAGCAGTGAAAGAAACCAACAGTTCCAGATATTTGCTGACTTCTTGAAAGCGGTGGTAAATAATCTCTTTATGCTGGTACTGCCCCATTAGCAAAACATAGCATGGCCATTTTTGGATGAATAAAAAAGACTTCTGGCAGTCTCCTCGACTGCAGAGAACGTTAGCCTTTTCCTATACGACAGTCCCATTGCTCTTTTGAAGACAGAGGAGGCTATTTTGATACCGAACATGCGATGTTAATTGTTTTGTGGAGGCAAAAGTGCATGGTAGATATCTGCTGTCTGCAATGAGAGAGAAAATGGTGAAAAAGGGCATCCTTGATAGAAAATAGACTGATAGAAAATCARCTTTCCAGGTTTCTTGATCTGGATGATATTTATATTCTAGTAAACAAATATTTTTAATGTTGATGTGTGGGTGTTTAGCTGTCACAGAAGTGTCTGAGAATATTAGCCAGCTTTCAGCCACTGTGCATCTGTTTTCTGCCATCCCCCTTCTATATACAGTCACCTCACTCTTCTATAGCAGTTCATTTTACTGCATAAACACATCTTCTATCATATTGTTTATCCATGCATGGAGCAAGAAAATAATCTGACTATACCATTCTGGACCTCTTGACATTTAGAGAGAGTTGGGATTTAGACAAACCATAGATGAAGGAATTGCACTATTCAAGATGTGAAGTGATTAAGACACRAACAAGGATTTCAGCAGAAGCAAGGTCAAGGTAAAGATGAACTCAAACAGAATTTCAGAAGTGGGAATAAGCAGGAGAATGGGAAATGTAGTTTGATGCTCTGAAAAAGCAGTTTATTGTTTTTATATTTTTTGCAGCTGGGATAGAAATGTAAAGGTCTTGCTCTGCTAGTCAGAGCACAGTAATGATAAATACTTATTTACACATCGTAGTTCCTTCTGTGTCCGTCTACTTTTTCTACTTCTCGCTCTAAGCTCCTAGTACATTTGACTATTCTTCTGCTAGATGCTTGATTTGAATATTTTACATACACAATCTCTTTGTTATAACTGGCTTCTACCGTTTTCATTCATTGCTATTATCAAGGATTTAAGACAGTTTACTAGTGACAAAGAAGTCAGCGCAGCATCCTATTCCCTGTGTTTGATACCAAAGAAAAGCAACACTATCATGGAAAAGAGCATGCACTTATCAGGTCAGATCTGTTTTGCCTCTTTAATCACTTGTCTTCTCATGGTGGAGCTTTCACATGCTGTATAGATTGTAGGTATTTGGTTTACTGTTGGAAAATCTCTGGTCCCATACGCACTCTGGAGAGAAACCTGGACAGAGAAATGGTCAGGAGGGAAGGGTGACACACAAATCCATGGAAGGGGTTAAGAAAAGCTGAGGGATCCTTTATAGTTTGACACTGCCAGCTTAGGCAAGATTTCTTTTGTGTTAACTTTTGGATTAAAACCTCAGTGCAAAGCTTTTGGGTGCTTGTTTTCATTGTGAATTTGTAGATATTAGCCAAAGTATTTGGCTAGAAATGCCTGGACAGCTACATAATAAAATAAATAGTACACTGCTGGCATTTGTCAAGTGCTTGCATTCTCTCTGTTTCATGAGATTTTCCTTTTTTCAGCTCTGTCCTCCCTATGGCATAGTTTCTTTCACTGAGTTTTTCTCTATGGTGATGAGCTATACTTCTCATATTTGAATAGGCTAAAATACACCTGCATTTTAATTGCTGAATATGAGTCCTTCTGTCATCCTTTCTGTTCTTYGTATTGTATTGCTAAATTAAATGCAGTTAATGAAATTTGAAACTCTTTATGAAATCATGTCAATTCATTGAAATATAACTCAGCAGGAAAATGATGGTTTAAAAAAATCTGGCATTGTCAAAACATCTTATTTTAATGTTTTTGAAACTAAAGTCTTTTCACTTTCCTTCTTCAAAACTTTTTATTTTGAATGTTTTTAGAAATTGTTTCTTGTACTAGATCATGGTGAAAAGACTAAAACATAATGTTTAATGAAGCATTTTAATTAACTGAATATAATTTTTTTTGGCATTCCGAAATCTTGAAAATGTTGGAGAATTTTGCTCCTAGTGGAGCTTTGAAACCCGTCAGAATTTGAAACCTCCAAAACCTTAGCAAAACAAATTTTTCATTTTCTTCATGCTCTAGTTATTGCCTCTCAGCTTTTGCACCAAAAGGGGAAGGATTCCTGAGCCCAAGTCCTTGCTCTCACATCCTCTTTCAGCTTAAACAGCCTCACTGATTGCCCCAGTTAAACAGGAGGGAGGGAAGCTCTTCAGAAACAAGGTGCCACTTAGGGCTCTTCACATAGATGTGGTCGTGGTGTTGATGAGAGGTAGTGGGGGCAGGACTAGGTCTCTTTTTTTACATGATATCAAAAATATGCTGTATTGTGTATCACTAATGGAGGAAGAAAAGTATCTCCCACTCAACTCCCTCTTCCACTGAGGTATTGTCAGTGCAGCTTCTTAAGTCAACAACCTTAAATGCCATTAGGAAACTTGTTGGTGAGCAGTATATATTCCAGATAAACATATTACATTATAAACCTGAAGCAATTTTGGTTTCTGACTCTACCTGATGCTCAACTCATGATGGGATATTTGAAATTGGAGATGATGAGTAAATCCAGAATGGTGATGAAATTCTTGTTTGAGAGAAGAGCTTTCATTGTAGAGCTAAGAACAAAAATTTGTGTCTTAAGACTAGGAACAGTTACAAAGATGTTGCTCAGTTTTCTCTTACTGCCTCCCAATTTTACACAAGTTCAAAATGTAACTACAAAACCAAGATCCAAACATAAATAACTAAATGCTGATCTTCTCTGATAAATGGATAAGACATATCTCCGGTTCCTTTCCATAATGTTTAAGTCTTCTCACCAGGATGAAGTTTAGCCTGTTAGCTGTTACCCATGAGCATCCAGCTGYTGGATAAAGCATTCCAAAAAACAAAGCCAAAGCAGAAATGTAGGTGACATTTGTTCACAGTAAACCTTTCATTTTATATTAAGTAACTCATGAAAGAGGTGGCAGGCATAGYTGACTTTCAAGTATTTACGTATTCTCTACCACCGTCTAACATACTAACATCTCCATTTCAGGAGTACTTGAAGTAAATATGAACAGATCAGTAGTCCTACTCACATGGTTAGATTTATCTTCTAAAACAGTACATCAGATCCATTCATCTTTAGATTTCTCTGAAATTTTAGTCTCAAATTTTCTAAAGCAAACATCTGGCTTTCTAACAATTAATGAATGAATAATTAATTATGCACCTATGATTCACTAAAGAATTTGATTGTGTTTATGTAAGCAGCCATTATGAATGTTAAGATACAATAAATATAAAGAAACCTAGAAACACAATGGAGCCTTGTTCATGCAATGAAAAACATCTAGTTATTCTTTGTTCATTGACCAATATTTTATAGCAAATGAGGCATAAAGAAATTGTGCACAAAAAGAGTGCTATTTAAAAAAAATCAAAGCAATGCCTTCATGTGATACTGTAAAATACTATATGTTTTTTGAGYTCCATATGCATATATTTATCTGGCTGTTCTTTGTATAACTTACAAAATCAAAGAATAAAAGGTAGATATTCACACTAGAGGTGGCTTTTTTGAGAAGATGTCTTACCTCTTCATGCAAAGGCAGTTTAAATATTAATATTCATCATGTTCTTATTCCCTTATGCCAAGCCCTGTACTACATAGAATTAAGATTCTTTCTGTTTTGTTGCTATGACATGTTGTTTTGCCCAATTTCACTGCAGCTGGCACAGTCTCCTCTACATAAGAAATTGTGTGCAATTGTTTTTCAGCTTCAAACAGTGATGCGTGGAGGGAACAGAATTACCAACATCCATTTTAATATATCATAGGAAATGGTGACCAAAAAGTCTCAGTCTTGCAATTAGATCTGTGTATTTCCTGTCGTTCTTTCTATATCTTTCCAAAACCTTCTGTAACATATCCCAATTGCTTGATGTTAACACAGATTCTTACTGTCTTCAATATACTTCAGATTTCATGTGCAGTGATTGTCTACATCCCTTTTTATTGCTGCTGTTCAGCATTTTTTTTTTTTTTTACAGAATATTTAAGGTTGGAAGGGACCTCTACAGATCATCTAGTCCAACCTTCCTGCTCAAGCAGGCACACCTACAGCATGTGGCACAGGGCGGCATCCAGGCGGGTTTTGAAGACCTCCAGAGTAGGAGACTCCACAACCTCCCTGGGCAGCCTGTTCCACTGCTCTGTYACCCTAACAGTAAAGAAGTTSCTCCTCACCTGGAGATGGAACTTCTTATGCTTCAGCTTGTGGCCATTACCCCTCGTCCTATCGCTGGCCACCAGTGAAAACAGCTTGTCCCCTTCCTCCCTACATTCTCCCTTCCTGAACTTATACATATTAATCATATCCCCTCTGAGCCGTCTTTTCTCCAGAGAAAACAGGCCCAGCTCACTCAGCCTCTCTTCATACGAGAGATGTTCCATTCCCTTAATCATCCTGGTTGCCCTTCTCTGGACCCTCTCCAGAAACTCCACGTCCCTCCTATACTGGGRTGCCCAGAACTGAACACAGTAAATTGTCTTCTAGAAATATATAAATACCAAATATATAAAGAAGTCATGTTTGCATTTTGTTTTTTTTTCAAAATTGATAATAATTGAGAGATTCAAAGGATTTCTGTAACTCATTATGCTTCTCCAAAATATTTCATTGATGAAGAAGATGAAGCTTCACTTGGACACATGATATGTGATTACAGAACAGCAATACTCCTGTAAGAATTGGAACAAAATTGCCCTAAACCCTTCCTTAGAAATATGTGTTCTGGTGAAGTTTGTAAGAATGAATCTGTTCTACCTAAAAACTCTCGGGATTTCAGATTCAGGAATTCTTGTTACCGAATCCTTTCTCAAGAGACAGAACAGTTCAGAGACCTGTTTCAAATGACTGCATAACAGTGTATTTCACCTGAGTCACTGACACAGGTTGGCTAAATTTTTTTTTTTTTTTTTTTTCAGGACAAAAAAGAAATCTGCATTTACGCAGCTAAAGAAGTCATGCTAAGTTCTTAATGACAGCAAAATCAATCTTTATTAAGTCTGGTGCCAGCACAACTTCATATACCGGTGCTCACACTTAGTTCTAAAAATCTGAAACAATAAAGAGAAAAGGAATTTTGCTGTTGAATTTAACCACAACTGGGCGTTATCCGGGGACTAAATTCTTTTCCTGCTTAACATAAGAACATAATAAGAACATAAGAGGCATACTGCTTCAGCACAAAGGTCAGTGTAGCCCAATATCCTGGCTCCAACAATAGMCATAAGTGGGTGTGCAGGGAAGAGTAAAGAGCAGGCTTCGCGTATCTGATACCTCCCCCTAGTATTGCCCTGGCTCTCAGCTACCAGCAACTTAGGAATTTCCTGAAATGGGTGTAGTTTCTATGTATTTAGCAGCCCTCTATGCAGTTTCTGTTCTATAGTCTTGTCCAGTCTCCACTTGAGCTTATGTAAACTTACAGTATCTACTAATTGATGCCCAGTGGGAGCTGGKCACCTATTTCAGATGAAAAGTGAGTAATGCCATTAAGGATGCAAGAACAGTACTTTCTCTTCCTTCATATCTCTATTAATACAATAGCTCTAAAGCAAATAACTAGTGATTTACAATTATAGAATGAGAAGTGAGAGTGTCTTCAAATATGACCATGTTTGCTTTAAAAAATATAAATGAAGGCATTSTGATCTGAAACAAAAAAAAAATGGAGGATTGGTTTTGTCAAGACAGGACACTAATAAAGTGTTGATAAAAGACTTACATGTAGGCTAAATGAGGGGATACAAAAACTGCTCATGCACTTTGCAAGAAGCAAAGGAAAATGTAATTACCTTTGAGTTATGTAGGTATGGAAAAAAAAAGCAGAATAAATAACAGAAGCCCATGGACATTTCTGAACCTTCCTAACAAGTGGGTAGACATTAAAAGAAGCACTTAGCGACAAATTTCATTGCTGTCAGGCCAGGTTACAATAAATTCTTCCATCTGTCTTCATTTTTTTTTTCAAACATTTCCTTTTACCTTTTCTTTTTTAATCAGTAAATTTATTCTGTTGTTTATAATGTTATAGATTAACTTTCTGAGAGTGTGCCAGCCACTTATATTTCCCCATAGCGAATACATGAAATGAATCACTGACCAAATGCAAACATATATGCAACAAATCTTCCTAAACATAAGTGCTCACACACAACAAAGGCACTGAGGTATTCTAATGATGGGGATTGTGTAAGAACTTGTGTTGCTAGACAGAGCAAATATTTTATTTTCTGTGCCTTCTCTAACCAGCCATGTCTCCTGCTGTTCTGAATCACTAGGTTGAAATCATTGGCTTCCAAGAATCCTGTAGTTGGAAATGTTGAAGATAGATAGAAAATCTCTAATAGGTCATTTTGGACAGCCTCCTGCCAGGATATGATTATTCCCTCCAGAGCTATGTTAGCACTTGATGATCAGCGTCAGTATCCACAAATGAGGCAATGTTGTCTACAAACATAGACAAGCAGAAAGAAGATAGAGGTGGATATGGTCAACAGATGCCTTCTTTTCTTGGACTCCATGCTTTTATTCTGTATTGGCCTTAATTTTATTCCCAGTGCTGGAAAGACTGAAAAAAACATACTTGTTTGAAAATCTCCRGAAGAAACCAACCTGCTTAATGCTGGAATTTGTGCTGGTTTTGTTGTGKTTTTTGTTGTGTAAGCTTTGTGTGTATGTATGTATGTGAATTTTGGAGGGCAGGAGGATTAACATCACCCATTTATTCTGTTGCCTATTAGTAARTTTGGTGTCTGTCGCAGAGGATATTTCATCTGATCAACAGATTGCTTCTGGTGACAGCTAACAAGATCATCTGACTGTCCAGCTGTTATTTCTCACTGGGAAGAGATTTCAATAGATTTTTTCACTCTGGCTCAGGGATAAACTCTTAACTTCTGGGAGCAGTAGAGCCATTTCTGTGTGTGGTGACAAACTTTCGTTACCTGAAGAAAGCCCAGAAGGAACTCTGAAAGTCTCCTGTGGGAAGGAATTGGATACAGTCTCTATTTAGTAAAGTCTCCTGATGGTGTGAGAGCCACATGAAGGAAAGGGATTGTCAGTGCCAGTCTCTAGTGACCATCCCTAGTAAAAATTGTCCACATTTTTAGTATTGACATTCTCAATCTACAAGTCCTTTAGTGTCCTTAATGTTTTCTAACTGTGCCCAAGGCAGTAGCCATAGATGGTTCTATCTAATCTACTCTTTGAAGAAGCTGTATTCAATTTCATCTTATGATTAGATCTGTGCAATGCACCTGCATCAAGCTATACCACAAGACCAGAGCCGAAGTTCAGCTGTGGTTTATTTGTGAAGAACTCTTTAATAAGCAGCCTGCAGTGTCTCTATTAATTGAAAAGATTTCTTAATTTGATTGTTTTCTCTTTATATATCTAAGATCCTTCCTATGGAAACCCTCTCCTTTTTGTGTGATTCTATGTCAGTGAARATGAGCTGAGGTGCTTTGAGGGATCATGAGCATGTCTACCTTGACTTTCTGATAGCTCATTAGCTGTGGTTGCTACAGATCTTACAGTYTCTGCAAAGCTGTACATTATTAGGTGACAATGTAAAGTTCAGCAGTTTGCTCAAGCTTTGGGAAGATGGAGATCCCAATAGAGAATGGTGACCTTGAGGTGTTTTGGTGTTTTGAACTGTGACATTTTGAAAGTATCTTTGGTCTGATGATGGTTGGTTGTTGATCACGGGATTATACTGGTATATATTTTTATTCTGAAATAATAAGTGATAATAAATGAGACATGTTCACTGCCTGACTGCTCATATTTCTTGCCAGGTATTTTCTCCATTCTGCCTATGCCAAACCTAAATGCTTTGGGTTTTTCTTTAATATATGTAAATGAATTATACCTACAGAAAACTGAAATGTATATGTTTGTGAAAGAGTTTTTTGGGTTTTTTTTTTTTTTGGTTTTAGCTATCTAGCTAAAGGGCCTTATTCTTATAGTTCTTCAGTTCCAATTTCAAGTGCATTTGTTGCAGTAGGCAATAAATAAGACTGAGTGATTGAGTTTGTGTTGCTTTTACTGCTCTCATAGCATGACAGAGATGCATATTGCATATCCTCTAGGATCTCAAAGCCAAGGGAAAGTTGTTTCTGTATAAGAAACTTCCTCTGAGGCAGCCTCAGAAGGAATCAGTTTTGCTGTTGTTCCCAGCTGATGTGCTTTGGCAGGACAGAGGGGACAATGATGACATGCTGATGGTGCAGTCACAGACGAGTTATTCACCTGTAAGCACTGGTAGTTTTACCAGAGCTCCAAGAGCTAATGCCATTGTTTTCAAAGGTAAAAGTCCTCAGCCATTCAGCAGGAGCAGGCTCAGACCCAGTATTTGTAAAATGTAGGCTCATTATGCTTGTCTTTCTTACACCAATACAATTACTGTAATATTTTATATGACTTCCTTCTGAACTGACTATTCTTATTTGTGGAGCAGAATTGCTTGTTTTTCTCTCTGATGCATTTACACAAAGTATCTTTTCTTTTTCTTGTCTTAGGTAGGGTTTCCTGTCAGCCTGTTTTATTTGGGTAATAACACGTGACATTGGTGGATCTTCCCCTTTCCTTTCTTGTCCTGATGGAAAACACCTGCAACATAGAACAGCTTTAGAAAAGGTGAGTCAGAGCCTGTGTGTTCTGGTAATAAATATATTCTTGTGTACACTAAGTAGCACAAATATGTAAATATTTTATAATATGCATACTGATATATCTCAGCATCTTTTTTTTCTTGCAGAGCATACACTTAAAATACATCAGATTACCTATATTTGGCTTGGTGGTGGCAGAGCCTGCTCTGTTGATAATAATGCTGAATATGTAAATCCCCCCACACTTTTTATAACCAATGCTTAAGGTTGCATTTACTGTAAACAAAGATGTATTTTGGGGGGCAGTTGGTTTGAGTTTATTGTTTATGTAAATCTCTCAGAATGTGACATAGCCAGATAGCTTCCTATGTTGTGCTGATCCACATTTTAGGCCAGCAGCCAAAGTATTTTATCTTTTACTTCATTATAGTGATCTTCCAATTAGCTGTGGTCTGTAATACCCTGATTTTGGTGGCAGTGGTTTGGGGAGGATTGTTTGATAGTTCTGCTCGAGAGGCAAAATGAGGGGCCTTATTATAGAAAGTGCAGAGGTTGTGCAGTAGCTGAGTTCTGTTGCAAAGTTTGCCGATAAGGGAAAACTGGCCCTTGAGCATCCATTCTATTCTGTATATTAACACTTCTAATCTGCACTGCTGATAAAACTGCAAGCCATTTGCCTTTGGAGGAATTAGTTCTGCCTCACTTGTGTAACCAGGCGATGGTGATTAACCTTTAAACTGTCCAATATTCTCAGCAGACTCCTGCTCCAGATTAGAAACTATTTAGTTATGACCAACTAAATTAACAACATTCCCTCCTCTGAAGAATAAGATTTGGAAGGTATGCATTTTAAGGTGGAATGTGCATAATGTCCTTATTTATTCGGCACTTTTTCTACGGCATATAATGTATTTGTCATTTAAGAAGAAAGAAAGGAGGAAGAGATTAATTTCAGGTTGAAACAATTTAGTTAGGTAGAGGGGTATATTTTGTTGAGAACACTGCATTTGGGTTGGGGTACTATTGCTTTAGATGGCTTAGCCTTATTTCTGACTTTTCATTCTTAAATAAATCTGGTGGTGCAAGGGATAAGGAGGGCAGAATGGTGCTCCGGTGTGAGCAACAATTTGGGAAAAAGATTTCCTTCCTTTTAAAAGGAAAAGGTAATTATCTCAGTTCTTTATGAGAGTGATTTTTGGAGGCTGACTAGCCTTCTTGTCACAATCAGACAAAACAAAGGATTTTGTACGTGGTGGTTACAGACCAACGTAGCCAATGGACTTTAGCTGTTGTGATAACCTAGTACTATACCATTGTATCTACATATTTTAAATGTGTAATTTATCAATTGAAACATACCCTTCAATACATGTGCCATAAAAGAAAAGAGCAAGGGCAATTATGTAATAGTATAGTGTTTGTCTGACATGCCTTAAATCCCCATATTGTTATTCCTCACAGAATAATAAATACAAAATCCCTGTTAGCAATGTTTTCCGTTTTACCAGTTTTATATTAGCTGCCTCCTTAAAAATTGCTAATCTAGATACTACATTAGTAGGATGTCAGTCAAACTGCAATCCACAGTGAAGCCTTCTTCATATACCAATTTAAATCATTCATGGTCCTTTCTTTGGCATTATTCAAAAGATCATAATAATTTTCTTGTGCCCACAGCACAAAAAAATCAATTATTTCCCCACAAAGACTTGAAAGTACTTAGCGAGTGCTGTAAGAAAAGCTGAGGGTTATATCAAATTGAAATTGCACTCATTACACACAACACAATTAGTTGCCACTAGTCTGGCCGGTGCTTTAATTCTGAATGGCATATCTTTATTATTACAGAAACAAGCATGCAAATGGCATTGTTCAGGATTTGCAGAAATCAATAGGATATAGTGCTGTGTGTTTGGTGGCCACTGTCACTCAGTCTGCTGTGGATTTGAGATAATGTGTGTATTTGAATTAATGAAGGGAACGTGAGACATCATAAGTGACACCCAAATAAAAGAAATGGGTACATGATATTTGTAATTATTCTACTTGTGTTTTTGTTGTAAATACTTGTGCTTTTTGTTTTTTAATCAAAGGATTAATTGCATTTTAATAAGGCATTATGATTTTCAGAGCTTTAGTTAATTAAAACTTGTAGTATATAATTATGAAGTGATGCTGAGATTTGTCTAAAGATCACCCATACATTTAGAATATGTATATTTTTCCATGTTAAGCAGTTGCTACATTTGTGGGGAGGGATGAATTATATTAAATGTTTGAAAGATGATGGCAGTTCCAAATAAATTTCTCTAAACAGCAGCAAGGAATGTAGATTATGTTGTTGGACAAATTAAGGTGGAGGAACTACTGGGGTTGGAATCACTTTTTGGCTGTAGTGCTGGAACATTCATTTGCACAAATGTTAGCTTTCAGCCACAGAAGTAAGAACAGATGTATTTGTTCAATGTATCATATCATTCCGCCCATTAGGTCCCAGTGTAATTGCAGCAGCTTGAAATTCTGAGTACAGACTCACTGGTGTTGCACGGCAAAGATAATTTTCCATGTGACTAAAAGGCTTTATAAAGGGGGAGAAGAGGTGTGTCTGTGTGTATGTGTTTGTCTACATGTGTGTAGACAACTTTATGCACAGACTTGTTTCCTTGATAGAAATTAATATTCCTGGTACAATGCTTCAATCATTCACAGTCAAATCCAATATATAAAGACTGTTTCCTGTGGGAGTATATTATGTATAGATTGATATATTAATTGCTAGATAGATAAAATAGAGTTAGAGTAAAACACTATCAGAAAGTTAAAATCTTAATATTGTAAATGAAACTCCTTTGCAAATATTATAAAAGCTCTCTCTCCTGTCATACTTACTCCATGCCTTTTGCAGGTATGCATTGGAAATAGAAATGAATTTTCCTTTTTCCTCTTTAGGTATACAGAGGGGAAAAAGCACACACATTTTGTCGTAGATGTTTTTTTCACCTGTTTCTTTCCTCACTATAGAAGGAAATTCATGGTTATGCAGAACAGTCCAATCCAGTCATATATTCCTATCACATAGCAGCATGATATAGGAGGGGTTTCCAATGTTCTGTATTATAGAAAAGGTATTAAATTAGAACTCGCTATTTCCCATTTTGTAGCTTGGCTCTTGCAATGCACAAATATTAATTTGAATATTTATTTATTTCATCTTAGCTTGCAGATGCTTTTTGAGACAAACCCACTTAAGAGCTGAAAATGTTCCAAGTGAGGAGAGGGGATGAAGCAAGCAGAGAGGGCAAAAGGAAGAACAAGGATTCTCAAAAATTTACGTTGACTTCAGCACTCCAAGCAGGATTTTATTAGGTAACTATAAATGGATTTTAAGTAGGATTTTCCCATGTTTTCTCCCCAAGCTGATTTATAATCTAATATTATTAGATTGGTCACAGCGTTCATATTTTAACTGTCAAACCCAAAGCCTGAAAGGTGATTCATTCAAAGCTTGCTAAAATATTTGCTCAGCGGCACAATAGTGTGTGATGGAAAATAAACTCCTCTAGAGCATCTCACCCTATCAGCCATGGCCTGCAGCAGGAAAAGAATGAGGGAAGGTCAGTCAATTATGTGTGGTAATCACCGTAAGCATATTATCTGAGACACAGATGTCTTCCCTGACCCCACACGACATAGCTATTAACCCCACAGTAGTATAAAAATGGGGAGGAGGAGGAGCTGGTCCCCTAGGTAAACCAGACCTTTTCAGTCAAGGCTTGTCCAGCGGACGAGGGACGTTGCGGGTGTGAGGGCGGCATTTCAGGGAGCTGTCCAACACGGCGACCTCTTGGCACCGCAGGCGGCCCGGTGGCCACTGCTCTTCAGGGACCTTTCTATAGACCTAGTCATGTGAGATAAATAGTTGCATCATCGGAAAAATGAGACTGGCAAATTGACTGGTGGGATATTGCGGGAGCGGGAAGAGCCTTGGAATGCTATGTGATGTTCATATGTTTTTGAAGGAGCAACTTCTGGGTTTCTGGGTACATGGGGGTACTCGATATATTCATATTGATAAAGCATAATACCACTACCATGTGATCGTCTGATGCTTTTAGAAAGTAGAGATGATTTTCTCATTACGCTGGGTAATGTACTGACTACCACATACAGTTTCTTCTGAGTTCAAGTTCTTTCTATATTTACCTCAGAAAAACGATCAACTGCTTATTCAAGTGAAAGGGATTTTTTTTTCCATGTGTTTGTTCAACTACAACAAGTAAGCAAAGCATGATTTTAATCTGTTTGATTAAAATGTGTAAATTGAAGACACTTAAAAGTTTGTGCTTCAATCCTAGTTATCATATAAAAATTGTACATTGGTGAGAGCAGGATCCCTCATGAACTATTTCTAATAAGCTTTCTAATATTGGGCATTAACTCTTATTTGTTTCTTGTAGTTTTTGGAAAAATCTTCCCTTTAYATGTTGTTTTGGTATCTTTAGGGAAGCTGTCATATTCTTCTACTCAAAAGAAATGACTATTAAGCAATGAGACCTATTGAGGCGCTATGCAGCACATAGGGCAAAAAGAGTCTAAGACCAGCCAAATTTGAGTTCATTTTCCTTCCTAGATGATTGATTTTAATGGCATCACTGTCATGTGAAATACATGAAACTGAGATCAGGCCGGGCCCAGTGAATGCTGGAGCGTGAAAAGAACTCTTTTGCATGGCTGACTTGCTACAGAAAGGAGGAGAGGAATCCCTGGATTCTCTTYCTGAAGAACGGAGTTATTAAAAGATATTCTGTTTGATACTGTCTCCTTTCTCAGGGTTAATTACTGTGTGAATATTTGTAGGCCTTACCATGTTASAGGTTATAGAAAAGGGAAGTGCTGCATGAGCACTGGGATAAACTTAACTACCACATCTTCAGAAAARGAAATCTGTCTTCTAAAATAAAGGATTTTGATGTGGTGCTGACTGAACATAAATTCCCCATGCTTCCGAACTCAAACACAACCTGGACGTGGATAAAACGGATGATGGAGATGACTTGCCGGTGTTTCTGGGCCGAGGCTGGGGAGCAGGTTCCCATCACAACTACTGCTGGCAGAACTCGAATGACATCCCAGAAAGAGATTTGGACTATCCTCCCCTTAGAGCAAATACCTCGTGGAAATCTTGCCTGTGTAGAAAGACACTATTTGCATGTCTTCCAGTTATTGTGGTTAGTCTTGAGTTGTCCTCTTGCATGCCCTTGTTACACTTCCACCCTACTGTCACTTTAGCCCTAGGTTTAAATGTTGCTAAGTAACCTCCTGTGTCAAATACTTTTTCTACCAGGAGAGAATCTTGCATCAATCACCTATTGTGACTGCCAGATTAGATACTGTAATGTGCTCCACATGGGACTGTCTTTTACTTATATCTGGAAATGGCAGCTGATCCAGGATTTGGCAGAGTACTTTTTAAGCAGCATCTCTTCCTTGAGCATATTAAACCACCAGTGGACAGAATATGCAGTTTGCCTATTGGTCTCTGAGTTTTAAATGTTGAAAATTTGGAGGGTTTTGGTGTTTTCCCTTTTAGCTCTAAATCCTGCCCGTCTGAGTAAGCAGCTCTGATGAGGAACTCGTAGCTTCATTTGCAAACAGTGTAGCCTGTAAGTTTAAGACCTTACCTGTAAAAGCAAGAGAGTAGGGCATGCCTGGAGCTTTAGATAATTGTGGTTTCTATGAGGCTATTTATCATGTTTTCCATAGTGCCAAATAAAAGCCGAATTATGACGATCGCTTGCGTAAGTAGAAATCAGGAGCAATGCCATTGAAATCTGTGCAATTAGACTAGAGTGAATGAGATTGGAACTTGGTCTCAATTGATTATATATTTCAGGTCAGTTGAAATAATGGAACAGCTTTTTCTGTCTCAGCTTAATGCAGCAGTTCTGAAGAGTTCATCACCTGCTCTTGGCTCTCTTTCCTATTTCCAGCTGATAAATCATCTTTAATGCATTTCCTAATATTACTTTTCCACGTAAGCACTGGTTATAGTCCTATGTGACAGCAACAAGGAGGGGGGGCAGGCAATAATTTCACTGTCATAGAAATTACTCTAAAAATGTACTAATGTGTTTTAAGTATAATTGACATACATTGAAACATATGTTATTTTGTCTACGGGYGAAATTTAATTTCACTAACCAAAACTAGATGTAAGCAGAACTTCAGTAACAGCACTCCTGGCTAAATATTAAATGGAATTGATGGTTTAGATCCATATTTGTAAAATATTATCAAATCCCACATATTGAAATCACATCTGATCCGGCAACATTTTGTCAGTTAACATTTCCTTATGTGATAGTTTATTTTCCCAAAGCAACATTTGATAAAACTCATAGTAATTTTAAATACATGATTTACCATGTTAATACTTGTCACTTATTGAATGCTCATCAGTTCCTTCTTGTTGATATTCTGTTAACCTTATAAGTCACAGCAAAAGCAAAGCATTTTTCATAGGGCTATTGGATGTTAAAATTTAAATAGACTTTTCTTCTCTAAATTTTGTCCTAATTGTAAATAGTAAAGTAATAAAAAAGAGACCTTGTAGTGCAGTTTTATCATCTGCATCATCTTGCATCAGTTTTATCATCTAGACTCCTCTTCAGAATTATGAAAACAATCTGAGAGTTATTCAGTTTTATCCATTCAAATAAAACTACAGCTGCTTTCCATAACAAGAAACCCAAGAGAACTGATTTATCCATGGTACAGAAGAAAAAATAGGTCTCTGTRTATTTCATAAGTATATTAGCTAAAGAAAAACTAATCTCTCACATGTGATGACTTGCATGTGAGAAACTGCACACTCATGAGAAATCGCATTTATGATTGCAYATTTGACCACTTCATCTGCAGGCCACAGACCTCTTCATCTGCAGTATTCCTGAGAAGCTTCAAATGGTTGCAGCTGAAAATAAAACAGGAAATATAGTGTCCTGCCCCTTGCACCCATTATTGTAGCTTAAAGGACAACATAAACACAGTTCAGCTCTGTCTCAGTGATGGATAAGATTCATTTTCACCCATCTTTTCTTAAAATCTTTGGGCTTGGCTGATGTTGGAAAGGTTGATGTGTCTTTGCGTGCCCAGAGATGCGCAAAGAATTTATTTTCTGTAAATGCTACAGTATAATGCTGTAAAAATTTTATGAAGATTGTAGTGGTGTTTGCATGAAGTTCCTGAACACGAGAGAGGAGACTCTTTGTACCATACCTCATAGACAGTTTTTTGTTGTTGTTAGGAATAATGTGACTTTTTTCCCTTTGCTTCCTGTCTGGTGCTCTTCAAGATACAGCAAAGTTGGTCTCAATCACACAAGCTTCTGAATGAAGTTGGTGAATGTACAGAGAGAAGAGCTTTGAATTTCATTTCAGAGCCTAAAGTCCCAAGGAACTGAGCAATTTTAGGGAAGATCTCCGCTTTTACACAAAGAAGAGTGGGGGGGAGTTAGGGAGAGAGCTCCAAAGCTCTGTTTCTCTTGCARAGCACTGCCTGCAGAGCTCGGTGGCAAGCTGATCTTTGTGTCCTTGTTGGAGCAGGTCTATTTGTAGAAGAATGAGGCCCTTCCTTTTTTCTTCATTTCCATGGTGTAAAATACTATTCTGAAATTGTTGGGAAGCTTCAGTCACCTAGAGCCATCAGCCCCAGGCCTGAGAGCACTGGGACAATTGGTGCCAGCTCTCTGATAATGCAAAAGTTTAGCTTTTGTGTGCTATATGCTGCAAAGCTGCAAAAAATGGTATGCACTTGGATGTCTATGAGAACATGCTGTGCTCTCCTGTGAGCCTTATAGTTATTCCTGCCTTTAGGCAAGCCAGATATACTGTGGTTATAGCCTYTGCCTTATCTGAGAGCTCAACGGGGCAGAGGTGCATGCAATGTCAGGATCCAGTGAGCAAAAGATGAAGGTGAAATGTAAAATCAGTGCTTTCTATTTTTGCCAATAAGTATGTTTAATTTTAACTCATGAAATGCATAAAGATTAGAGGGGCCAGGTTACCATATTTTTTTTCTGAGTGAACAGTTTCTGCCTCACAAGGAAAGTGGTCACATAGACCCCTTGTGACATRTCGGTCTTCTTGCATTCCACGTGTACTAGGCTTAGTGTGTGGATACTACTGCTCTGTTCTTGCTGGCTAGTGAGTTGGCCATTTTGTCTCACCATGTCCTACACACTACTTCTCACTTTACTTCTTCTGTGCCTTCTCCTCTTTCTATCCTGCTTTCCACCCAGCCCCATCAGGTTGTCCTCCTCACTGGGCTTTCAGACACAGACCTCAATTCTTCTGCATTTATCTTACAGTTCTTCTGAGCATGCTGCAGGTGCAATTTAGTGTCACTAATGATCTTTTCTCCCATCCTTTCCTGATATATAACACCCACTCACCTGCCYAGATGCCACTCCTACAACTGCTCACTCCTGTTTGGATGCCTCTCCTTCTCCATAGCTTTAGTCCAACTTATCTGCAAAAGCATGCAGCAAGAGAGCTGCTTGGCTTTTTTTCTCCTCTGTCTTCAGCAAATCATGGATCAACTCTCCTAATCTCTGCAAAGGTTGCATCCTTCACCCTTTTCCCACAACGCGCTGTTCCTTTCTGACCTCTCACTTTCTAGGTGCCCCTCCATGACAAGCACTTCATCTTGTTAACAACTTTTAGCAAAAGTAGTCTTTTTTGCCTTGAGAAAAAAAAGTCAAAGCCAAACCTTGAGAAACAAAACGTAGACAGCTCTGCTTGGAATATTTTTATGCTGGAAATCTGAGAATCTACATTTCCATTTCTCTCCATAATTGCTGCATTTCAGAATACCTGCCTGTCATCTCTTTTAAAAATTCTTTTCCTACAGCTTTGACTCAGTATGGTCAAAACTAAGCCCCTCAGCTTCTTTCCTGTACTATTATTCTGTTCTTGGTTACACTGACAATATTGTTGTAGTTCATGTGATCTTACATCCATTAATCTGACAGTTCATCCTTCCAAGATATTGGTCAAGCCCATCCTTGTTTTGAGGTCAAAACAAGGAAATGTCTCAACCGACCTGTTGTTGTTTCTTACATCTAACTACCTCTTTCTTTATGCTCTTTCTTGCCTTAGAACTTGCACCACCTGTCTGAAGGACACAGAAAACAGGCCACCACTACTGTCATACCCATGAATCTAAGCACCCAGTCCTGCCTTTGACTCTCYCTCTCCTCTCTTACTACTTGCCCTTGCTGTCACCATCAGATCTACAAACAGCTTGTGCTCTTTCTTAGTTGTCATCAGGCTTGCAGCTTGTTCCTGTATACACATGCATGTTTCTTTCTGACACATGCAGTACCCAATGGGCTCATTTTCAAGGCGCTCTTAGKCTCAATATTTCTTCAAAGTCTGCATTACAGAAGTGCTGATGGTGAAAATGGTGTGATAGCTGGCACATAGAATTTTAATATTACTGGGAAAAGTGAGAGGATCGGGGAGATATGCTGATGCCTACAAGGAGGATAAGCATGTATCTTGTTGGTTTAGAGATTTTCCAGGTTCTGTGTATGGCTTTAGTTATTTGACTCTAGGCTGTCTGGAGCAGAGGTGCCCTGCTTTGAGCAGTGTCCATCACCTGCTCCTGCAGCCTCTTAATCCCATCTGAAGCCTCTGTGTCACTGCAGCAACTTTACTGGCTCATAGTCATATCCAAGTGTGCATTCTGGAAAGCCTCTGCTTTTATCCCTACTTCTGACCCACACTTCTTTCCTGTATGTAATGATACCTTTCCCAGGCAGAGCACAGGATGAGGAGTTCCCTTAAATGCACTTATCAGCAAAATATATATGCAAAASATGTATGTCATATATGTTTTATGAAACTATATAATTCATAATATTTATTTTAATGTTGTGATTTGCTTTTCCTAAGGAGCTCTAGGACAGAGATGGGYTCTGGCAGCCATAAGGAATGATTACTTTCCAGGTTGGCTAATGATATAATCCACTCTGGTTTCAAGTCTTGCTTTCCTCTTTAGATGATGTCAACATTTCCATGCACTACATGTGTTGTATTCATAAGTGGCACTTAGAAATATGTGTTCTGTAATCTCCTCCTTACGCCTGACACTTTACACATGTGTTTATCTACAAGGAGTGGTGACATTAGCTTGCTAATTTTGCCAGTGTACTGTACCAGTGAGGGTGCGAGAGACTCAGAAGGATATTTAAACTGGCAAAGAGAGCATTATTGACACTAGCCATGAGTACTTTATAAGACAGTGTTTTGGAATGTCATTTGTTAGAAAAAATCTTTGCTGCTGAAAGTCATCTATCATTCCTGCACAGACTGGAAAGCCTTATATGAGCCATTTTTCCTAAATCTCACTCATTGTCAGTGGCCAAATGTAGTCCCCCAKTGAGAACTGCATATTAGATAAAAAGATATTATTCCCCCAAGTTGTCGAATTTGCAAATGGTATGATAAGATACGTTTTCCTTGGCTGCTGAATAGATTCAAGAGACGGAAAAAAAAGAAAAAAAAACAAAAACCAAAAAAGCTTGATTGCCAAAACTCCACCTACATGCCACTGTATCCCTGTAAGTCAGGTTGTCTTTATTAACTGGACTATATGTACAATATTCACACGGTGAAGAGATCGTCCGCGATAGCTTATACTACCCATATAAGTGATTTTTTTGTTGTTGTTTTTAAGAGTCAATCTTATCTCTCAAAATTGCATTTATACGGCGTTGTTCAATACGTATGGCTGACTACTATAGAAAGCAACGATGATGGGGTACAATGCACTAATTTTATCCCACTTTGAAAATATAATCGGTACTTATAAAAATTGTAAATACTACAGAATCATGCTAGCAGGATTATTCTAAAATGGAACCGCTAATACATCAAGCAAAATAGCTTTGCTAGGCCTAACTGTCTCCTATTATCACTATTATCAGAGAAGATGTACCTCTGGCAACAATAATGTGCAGGAGCACAAATGCAAGACAGCCACGATTTTAGGAGGGATTCATTTTTATCTGACAATGAACTTTCTTCTTTTGAGTGCCACAGAGTATTAAGTGCAAGTTCTTATATCCAGTGGCCAACTCTCATCTAGCTAATGAAAAGGTAGTCTGATAAAATATACATAACTACCCATTTGGGCAGGGCACTATTCCTCTCTGCATTAGGCAACAAAATGCAGTCACTCTTCATGAATTACATATTTATAATGTTATCTGTAAGTGCCTATTGTAAACAAGTTGTTGGGTTAACAAGCGCGGCATACAAAGTTTTATTATTAAAGTAATCACTMAATCATCCATTCAGAAACATCACAGTTTGTTTTCTGKTTTTTTGTTTGTTTGTTTCATATGAAAGACAATGCCTGATTTGCATTTTTTTTCTTCAGATTATTAGTATATCTCTGTCCTGAATGCTAAATTGCCTATTTCAAAAAAGTTCAACAATAACAGCATGTTGGCTTGGGTACCTTTGGGGAGAAAAAAGTCTACACCACAGGATTTTGAGTGAATTCAGGAAAGAATAAGCAGACATCAATGAAAATCTTGACCAATACTGTGCCAAGCTCTTTCTCATGAAGTTTAAAATAAGTATAATTCAGACTACTACCACSACCTAGCCTGTTTTAAAATTTGTGTACCCACTGTGTCTTGAGGGTGTTGTGTCAACACTACCATGGTACATCTGAAGTCCGGGCTCATCTCAGGAGTCCTATCAGACATAACTGTACACAACCAACACTGTGTCTGTAGGGAGAGCCACACAAGGAAGATGAAGGAAAAAAATATAGATATATACATAAATATATATATATACCACCAAATCTTGAAGGGGAGGATAGCAAATGAAAGTGAGCATAGACCTCCCTTCTCTATAGAATAGTTTGGGGCTCATACAGAGGAGGCTAGCTTCTCACCTGCTAAAATTATGCTCWACCGAAGTGTGTCACTTTGAGACTGAAGCGATAGGTCTTAATATGTCTCTTCACAGTGTACAAAAAAGGGTAAATCTATACATTACTCCTTCTAGCAACACYTTATTAAATACAATTGTGCTAGTTTGCAGGCTGTTTGCGTTGACAATGTCATTTAGTGAAGTGCAGACAGGGTTTATGAAAACGTTCTAGTCTTGATAAGATCTGTTGCATGCTCTTGGAAATAATRAAAACAGTAGTTGTAGTAGAAAAAAATGTAAGAATTCATTCATTAGAAAGGTGGGTAAGGTGAAACAACAAAAAGTGKTTTATAGGGGACTGCTGATGTCTTCAGTGTTTTTTTGTATCCTGCTGTGCAAGTTAGATAAACGGAGTGTCAAGTAAGATTAAAAATTCTTAATCCACACTGTTGAGTTCTAGATCTTTAGTTAGCAATAGAAAATGATGTCTCAGTTATTGTGACATAATGTTATAGCTGCACGGGTGAGACATGATTGGCTGAAATGTAAGGATTTGTTTTGGTATAACTGGTACAACATTCAAGTACAATGTGTATCAGAGGGATCTATTGGTGTTGGAGGGTAGATTAACACTGTGGCTTTCAGTTCATTTAAAACGGTTAGTTGCTTGCTCCAAAACACAGTCTGTTAGAAGATGCTGATTAAGTGGGTGAGTCCTGGAGCTGTGCAAAGGTAAGATGTATCTGCCAGACAACAGCTGTTGAGATGGTTTCTGCCCAGTATTTAATAGAACCTTGAGTCTTCCAGAAAGCCTTGAGGTAATATAAATTGCTGCCAGCAACCTGTTCTCTTGCTGGTTTAGTACATCTTAATAGTGATCTTTTGTCCTCAGCTGAAAGGTGATTCCTAAATGCGTCTTCCAAGGTTTTGTTCGCAATTTGACAATTAGTAAATTATATAATACGTGTTTACATTATTTTCAACAATAGAGAGCACTGGCAATAGAAATACTATGTGGGAGCTAACTAATTATATCATAAAGTCACAGTTTGTCAAATAGGCAAATTATATTGTCTCTACCTTCTGCAAAATCCTGATGAGTGGATTTATTTGGTTTGGTGGACATCTGGTTAATCCTAGCTGTCTTCACTTGGCTGTTGATGTAAATTCCTCACACTGCGAGGAAATTTCTTTTTAGCTGTTAGCTAAAACCAACGAGATTTGACTGAGCTCTATGCTGTCTGTGTGGAACACAGCCAGGATGTTGTTTAGAGAGGACATGTACTAGGTGCTTCCTGGTCACTTCTCTGCTATTGTCAGTTCCTGATGTTCTGAATATTTGCAAAAAAATCTCTGTGCTGTAACTAATAGAGTAGATTCATGCCTTCCTGAGTGAGGAAGACTCCCAAGTCTTTTCACTCTGCACTGCATGGCAGGCTTGCTTTGAAAAATATGTATATAGCGCCTATGCTACTGCCACATCTCTAGAATCAGAAGTATCTATTTGTCTACTTAGGGGCTGGAATGTGAAAGTAGAAGTGCTTTCAAATGATCATAGCATCTTGAATACTTTGATTTGTCAGTATTCCTTGAACTTGGTCTTTCAGGACTATGACCTGCAAAGAGTGGCATTGCTTTTCTGGCCATTGATTGCCTATCTGGTAATGAAGATCCACAMTAACGCAATGAGATGTCTCAGCTGCTTTCGTTACTAAGGGTCGTAACGTGTTGGTAAGTGGGCATGCATGCAATTTTCATTTCTTTGTCTTTAAATGCTAACAAAAGGTGGTCTTGGTTATTCGCTCCTCTTTCCTGAGGTATTTTATATGTGTGGATAGCCAAGATTCTGGGTTTGGTCAAAACATACTGCTGTCCACTAAAAGAAAAGAAATAAAATGAAAAGCTTTCAATGTAGTGATCAGTCTTTATCATGTGACTTTACCTCAGCTATCCAAAGAACGTGGCTGAGGATCTCCCACAGCCTGAAAAGTCTGGATTAGAGATGAGTCATCCTGATAAATCTGAGGTAACAACCATGAATCAGGGGAAGCAATTGGAAAGGCAGACTGCTGTTACATCATTCCACTTTACTGTGTGTATTTGTTTACTACCAGCATTTGCAAGATGCAAGGACCCAATAAGGTTGAAAATAGTACTTATGTCATTCACTAAATATCGTAGTGAAATATTTTGAAAATGTTCCTGATAACATGTTCCAGAGTTCCTGATTTGGAACCAGAACCTAGAATTTTATTGGTAGAAGTGTTTGCTAAGTAATTGTACAAAGATCTCTTAGCAAAGTATGGAGTTTGGCAATCATATGAAATTAATCCAATTTATGATCCTGCTTAACTATCACAAACACTTGCTGGATCTGTATACTACTTTTTACCTTGATGAGTTTTAGTAGAACACTAGASTCTGGATGTACTCCAGGAAGACAGCACTTCTCCAGATACGATCTGGTTATATGTGTCTTCAGGCACGAAATTTTCACCCAGGTCCTAAAATTCTAATCAGGATCTGGATTTTTTTTTATCAAATTCATTTATTAGCTTTAAATAAGTGGTGTYCATGTCACGTGTAACAGCTGTTAATCCAAAAATGATTGAATGATTAGAACCTGTAAGGATCTGAAAGCACTCAATACTCTTTAGAGTATGCTCTGCCCTTATCTGAATCATACTACTCAAGTAGGAAAAGACATAGCTTTTTATTTCATGGTCCCTTGGGAATATTGTTTTCCCCGAAGATCTTGTTGCAGTTGTACCAACTTGGGGAGTGGAGGCAGATAATACAGTAACTTAAATTAAAAATTGTTTGCTCTGTTCTGTTCTTTCAGGGCAAACATTTTTCTCTGATTAAAAAAAAAAAGAAAAAAAAAAAAAGAAAAGCTATCTAGCCAATCTTTGAGCACTCTCTGCCAATAATTGGGTGTGGGAGGCATTCAGCACATGCTAAGATCTCATCATGTATTTTCTAGAAGAAACCACATGCATGCACACAAAAAATAGAATTGCTTATATATGGGGCTGCACAAAAATGCATTAAAAAATGACAGATTTAGAATTTTTGTAGAGTAAAACAATTCTATGCATAGCAGAATCTATTAACATAAGTAATTATGTCTCATTTGCTGGATTTGCAAACATAGGTATAAATACAGAAAAGTCTGTGCAAATATCCATTGTGTTACCTTGGAATTATTGAACAGGTAGAAGGTTACAGTAGAACACAAAATCATCTTCTTGTCTGAATTACTGTCACCACGGAACAAATTGGAAAAAAAATTATTTTGTGTCAACCGGTCGCACCCCACTGCACACATGGATGTCTCCTAAAGCCATCAAGATAGTATCTGGGCATGTAATCATAGCTGGAACAGTAAGGAATCCTCTTTTCTGCAGCAACCAAACAGCACATTGAGCCCACAAAGGCACGACCAACATTGTCACTTTCAGCCAAAGTTAGAAACAAGATTTCTGCGTTATGGCCTTTGAGATATCATTTTTGAAAAGATGTACAGAAATTTTGGAGGCAGCCTTAGCATACTAAGCAACTTGGGTAGCAGAGATTAAAACCACAAACAGTGCAAGTCATTGGAAACTCCGAAACAGAGAACAAGTGAGCTTAATTTTGGATTTAAGCATTTCTAGATTTGTGCAACTGTGCATCTTCTGTTTTTACAAATTTTGACTGTTTTGAACAACTTACTATGCTAAGGATTATGAATTAATCACAGTTACTGTGCTTATCAACCTAAAAAGGTTTGATTGTTTCGACCTAGTTATCCATCTATGCATATGTTTTATCTATAAGTCACTGTACTGCTCCCCTCTAAACATAACAGCAGTATACCTGGTGTTTCTAATACTAAGGCTGTACATTCAGCAAAGTAAAGCAGGTTTTTATTAAATGCGCTCTTTTGCAAGGTACTGAATGCATCAAGTGCTCTGAAATCTACAGTGAGTGAAAGATGCTCAGTGCCATGCAGAAAGCACAAAATTTTCTCAGGATCCTAAGTTCAAGACTGAGTGAAATCAAAGGAAGAAAACTCCCCATGACTTCAGTGGACTTAAAATCAGACCTCTCTGGGAACGACCCAGTGAGATAAAGTGCTATTTGCTAGCCATCAAAAGTAAAAAGTCATTACTGTAGCTACACTTTCTCAGGTGGAGAAAGGAGCCAAATAATCATTCCCTGTCCTTGGGAATAGCTCTTGTGAGTTTTCTTTTTTTGGAGTTGTCAGTGACATGCAAAGTTATGACATGCAATTTTGATATCAGTTTCCCACTAGGAATATAGCAGAAAAAAAAAGAACTATGACAATAATATACAAGATCTTCATTTTCCATAACTGTTAATGCTTAGATTTAAACATGTTTAAAAAAAAATAGTCAGGATTGTCTAGAATCCCCCATTCATTTTGACCTTCTTACTGGCACTGGATGGTGATTTTGGGACATATTAAGAATCTATGCTCTGTAATCTAAATTTGAGGGTTTTTTGAGAAAGAGTATTTTTCCCCCTAAATTTATCTAGGTCAAATGGATTCTACTTGTCATCATCATGAAAAAGAACTGGTGTCCTCAAATCCTGGCAGGGTATTTGTTCACATGCAGCTTGTTAACATTAATAGCAAAAAAGCTCTGTAGAAAAATGCTATAATGTGAAATGACAAGAATGTTTTGCCCAAGGAATATTTATTTATTTACATTGCCATCAGCAAGCTTCCAGATACCCCAAAACACCAAAGCTGTAGGTTTCAGGTTTGGATTTTTTTTTTTAACTGAAGAAAATTGTCATTTTCAGTCAAGTGAGTTTTGTTAATAAAGAAAAAAAAATGCAACTAGAAGATATAAATACTCCTCAGGTTTTGCCATATATACTCATGGGTCTAACTTTAATTTAAAGTGCTGAGATATTCCTTCAGCTTTTAAATATAAGCTGAATGCATTCTACATTGCAAGAAATTGATGTGTAGCTACTTCTGACCATGGAGCAAATGCATTTTTTTTCTAAATGGTCATTTTCCTGAAAGCACATTAAAGTGCAATTTATCTAGTTTACAAAAACACTATATCATTTTTATGTTTAACATTGCATTCGTGGATGGATGACTCATTCTCAGCAGAATATGCTATATAAAGTACAGGCAATGGATTTCCTACACTGTCTGGCTACCAGTAACTAAGTATGAAGATGAACTGTGAGTGAATCTAATGGATCGTAGTCTGTTAGTACAGTGCAGTTGTCTTTCAAAATAAACTGGTTGGAAGTGCACGAAAGAAGCATCACTGCTGATTTGAGTGACCCCTTGCAGCTTAGGAGTTAGGCTTTATCTGCTCTGGGTGTTTATGAACCTGAATTAATTATTTGCCAGTTCTATTTAAATGTAATTCTTGCTAAACTGATTCAGGGCCAGCTTCTCAAAACAGAGTGTCCAGGAATATAGTTGTCTATCCGAAGGGAAAGTAAGATCATGGCTGTGCAGGCTCAGGGAAAACACAAGACTTACTGATTCTGACCTTTGAGATGTAGGATGTTTCTAATAATGAAATTTTCCACAAACAACAGCCGTTGTTCTCGGTGGTCCACTGTGGTCTACCACCAAGGCTAGGTTTATTTTGCTATTAACATAGACAGGAATACTTTAAACTTAACCCTTGCACCAAGGTATACACTAGATTCAGATCACTCTTACTAAGCTTGATATGCCTTAAGCAGTGACATGTAAACCAGAGCTCTGATGTCTCTGCCTACAAACTATTGTCTCAACTGCTACTAAGATTACTAAACCACAGCAATGAAACATGATCAATCTAAACACTGGGATGGTAAGCAGAGCTCCAGTCTTCTCCAGGGAATAGTTGCAGAGAAATTTTCCTCCCCCATTTTTATCAGAGTTCTGCTTGGATGCAGCCATTCTATCTGACTCATTAGTAATCATGTCTATCATGTTTTTAACCCCAAATTAGGGAAATTTTAGTTGCACAACCTGATTTTCTTCTGTATGAGACATCAGTTCCAACAAATATCAGGAAGCAGTGTTGTAGATCAAAGGAGCCAAAGTTTTTCTGCAAGATCCCACCTCCTCAACTGTCCTTGTTTCCTGGGTATCATTCTATCACATGTAGTGGAAGTAACCCCTGTGTAGAGGGAAGGCTACACACATATATGAATTGTGTATTTTCAAGAAGCATTGTGTCTCCATCATGACTTCACTTACTTTTTCAACAGTGTTGTGCTTTTGCGATACAATTGTTAATTCTTCAATATCATGTTGCGGTTTTCATCACATCTACGAGGAAATGGACCAAACTAGTTGGGCAAGCTTGTGTAAGCTTGCACAGTAYGGTAAAATTGAAGGTTATATGACATGGAGCTTCCAGAAGTAACTCCCTCAACAGTAGAGAGTCAGTAGTAGTATAATTAGCTGCTTACAGCAGTCATGGCATAAAACACCAGCTGTGTAAGTGCAGTCTCTGTAATTTCCATAGGAAGCATAGTAACAAAACTCACCCAAATATATTCTTTGGGTTTATGGAGTCTGAGGGCTTTAGTTTGGCTTTAGTTACATAAATAATAAACTGCAAAGAGGATGGCCTACTGCTCACATGCATTTGTCACATTACATGTGTTTGTGATGTTGGATTAACAAAAAGAAAGAAATAGGTGCATTGATGGTTTTTTGGAAGTGTAAATTACAAAATAACTGGGATTTTCAACACATGGGTGGAACTATTTTCTGCAGGTGTTTTGTGCCTAGGAATTTGCCCAGCTTTGGGGAGATGGGCAAGCAAAGGACTTGAAGGCAATTACTACTGCAAGAAGGGAAACCAGGCAGTAATATTCCTCCCAACAGGAGAAGAAATGGAGGCATGGAGGTGCACCATGCCARGGCCTTGCAGAAATTCCTCGGCAGCCTCAGGTTCATTCCCCTCCATGTTTCTTAACAGTRTGATCTTAAGATCCAAAGAGGATTGTGTGTGAGGAGGATGTGCTGCTATTATGGGATATAACAATCACAAATCTTTTCAAGGAGAGAGGGGAGAGTGATGTTGGAGTATTTTTTGCCCAACCCCCCTTTTCCCACCCTCTCTCCCCACTCCCCCCCCAAAAAAAGGATTCCAGATTGATTTCCACTAGGAAAAATTCTCTTGGCACCAAGGGTTCTCTTATCCAGAAACCAAACAGTCTTAAGATAAACATGTAACTTGTGTAGTTTGCTCTTCTCCTTTGGATACTCCTCCATGTTAAAAATTATATTGCCTTGCACATACACATTGGCATACTGGGGAATTGGAGCTGTTGTCACTGCCCATGAGTGATTCATGAGTGTGCAGCTCATTTTTGGAGCTAATTAATTATGTCATGGCAAGGAGATTTACTCTTCTTCCCCTTCCAGCCCCCACCTCCTCCAATCCTTGCTAATCTTGCTTTCTGGATAACACGGGGGGAAATGAGGAAGGTGTTTAGCAGTCTCAGTTGTCTCTGTGATTCAAATCACAAAATGAAGCCAGACAGCAAAAGAAGTGCAGATCAGGCAAAGCTGCCTGCTCTGCTTGTACCTTCTCTGCAAGAATCAGTTTCAAATATTAGGTGGATTTTTTTCCTGTTGCAATTAACTAAGAAAAAATATTTCAAAGCCGTATAATTAAAGGCCAGCTTTTTATTAGGGTTTAAAATAGTCTTTATGAAATCTACTCCTGCCACTGGTAATTACAATGTACATCTTAATATACCTCTGCTAGGCCTGAGCTGGAGATAACAGTCCTGTGTGTATTGCATTTGGCTTGTGCATAGAAGGTAAAATCCTTTATCTTATCTCAATCTCCACACAACAACCAGCCTCTCTTCCAATTCAGCCCTAATCTTCTTAGTAAATAATACTGATATTTTTCACCATAACAAAAATGGAGCTGCCAGATTCAGTTTGATAACACCTCTCATTTACACACCATTCTCTGTCAAAATCTGCCTGATTTTTCTTAATCTCTTTAACTCATCAAAAAATACTTTTTTACATTCAGCCATGGTAAGTTGCTTGCTACCAAATAGTATTATTATAAATAAATCCTTTG
The DNA here is from genome assembly GCF_003342845.1 of Nothoprocta perdicaria. NCBI lineage: Eukaryota > Metazoa > Chordata > Aves > Tinamiformes > Tinamidae > Nothoprocta > Nothoprocta perdicaria. The sequence continues at coordinate 2,819,144 of NW_020455677.1, forward strand.
GCTACAGCTGTCTCTCTGGATAGATATTGGAACTCCTCTCTTTCCTGGCTTGTTTCCTTGAATGATGACAAATAATTGCGGTCCAATTTMATTTTGCTGTAAAGTTTGGTATTCTAACAAAGTGACCTAAAAGGAGTGTTTAACTGAGAGTGTGCCCAAAAGGCATCTATTTTTTTTTCAGTGGGATGTCATCTCAGTTCAATTCTCTTGAGAAAGCTGTCTTTGCAGTCCTATCCTTTCCTTTGCAAATGCTTATCTTTAAAATAAGATAAACAATAACCTAGGTCCTTGGCTTTTTGCAGCCTATTAATTATCTCTGTATGATTTCTTAAATTGAAAAAAAAAAAAAAAAAAAGTACTGCAGAGAGAATGGCGGGAGAAAAAGATGTATACCAGGATTTCTGCTCCCAGTTATTGCAGGGAAATAGCATACTTAAATGTGGCTAGTTTGTTTCAGCTGCAGCCTTCTCTCTGTGTGGCATGGACATTTGGGCTACCTGGCCTGAAATGGCAAGGAGTCCATGTAACCAAACACTGGACCCAGTCATTTTGCACCAAACCTTTTCTCATCTGCTGCCATGCAACAGGGAGGAGGGCACCAGCAATTTCTATGCCAAAGTTCCCATAGAAGAGAAAGCAACTTGAAAATCTAGAGCAGAATATGGCCCAGAATGGTCAGGTGTTACAACTGTAAAGAGTACCAGTTTGTCTTCTGGAGAGCCTGCAGCTTTGAAATGCTTTCTGTCCCAGGACACAATTTTGTGACATAGTCTAAAAATATGACAAAAGGAGTTTGCTCTATTAATTTTATGCATTTTTTCTTAAGTGTAATTTCTCCAGCACTCTTCCTTCCTTTTTAAAGTTTGTAGAGCTTTACTTTCAGAAGTTGCATATGCCCATTACGAGATAATGAAATCGTATTTAGAGACTTGAAACTTTGCTCTCATGCTTTTGAAGTGCTGAATCAAATTTTTTAAAGCAGCATTTAAAATGGTGGATGATATTTTCTATGTAAACTTTCTTCCTTTGTGCTAATCTGGGAGAGTAAAAAGCTTGTAATTTTCCTGTCTATAAAATGGACAACTTGTAAGACCAGTGGGGAATGAGCATGTGACGTGAGACATTGGTGTTCACCAGTAGGTAACCAGTGGTTGGACTATAAAACACCTGCAGGACTGTAGTTTGTTGGCATTGTATTTGCCCATTCATTAAGACTTTTCCTGCATCTGATGATATGGTGACCTTCTTTATCTGCTCTGTACAATAAGTAGAGAGCATAACTGAGAACTCAGGCCAATATGTTGGGGACAATCCAAAAGCAGAAAATGATAGSAGATGCTATTTCTACAACTATTACTACAATTGGTGCTGTTGCTCGTCCTATTGCTACTATTTCTGTTACTCTTCCTTCACAAAGATGTGCCAGAGAGCCTGGGTCCCTTACTAGGAGATATTGTACAAATCTGGGATAAATAGAAAGTCCCTGAGTACATTTGGGGATTTGGGGTATTTTGTCTGAAGTTAAAATGGGGCTGATGGGACTGGTGTTCTGAACCAAGTAGGCAGCTCCCTCCAGTCTGACCAACAGTCAGCTTCAACCAGTGTCACGTAGGAGAAACAAAAGATTGGAATCTTCTTATAGACCTAAAGAGAGAAATATCTGAGCTGAGCAGGGCTTAAGGTAACAACTTTTTTTCTACTCATAGACTCAGTACTTACCTGTACCCCTGACAGCACTCTTGTTTGTACACAATTTTCTTGTCTCAGTTTTCCTSACAGTATCAGTGCTTGTGGTGGGGTCTCCGCAAAGACTTTCATAATGGAGCTAACCTTCTTCAACTTGCTTAAAAATGCACCTCCTGATTCAACCCAGGCTCTAAGGTACCCTTTTTAATGCACTGKCTCAGTGGTCACTTCTGTTCTGTGACTGACTAGCAATCTGGAGTGTCTCACCAGCTCAGTCTTTTCTAACTGATCCCTGATTTTTGTATTAGTTTCCAAATGCATTATCTTCATTTGGAGATAAGTGACTAATTTCATCATCTTGAAAATACTGCATTTCATCTCATTTCTATGACACCAGTTCTTATTGTCATCCAACCTTTTTCTGTAATCTCCCTTCTCCCCTGTATATTGATGGTGTCTACCTATATAATATCATCACATTCCTAATATTTGTGTCGTGGTCATAAATGAAATAACAAGAAGATCAAACCTAAGACCAATCCATAAAGAATTCCTGTACTAACTGCTAACCCTTCTGCTACTTTTCCCTTCAACACTATCTTTTGCTGTCTCTCCTTGAGACAGTTTTACCTATCTTTCAATTCCTCTACTAATCCCTATCTTTTCCAGCTTAACAAATAATTTCCCATGTGGCATCATACCATGTGCTTACTGAAGTCTAGATGGATGAGATTGACTCCATTTCCTTTGTCTAGAAAATCAACCATCTTATCAAAGAAAGCTATTAAGTTAGTCAGCCTGGGTCTCCCTCCTTGTATTATAGTTCCTATCATATTATATCCAATATTTCTTTTACCTCTATGTCTTTAGTTATCTATTTCTTTGACGTGTATTCTGAAGCTGTATATACTTTAGAGTTGAGGTTAACGAACCAATATTTGCCCAAATCCTCTTTGTCCCTCATTAAATACACCTGTTCTTCTCCAGTCATATGGTGCTATCTTTGCCTTTGTAGGTTTAAAAGCACGCTCTCCTGGGCCTTTTAAATCCTTTCAGGATTTCATGAAGACAGCAGTTCAGTCCCTCATGATTGCATCCTTTTGGCTTTTTCCATTTGGAGCAAATGATTATTGTTGTTTTCTTTCCCTTGCTCCTATAATTTGGGTGGCCGTTGCCCCAAGGTTAACACCATCGTTGTATCACAACCTTGGGTCAGAGTATTTCTCCAGGATTCTGGGAACATGCACTTTACCTTGCAATGTTCCTTAATGCTAAAACAAGGATTTAATAAAAGTGTTTCCACTTCACAAAGGTTTTCTTCTTATGAGAGTAATTACCAGGGGTTATTTTTTCATCTAAGCCTGCCACTCTTTACTATAGTTTCCTTCTCTGTTTTGGCTTAAGAGACAAACTTTCTATAACTTTTAGCCTCTTTGATTTCAAAAAAAATTCTAGACCTAATTCTCATTCAAGACTCTTGAGTTCATCAGCCAATATCTGGGAAATTAGTTGCCTATAATAAAATTGTTGGTGGTATTTTTCTCTCTAAAGATAATATAGAAACCCAGAGACTATAATCAGTATTTATAAATGGCCGGTGAATAGATGGGACTTGACTATAGGGGACTCTTTACCTCAGTAGAGGTCTCCATTACTGTTCTTCACTGAAGTTACTGCACTGACAAATATTTTTAATAAACCTGTTAGTTATTTCTAGTAGGCGGCCCTAATCGGTTTTTGTCTCCTGCTGTATATTTTATTTGTATCTTTCAGTAAAAGTAAAGCAACTATGCAATAACCTAACAAAAAAAAAAAAAAGACTTATTTGTACTCATCAATACATTGTGTTTTTGTAGAAGTCAAATTAAATGAAAAAAAAAGTGAGAATTTTTCTACAATATATGGACTAGTATAGCTGTAAAGATGCATGAAATATGCTACACAGGAAATAGAAAAAAATCAATATTTATAAATTGCAAACTCCATATCTTATTGGAGAATATTCTGTGTGCTTTCCTGGAACTTAATGTCCTTTGTATGAGCAGGAAAAAAAAAAACATTTTATCATGGGTTCAGGTGAATAGCAGTAAACTTGTCCACCTGTAGCAGCCACAAAAATCAGGGAGGCTTTTCATTGTGAGATCCTCAGGGGAACTCTGACTGGTTCATCTCATTCATTCAGGGTCTGGAGCAATGAGCAGGTCCCACTACGGGAGAAGACAGTGAGGCAGCACTGRGGCAAGTGGTTCCCAGGAAACCTCTGCCCTGTAACATAACCAGGGCACATGGAGCTGCTGCTGTTTTCCCAAAGTTAGCAAAATTCTTTGTGCATCACTAGGAGGATTTACACTTATACTCTCTATTATTGGACCTTAAAAATTTTGATGATAGGTGCTGGAGCCCTCTATTAAGATAGAATTTTTTTTTGCTTCATCCTTATTTTAAGTGATGTCAAGTGGATCCAAATAATGTCAGCCAAGAAATATGAGAATAAGGAAAGCAAACCTAGGTTCRAGATCGGATGTTTTCCCAAGAACCCTGAAGAAGGGTCAAAGTTGTGGAGAACATTTTCAAGTTGATATTTATTTTGTGCAATTCTTTAGGAATTTATTCTCTACCCCAAGAAAATCATTTACATCCACTTTCTAAGTGTTAATTTTTACAAGAGTCTAAAAAGATAATATGAACTAGATGACAGAAAATCAGGATTAACCCTGAGGTCTCACTTTACCCCTTCTCCAGAGTGGGAAATTCCATACAAATCATCCTGATTGTTCTACTATGTGTAGATGTGTATCTTGCTCAATGTTCACAGGTTCTTTCCACTCTAATGTTAATTCAAAATGTAATAAAAAGGAGATACCTTTCAATATACTAATACATGCATGCAATTATTTCTTCTTTTTTTCTTTTTTTTTTCTTTCTTTCTTTTTCAGCCATATTATTTGACCAGTTTTATTCACCTCCTACCTGTCAGGTAAGTAGATTCCAAAAACTACGAATTCTATCATTCAATCCCCACCAGATAGTGAATTAAGTTTTATTTGGTGTCATCAGTGAGGTTCTTTGCAAAAACATAGTGATAGCAGTAGAGTATACTTCTAAAACTTGTATTTGTATTGACAAAATTGACATCTTTTGACATACACTTGGTTCAGTTAAGCCTATGGACGTATTCCCCCCCTGTTGGCTAACCAAGCTGAATTATGGAGTAATTCTGAAAATTCATAGAGATTTTTTATCACTACATAAAGAATAAATAAATAAATAAATAGATGGTTTGCCATGTTGGCAAAAATCTTAGTACTGAAAAGAGGATTTCCTGACCAATATTTTAAGATAAAATTCTGGTTAAGCTTTTCTGCTGTTTTACGCTGACTTTGCCTTATGTGTGAATATATAGTTTTCATATAAACTTTTTGAACTTTGAATTTCACAGACTTCAGACTGAGAACACATTCAAGTGGGCTATGAAGTTGTTACTTAAATCTTACAGTGAAATTAGACCCTAGAGACATGACTGTATAGTTATTGTCTCTGTCTCTATGAAATTAAGTGTTCTCATATCAAATATGATATAAGAACAGCTTACCACCTACTGCTCAAGTATGTTGAAGTATCTGATGAAGCGGCATTTTATTTATTTTTACAGATGTCAGTTATTTTTAGTGATAGCACTAATGTGACACTACTGCGTCTTCCAAGGATTATTGGAATATGAAGTTGATACCTAAAATTTTCAGACATGTTAATGACCAAAAACTCTTATCTTTTCTTAAAGATACGGAATATATTTTTCATAATGTGCTGCTTTTGAAGAAGGCTTATTTATCTATGAAGCATCACTATATCTGGAAAAGCAGTTTTCCTGAAAGGATTGGGTGGTCACCCACAAGGTACAGGTGTTAATGAAGCCATTAGAAGCTTGGTGAGCTTCAACGYTGGTTACACACTATGGGAAAGAAGCTTCTTTCCAGGGCTCTTGGCCCTAAGGAGCTCAGAAAGTTGAAGACTGTGAAGGTACTTAACTGTCATGGATTGGCTAGAAGGATTTTTAAAGGACTCTGTCTTTTAGGCGTCATGGTTCCACTGAAACCATATTGCATGGCAAAACTAGCTTGATTTCACCTGAATTTTCTTTTGAAAGAGAACTATGGTAAATATGTCAAAATAATCCATTTCAACATTGTTGGTATTTCATTTTTCACGTGAAATGGTTTTTCACTTTTGTATTATATTTTCCCTAATACAATGGATTATATATTATAGTACAAAATAAAACATTAACATCAAAATGGAATATTATGAATGACCTTGAGTATTTTGAAAACWGTTCTTTGTGAAAAATTTTGAAATATCCATGTTTTATTCCCAGCACGGAATGAAGCTCTTGTCATCAAAGCATTTTCTGTATAGTCTCAAAGGAAATCTACAGATGATTTGGGAAACAAAGATTGGATTTGCCAACTCAYCTCTCTCTAGCTATTTTTTTGCATTTTTCTGGAAACTATTAACTACATATTGTGCAAAGAGTTGTTCTAGCTTCAACAGAAGACTTTTTCCTGGTTGAACACTGTGCTGAAGATGCAGAAGCTGAGTATGCTTAAGTAATGCTGTTACTGCCCTTCCTTTAGCGGAGTAATACCTGGGTGGGTTTGGAAGACAACCTAAGCAGGCATTTCTGGAGGGTGAGATAACGTGGTGGTCCTTCTGATCTTCATATTTATTAAATACAAAATCTAGACTTCCTAGATTCCCTAAGCTATTAAAACAGGGTACTGTTGTGACTAAAGAACAATCCTTTCTTCATTTTTTCCTGTGATTTAATAAGGATGTATTTTGCATTATTACTTTATTGTACACCTGTATAAATCATGCTGTTGGGTAGCCAATGTTTTTTAAAACAGCATCACTGTCAACCGCTTGGGTAATGACACATTTTGTGGTCCTCTCAAATGACATATAACTTGTTAAATTACATTGAAAAAATATTGGAGAGAATTGCACTGTAATTAAATGACAATAATAATGAGACCMATATTAAATGCTGCCATCAATTATGTAAGACTGAGTATTAAATATTTTTTCCAAAAGGCCTGATTTTGCATATGTTTGAAAAGACATTTCACTCAAAACTCTGATGGTCTTTTAACGTTCAAAAAAATATTAACCTCTGAATTCACTTTTCAGAAATTTATGCCATGACTTGCACTTTGATGTGCAAGAAGTTTCCTAAAACTGTCAGGTGCTTTTTAAGAGATTTTATTAATCATTTTGCTTCTATGCATTTTTGTTCTTGAGGACATTAGCTGACATGAAATTAGATGTATGAGCTAAGTTTTATCCTCTTATGGTGAAAGAGTCAAAAACAAAGTATGGGAATGACTAGTAAATTCTCAAAATATTATTTCTAGTGAAGTCTCACAGAGACTTCCCTGCTCTAGAGCTTATGGTATTCAGCATATTTGTAAATGATTTAGAAAGGTAGCGAACAGTGGGGTTGAAAAGCTCACTGATGGTGAGTTTTCAGGGCTGCACAAACGAAAACTGTCTGTGAGGAACTGCAGAAGGAGATCATGACACTGACCAAGTGAGAAATCAAATAGTCAACAAAATCTGATCTTGATAAATACAAAATAATTGTGTATAGATGGCAAAAAAAAAAGCTCTGGCCTTCAAATATAAAATGGTGATTGATTGGATCAGTAAACCCATGTGGCACACAATTTTGATCCCTGTGCTGGAAGGAGGGAAGGAATGAG
>NW_020455677.1:2826671-2838935 GCF_003342845.1 Nothoprocta perdicaria
GAAGGAAGGAAGGAAGGAAGGAAGGAAGGAAGGAAGGAAGGAAGGAAGGAAGGAAGGAAGGAAGGAAGGAAGGAAGGAAGGAAGGAAGGAAGGAAAAGGGGGAAGAACGGATGGATGGAGGCAGGGAAGAAAAAGAGAGAGAAAGAGGAGAAAGAGAGAGAAAGAGAGAGAAAGAGAGAGAGAGAGAGRRAGAGAGAGAAAGGAGCATTGCCTGCCTAATTGGAAAATTTGGATTAAATATTAAGTGCAAATTCCTTCCCTAGCTATACTATGCTTGAGAAGGTAGTGTGATGGTAGTGTGAGGGAAAGAGTGACGGTTAATTGGCAGAATACACTTTCAGAGGAATAAACGATAATACAAAGTTTAGGCAGCTCTTTCTTTAGAACTATGGAAGTAGCAGGAAAATGGCAGATGAAGGTACAGTGATATACATGAGAGGAAATGATCCTAACTTTACACATGCTATAAAGTAGCTACCACTGAATGGGCAGGTATTAAAAGGGAGAAAATTCTCTTTTGAATGGTAATGCTTTTCTCAGATAAGAAATGTCCTTAGGTAACATTGTAAAAGGAAATAAATTAAAACATGACTATCAAAATATTTTGCACTGGTAAAGAGAGGAAAACAAATAATTGCATGTCAGGATGTTCATTCCCTAGGTTATACAAGCAGCATGAGCCTATTTTAGAACCTGCTCAGTCTATTATCTGAATCAGACATTACAAATATGCAAAATACTCCAGTCAGTATTGTCTTGAAGAAAGGGTGAAACAGATGAGCGAACTGGTTTAGGTGAAAAGAGAAACTGCTTCTAATCTGGTCYGTTTTTTTCTTTCTAATTGGTCTCTCTCTGAACCTTTTTTTTCTGAAGTTTCCTAAAATCTGAGACTCACATGCTTCTGCATTTCCTGTTTTTGACCAATAGAGGAAACAGAAACACCAAAATACTGTAAGATGTTATTTTTAAAATATTTCCACTCCACCAACCTGGAAGTTCTGGAACTCTTTCAAGAAGACTAATCCTGAATACTATGTGACGCAAAAATGGTCACACAAGTTTGTCCAGTCTTTCAGGTATGTATATCCTTATCTGATGAGGATGAAAAAATATAGAGAGAGCAATTTATTGGAATAAAAATATTATGCATGTGAAATTGCAGTAACCTCTGAGGAGCTTAATTTCTTATTTAGAAATATGCAATAAACAAATACTGCACCTGACCGCCAAGTGCAGCGGGAGGAGGTGGGAGCTGAATTACCACAGTGTGAAGACTGAGAGGAGGGCGCTGAAACTGCGGGTAGGGATACTATTAAAGTATGTTGGCATGGGATAGATGAACAATATGTGGAGTCTCTGAAAGAGAAAAAGTCAGGTAGAAACTAGAGACACTGATAGCATCAACCTGGAGGTAGAGAAGGTGGGGTAATTGAATGAACTGTCCTGTATATACGAAACAGCAAACCAATGGATGTCATTTTGATGCAAGGAGACTAGAGAAGAAGATAGAGAGTGCTGAAGAAGGTGAGGTATGGAGAAAGCAGAATTAGACCAAGAGTTTTGAACACCACTGAGAGTGTTACAACATTTTTAAGGAGTGTCCTTCTACAAAGGTGTGCCAATAGGTGGGCGATACATAGCGAGTGAGTCTACAGTGAATGGTTTGTTGAAAGCCTATGCAAATTACATTTAAATGTAACAGAAACTAGTGATTCAGACTGCTCCATCCTACAGAAGGAAAACAAAGGAGAGAAGAAAAACAAGACAAAAGTTTAGGTTGCAATACTTCACTTTGACTTCTTGCTTCTCCATCCCATTCTGCTCGTCTCCTTCTTGAAGMTGGATATTAAGAGTTATCAAAGAAGGGACAAAAAGCTGTAAAGAGTTGCTTGTTGCATGAAAGCATCACTGAGTAAGTGCATCACTGTGTGGGAAACAGCTGGAATATGAAGGCCTTTCTTAATTTACAGCATGGCAATCTCCTGCATGATATTTTGTAATTCACACTTCAATATAAACTTCATTTTATCTTGATTCCTGAGGGCATGAATGTTAGAGCTAGTCTGACATTAGATAAGGAACTGTTCAAATATGTTTAACATTTTAAAGTTGTTTATTTTTCATGCAGTTGATAAAGGAAGCATTTCCCACATTGCAAAACATTGTGACATGTTTTGTACTGTCGTTCAGTCACATAGGAAACAGAGAGAAAAGGGGAAGAGAAGAATAATAATCTACTTGTTCCATTAATTGATTGATTGATCTACTTTGTTTAAATGATAACAAAAATCTTAAAATTGTTCTGGGATCCCTAAAACATAGTTTCCAGTGCAACTAGTAACAGGAACTCGTCAAAGCACTTACAAAAGTCCCTTTCCCCTAATGCTGTTTTGGGAAGTACATCCTTGGCTCCCTTGGCAGTTCTGGGTCTTCTCCCCTTCACATTCATGAGCTATCTGAGATCTTTTTCTCTTTACAGCCACTCACTCTATTTTCTGCACCATCTGCACTGCTTTACATTTCCAGGAAGTCTTTGCAGATATCTGGAGTCAGTCAAATAATCACAAAACTCATCATTATTAGTTCCTCATCAGATGATATCTTCCCCTATACATAGATATCAGTCCTTAATCATGTGTGAGAGTGTATTTTGCCATCAGCACAGCATCAGCACTGTCTTCATGGGCAGCATTGTAAAAAAAAAGCCATTTCTTAGCTGGGGTGCAACAGTTTGTTTAAATCTTGTAGCGATGATAAGCTGTTAAATCTAGATATTGTTTTACTCAGTCTGATACTCATGCTACCTACCTTCAAACTATTTGAATATACAGGACRACTATGGAATATGTCCCAAGGTAAAACTGCAGGCTCTGCTTTCAGAGAGGCTCGTGTTAAGCAATTTGGCCAAGTTCAATGGAGAATTCTGAGCATGAATTAAATGCCATTCAATTGCTTTGAAGAGTAATGTGATTTATAGTTTCTCTCCAGCATTCATAAAAATATGTTGTGGTTCAAAAGCTTTTCTGTAACTTTTTAAATGGACTGTTCTCTTTGAAAGCAAATTTTGAAAATTTCTATATATATGCTATTAATAATAACGCTAAATAATTTATGAAAGTAGAAACAGTAATTCCTGTGGTTATAAGGCTATGTTTGTTAGAGGTTAACATAATACAGCTTTCAGATCTGTTATAAATACAAACCCAAATATTTTCTAGTCTATTCTTATCACTTGTTTAAAATAAAGGTTTTAAACAAGAAAATAGTTGTTTAAGGCAAATACTTAGGAGTCCTTTGGAAAGGATGACAAATGCAGGAACATATTAATTGTAAATTATGAGTCATATATGTGTTTTTCTTCCATAATAATATGATATTGTAAAGTTCCTTCAGCCTCAGAAAATGCTCTGTGGAGTTGCAAGATCTACAGAGAATTCTGTCACCAAGAAGAACTTCTGAACAGAGGAAATAGAGAGAGTTATGATAAGGCAAAACTGAACCATTACTACTAAATATGAAAGCAATTATTCATCTATCACAATGTAAATAGACTACCTCTATGTATCAAACACCACATCACAAATCTTTATTTGATTTGGTTCTCAGAGATGACATGGGTTATGGCTCAGAAAAGGATTGCAGGCACCCACTGCATGTGMAGAAGTAATATTAAAATATATTAAAAGGATTCCTCCTTTACAACTGCAATTGATTTTCAGTACAGTACAGTATGGGCAACATCAAAAAATTAGTGCAGAGAAAAAAGGTATGGGGCTTTGACAGCAAGGGCTGGAAAAAAATTATAATACAAAGGAGGAGGACTTTAGAGAAGAAATTTAAAATAGAGACTCCAATAGACAACAAAGATTTGGCAGGTGAGAATTGTGTTGGCTAATCCAGAGGTAGTGATACGAATGTCAGAAGGAGCAAGAAGAGGACAGTACACTAGGTGGCAAAGCAGATGATGATTCAGAGTTTTTGATATAAGGTTTGGTCAGAAGTGGAGGGATTTTAGAAATGGTCTGGGGATAAATGTGGCAGAATTGAAAGGCAGCAGTCAAAGATGATCCTCAAAGTCTAAGTCTCAATGTCAATGAAAATGCTGTCACAGTTAATGTAAGAGAGGACAAAAACGTTTGAGAAAAGATCAGGTGCTTGGTTTTGTTCGAAACAGACTGAGATTAGGATTGTATGGGTGGAGATGAGACAGAATGACATCAGGCAGAGGTAAGTTTCTGAGCCGTTGCCACTGAGAACGTGACTGACTCTGACAGATGAGATCAGCTAGAGGAAGTCTGTTAAGGTAAAACATGGAGTGAGCTAAGAGATATTGGGGTTTATTACACAGTCGAAAGGAAGAGAGATCATGTCAAAGAAACACGTWAAAGAAGAGAGAATTAATGAATAATAATGCTATAAAAGCAAAAGGGAGACATGACTTTGTGATGGAGAAAATGTCTGAAGCTCTCAAAAGAAACATGGAGGTCAAGGAAAGGAAAATTCCTTTCCTGGTCAAAAAAATTCCTTTCCTTGACCAGGTCTGACCAATCAGACCTTTAAAAATAGTTCTGTGAGGTTATGAATAGCTGAACTGTGGCGAATGACTGAAAAGAGTAGTTGATGCAATAGTTTAATAATATTTGAAAGTTGTTTTATCAAGCAATAGTTCAAGTAAACGAATTTATATTTGGAGACTGTATATAAGAAGTAAGTATAACAGAGAGACATATTTCTATAGACAAGTAACATGCTGTGGAAAGAAGTCGATAGAAAGCTGAGGGAGAGGGCAAGCTGAGAAAGGCAACAAGCATAACTGCAAAGCAGTTGGAGAAAACATGAGCAGTTGGACAGACATATGTAGAAGAGAAATAAAGGGGATAAGTAGAAAATAAGAGTTTCCTTGTAAGGAGCTTGAGATTTTAGTCAGTTTTCATTCTACAGGAGTGAGAACTTTACCCTACCAGAGTGAGAACTTCACCCTGTGGAAAATCCTATAATASGGAAGACTCAGCATCCTTTCTGAATCACCAGAACTTTCCTGATTCAGTAGAAAGCAACAGGATGTCTTACATCTTTGATTAATTTTAGCAACCCTTTGTATATATTTCATTGTTGCCTACACTGTCACCTTAAATAAAGTGCCTGACAGCATTTTCTAATTATASTAATAATATTAGTAATAATAGTAATAGTGGTAGTAGTAATAATAACAATAATAATAATGTTCTCACAACATTTCTAAAGAAAAAATAAAAGGAGTGACTGGTGTCAGCTGGTCAATCAACCTTCACATCAAAAATGGACCAGTATGCTAAATTTAAAAGCTAGGATACTGCTAAAACCTAAATTCTTCATAAAGATAGGYTGAGCTACAATGCATAAAATCTGGAATTCACAGATATTCCATTCCTCAATTGGTATATTCAGAAAGAAATCACTATTTCACTGTCTGCCACATGCAACTGAGAAACATTAAATTTGTAAAGGAATTTCATGCCAGTCAAAAGCTTAAGAGAGAAATAGGAGACGAATAGTAGATCCAATTGAAATTGCAGGAAGGACTTACAGACAAAATACAATGAGATGATCAGTGAATGCAAACCAACCTATCACTTGAGAAGGTAATAGAATGACTTCTTCGAACATCATGAAAATTTCACACACTCTTTTAGGCCAATAGATAAGAGCAGAATGTTAATTTTAAAAGACAAATTACTTCAATAATGATCCTACTGTTTAAACATGTTCTTAATTATTCTGAGGCATATGTTCAATTTTAAGGCAGAAAATGAAGAGTGGGAACAGATGTTTTTTTCAAACTTCTGGGGAATTCAAAGCCAGTTGCTGGCATTTGGACTTAATCTGCAGGACACATATCTAGGCAGACTTCCATTAACTTCCCAGATAGAAAAATGAAGAAAGAAGAATCAGGCCTTGAGCATGAGTTATTCAAAACTTACAATTTCGTACTGAAGAATTAACCAGCTGAGAGTACCTATRCATATATAAATATATAGATAGAGAGAGAGACAATTGACATCAAATACTTTATTTACCATCCTAAGTGTAGTTGTTTCCATCACTGATTGCTGGGAAATATGCTTTTTATCATGCGTCACTGATACCAGTTGCTAGGCTGTCTTTGACAGTGGATTGAAATGCTCCAGCCTGGCACCTACACTAAGGATGGGTGGCACTCAGCAGCAGAGCTTTGCCATGCAGTGATATGCTTGAGCTTTGACARGATACTGGACCAGTGTCAATCATCCTGTCTTTGCCAATCAAATGCACATCCTTCTGGAGGCGCCTTCAATTGACACTGGCGCCCCAAATGCTGTGAAAGGTTACTGTGATGACATTTCAAAGATGACACATTGTCAAGGACCCAGCAGAAATAGGAGAGCACAGACTGGGAAAAGCTAGTTTTGTTAGGTGGCTTACAGGGCACACACACACACACACACGATGACGACATTCCCAGAGGGGATGGATTTGGTGCAGACATCCTTGAAAGTCCYTATTCAAGAAAATCAGGAGTCAGGAATAGAAAACAGCGCAATGCGATCTGGCCAGGACCCTGAAATTCTTTCTTTTTCTTTCTTAAAAAATAAACAAAAGTCCATTTGTCAGAGCTCTGGCTATCCTTTTCCAGAGAAAATAGTAGGGCTAGACTGACAAAGATTTCTATTATACAGATTTTCAGGGCAGCTTATGCCTATGCAATATAAAAACTTATTTTTTTTGTCTTAGCTAAAGGTGTGTGCAACCCCCACCCCTTTTCAGAAGGTAAATGAACTAACGATTAAAATGATTCAGATAAGAGAAAAGCTGCATCTTTAGAATGACCTATTCCAGCATGCATTCCTGGCACAACTCAATGCTGTCTACATATTTTTTGTTATTATTTATATTTACATGAATTGCTCCCTCTCTATCTTCATAACCTTTCCATTTGCTTCATTTCTTCTCCCAGGTTGTTTTGTTTTTCACCTATCTTTTGCAGAATGTCCTGTCTCCTGGCACCTTCTTCTAATCTCATCTCAGTTAAATATAATGTGAACATTCATATTAGACTCATTACTATGAAAAGCAAGTGTGCTGGAAATGAGGTCAAATGATTTTCTTTGTCCTCAGCACCAACATAAGACCAGTTGGAGCAGGGACTCTGTTTTTATCATGATACCTCCTAATGGTCTATTGACTTCAATTATACTCTGCTGACTTACTCCAGCTAGAGATCAAGCTTGGTATGTCCTATTTATTTGTTTGYTAGAGATAAAAACCAGAATTGTAAGTGCTATTTGGAGACACAGTAAAATGCATAAATACTCACTGGGCCTAATAATAGAAGAGGAAGCCACTTGAGAATAATTTTGGGGATGAATTGGAAACCAAAATGCTTAGTGATAAAGACAAATTACTTTAAAATTGAGAATGACATCAGAAGCACTGCAAGGCTATTGTCTCTTCCTTTGAGACAATGACAAGGACTCAAAAGCCCCTGTTATTGGTTTGAGCTTCTTTCACTGAGGTCAGTAGTAAAATTTTCACTGACCTCAATAAGGGTAAGACGAGAGTCTACATAAGCTCTTAACATTGTCTCCTGCAAAGATCAGTGCCACAGACTGGCCTTACGTTATGTACTGATCATTAGCTACTTTTTTATCCTATAAATATACTTTTAGAAACAAAAACATTAAGAGGTGTCATTTCTGTCCTAATGAGTTATTTTACTTTAAAAACTAGTGATATGCTCAAACTAGATATTGGCATACAAATATTGTCATCAAAATATCAGACCAAGATAATAGGGGATAATAGCTTGTCCCAAAGTGCTCCATAGTCAGAGAAGAGAAATAGTAATCTCTGGTACAATCATGTCTTGGGTGAGTCTTTTCATACGAGATACTTTGCCCTTTGGGGTTGCTTGACTATGGAGGAAGCCTGGGCAATCCATAGACATCCATGCTAGACATGCAATATTTAGGCAATTAGATTTAGATGAATTGATTCTTATGCCTAATTTTAGTTCCTACGACTCTGAACCTTCATATTCAATACCTTTCACATCTTAATCACTCTTCTGAGTCATCATTTGTGCTTTCTCACAGACCTCCTTCTCTGTCTCTTCATTTCCTCCCTTGCTTTCTCTCTCTCTCATTCCTCCTCCACTCCTCTGTAACACACACATCACCACTCCCTTATCCAATGGGTTTTTAACTGTCTACAGATGATGGAGTTAATACAGCAAGAGGCAGATCTTCATCATTTCCCTGCCAACTGTCTGTTGATTTAATTATTTCTATAGACGTGAAAGCCTCAGAATTATGTCCATGTAAGTAGACGTGTCTATCTGGATGATGTGTATCCTTACCAGTGGGCTATTTTAGAGCTGTAATCACTTTTTAGGAGAGTAAAGAATGGTAGTAGGGTGTCCCTTGGTAATTGTAAGTGGCCTAAGCGTGCTTAGAGTCTTACTGCTAAGATAGGTGGAGAAATTCTTGTTTCACAATGTTGGTCAAAGGGCCTGTGATACCGTAAGTTCTTGGAGGTCTGTGGGTTTGTGCACATCCACTTCTTTGACAGAAATATTGGTGCTGCGTGGGATAAGGATTTGTGGAGGTAGGTTGCAACTGAGCAGCACTTCCAAGGCTATCATTAGCACAAAAATAGAAGGCCTCAGCATCTAAAGAGGCAGATATGTATCCCCAGAACAAGTTATTTCAGCTACATCAACCCAGCTGTCAGTACTAAGCATGGGAGATCCATTAATATTCCTGAAACTATTTAGTCTGAAAATTTTGGTAATACTGCTGTAGTCTAAAGCATAAAACTCCTATTCCTCTCTTTTCATGACTACTTATAGGCTGAGATCCATACAACTAAATTATAGTTCTGCAAGCGACTTTCAGAAGATGACTTATCTTTCAATTACATGAGTCAATTAGATAAAGTTTCAGATTGAAAGTTTTATATTAGCAATAAGCTCCTAGTTTTTGAATTGCTGTTTCTGAATGATTCTGTAGCTCACCTTGAAATATGTAAGTCTATAAACCATTTCTTCTTTTATGTATGTGTCTTTGTCTGCACTGAAATAGTCATAAGAATTTCCTAAACAAGAAGCTGTTTGTGTTTGTCATCTGCTAAAAGATCTACTGCTTACCATTTACTTTTTGGAGTGAAATTCTACTGACTGCTTGATGATTACTCAAGGCAAGCACTGGATCATGAGCTTAATTTGCTGAATTTTCAGATCTCTGGTGTTCTTGCTTCATTACTTCATTGGTATGAGAAAGGCAAAGAAGCAGAGTCTGAAGCATCCTCTCTGCCCAGTCTATTTCTCCTTGATTCTTCCTGTTTATGTCTTCTAAGATTAGACAATGAGTACATCTGTACTTGGGACTGAGATTTCAGAGGACACCTCTTCTAACATCGCAGGTGGTTTTGATAGGAAAAAAAGAAGCCCTTGTAGAACTATCCAACCAAATACTAATTGTTTCTGAAAGGAGGATTGATCAAAATAAATAAGACAAGGTACAGTAAGAGGTTTATTGGTGCCTTAGGGATGGATAGAGCAAATATATTATGTTATTATAATTTTAGATTTCTTCCAACAGAGCTCTGTTGTTACAGTGCTCTGCAGTTCTTCTCTGATGTGTTTACAAAATCTATGTATTTTCTGATTCCTCATCACTGCACCAGAGTCTTCCTATGTGAAAGTGTCCTGAATATTCCTGCCATATAAAGAATTATCTTTTCACAGATGTTTCATCAATACAGAATATGCATTTAATTACTAACTGAAATAAATATTACTGAAGTATACATGAAGTTACCTCTTMTGTCAGACCTTGGGACTGTATGAAGGTTGTCAAGGCAGTTGCATGCTGCCTGAAGGGACTCTCTGGAGCTTATCAGACTCTGAAATACTTGGAAGAATAGCTTGTCAATGGATGAAAAACTGTATACTTATGCATGTTCAGTCTTCCATATGATAGTCTATAGATGACCCTCCAGTGTGCCTTGTTTATGCAATGTTTTGGTCTGCAGCATACAGTGAATCTTTTCAGCTTGGCAGTGAATTTTAACTTCAAGCCCAACTGCAAGGAGGAGAATGCAACTGCTTTTATTAATACAAATTGTGCACTTGGACAAATTTAATGGCATAAAAATAGCATGCTGCTAACTTGCTTTTGAAAAGAATCTTGAAAGGACCTGTACACAGTGCAAATATTACATTGTGCAAGCTTTTCCTTTGAAGAGCTGAAAAAATATTGTTATGCTTAGTATTTTCATCTGTCGATTAACTATTCCAAATATAGTCCTTGTTAAATATATGGGATTGCAAGCCTTTTATACAAGGAGTTCCTTTTAAAATTTCTCGGGCACATAAAAGATTGCCTTATTCTACAGATTAGGAGTCAACTAACTCATAACATACCTCTGCATTAGTATTAATGAATATTATTTTTTTCATAGCCTGCATAACAAATATTTTTATGTACACAAAGAAAATGCATGCAGAATAAAGACTTTTAGTTGGTGTCATGTAACATGCAAAATACACTTAAAGGTCAAATCCATCCTAAGCTTCATTTTTCCTTTTCATTAATATTTTTAGAAGGACTCTTCAAACTTATAGGTGGTGACTCAATGGGATTTGATATGAAGATGTGACACCTCATCTTAAATTCCTTAACCACATTTCTTAAGTTGACAGGAATGTCAGGAAGTGTGCCTGATAAGGCTTGCTGTCCTCTCCCAGCTGACTAATCATACATGAAGTCTTGGCRAGAGATAACCAGGTTACAGTAGAGCCAAAATGACATCACATCAACTCAATTTCATATCCTGTAGACACTAGTGCCTATCACCACTCCAGGTTGCCAACATCCTTGACACACAAATGGTATTTTCAGTCTCCAATGTCCCCCTTTTACCCTGTGTCTGTCACTCTGGGGTAAATCAAGAACAAATTTGTCACTGAATGTAAAGAACCATTAATTCACGGGCACTTTGTCRTGTGAAGCATAATTTTCTGTGAGCAGCTCGCCAATCACTGAACTCTAGCTATTTGCATAACAGTTTGCTATACCAATTTATGACGGAGGATAGTGCTGAACTTGTTAAAATTCCATGTGAATCTCAGCACAGAAAATGGACTGGTGCTTTAAATCTTGGAGAGTTGTTCACATCAATAATGAATTTCAAATAATTTATTCACTTCAAGTGTAAGTGGTTGGCATACAGTCCTTACAGCTGGTTTGTTGAGATAATTGATTTCCATATAGTTTAAAGATGGGGAAAAGAAACATATGACAACTACAGCGGGTTTCGAGGCAATTGTGAATGCCATATCAGTTTAATTATAGCTCCATCTTTAGCTGACATGGGTTCTGTCCTATTGGAATTAAAATATCCCAGCAACTTGAAATGTAACAGTGATGAATTTTTTATATTCTTCTACCTACCTTGTATGCTAGCTTAGGGCACTGTTACAAGTACACTTCTAGCTTTTTTCAGTGGATAGTTAACATGACATGCAAGACTGCTCTGCATGACACAGATAACTCAAGGGAATAGCAACAAAGTAAATGAGATGCATTAGTATCTGGATGTGAACTGGGGGATATAAGTTCTCAGAACTTCTTGTTTAATTTATAGAATTGAGGATTTTTTCCCTGTGCATAAGATTTCAAAATGGTAATCATATTCAGGAAATGAAATGTTCCCACTTCAGGTACTAATATCAATATGTAAAATATAATCATTAACCAGATGTACTACTCAGCAGCACCTATTATATGTAAACAAGCTAACTGAGGTGATAAAAGAAGTTCATACTAAAATTTAGTTATCTTGACTATCTAGATACTGTTCAAATTAGGAAGTGTTTTTTTTTTTTTTTTTTTTTTAATGACCTCTGTAGTGCACAGACTCTGTGAAACAAACAGTATAATACATATTTGCATTCCAACTAAGCCTGCAACAGCAGTTGTATGAAATCCAAAGTGGCTGTTCCTATAGCCTGTTCAAAAGTTGCCAGGCTGCACCTCTATGTTCCCATGTACAGGAACATATGAACAATATATCAGAACTACAACCCAACGTCATTCTATATTCTTATTTTTGCTAAAATATGGGTTAAATAAATTGCAAATTGAAGGGGCCTTTCCTTTCCTTTCCTTTCCTTTCCTTTCCTTTCCTTTCCTTTCCTTTCCTTTCCTTTCCTTTCCTTTCCTTTCCTTTCCTTTCCTTTCCTTT
>NW_020455677.1:2839090-2849596 GCF_003342845.1 Nothoprocta perdicaria
TAAGTTTCGCAATGTGAAAAAGGAAGTAACAGATGTGCTGTCTAGAAAACTTTCATACAGTCAGGAGCCTGATTCCCTATTGTGTTGTTTCTGCTTTGCTTGATATAACTTCCCTGATTCTAATCAGAGACCGACACTTTAGGTTCAGTGTTAAAATAAAGTAATTCCCTGGGAACGAGACCTCTTTTTTTTTCAGACTAAAAGGAAATTTTGAGTATGCCTCAAATATCCTTCCAGAGAAGTTTCTGAAGAAATTAGAATAAACAACTCTTCTCTGAGATAATTTCTAAACTGGAAAGATGAAGCCGAGGCTTTAGATGTCCAGCTGAATACAGAAGGCAAAAAAAGTCATCAGTGGCATCTCAGCCACGGAGATTTCTTAAAGAACAATTATTGGTGATCTGCCAATCTGGGATAAAATTATGCAGTGAAAAGTCTCCACAGTGGCCAACATTTCACAAGAGAGGAGCAGAGGAAGCATAAGGTGAGGGCTCAGTTTTAGCATGATTGAAGACGATTTTACAGTAACAAGGTCATCAAACAAGGTCTTATATTGCTACGAGCTGTATGGTTCCATAATTGGCTGTAGTTATGCTTAGTGCAAGCTTGGTTTGGGGAAAAGAATGGATCAAATACATAAGTTACAAGGACATGAAGCCTGAGGCTTCTGAAATTGCTTTCCAGGTCCAACTCCAGAATCCAAGATTTCACTTAAAATGAGGCATAAGGATTAATTGCAGTCCTTGGCAGCCCCCAGATAAATGTTTGGAGATACATAACCCCATCAGGAATTAGCTTCTAGTGTGTGAATTAAATATGTAGTTTTGACTCTGACTTTGTGTATTATGAACACACATTTGTAAGGTGGGCTTGGAACTCTGATAGAAACTAGTTATCAGGAGTTCCCTAAGCAGACTGATGCCAAATTTGTCTTAATGTAAAGACTAGGTATTGGGGTGAGAAACAAGAACTCCGAAGAATTTTAAAAAACCATAATTGTCATACAATTAACCATATTAACCCTGGAAAAAATAAAATAGATGGGTAATGAGTCTTAGCTGAGGGCTTTTTGTGATAGGTGCTGGCATATCCTCATTTCTACTCTCTGGCATCTATTTCTAAAATAAGAGAGAAAATTCAGATAGCCCAAAAAATGCTGGCAGTTACTCTTGTTTGCAAATGGCTGCTAGAATACATCAAGAGGAAATCAGAATTGTGTTACAGAAACTACTGTTCAAAGCAACACCCAGTCTTTTCACATGATAACAAAATTGCAAAACTACTCCTTCACTGTTAAATACAGGCTCAGGCTTTGTTCATATGTCTGAGATGGCTTGTTATGGGCAAGCAAGAATCTGCCAGTGAAGATAAGGTAGCAAAGTGTGAAATCTGCAACACATAYGGGAAGTGGTCTGCAAAAGCAGTATGTCATGGGAATTACCCTACTGTAATGCTGAACCTAGGGAGGTGAATAGGGCAAGCTAATAAAGACCAAACAGATGCCAACATATTTTTGTGTATGAGACTTTTATTATGCCTTCCAAGTTGCATCACTGCCACCCAAACTGATGAGTTAACTTGACTACTAAATAGCTACCTGTATAGTGATACTTTTCCTCTTCCTTGTTGACATCAATTTGTAGTATGCTGCTTCCTACCCTCAGCCTTGCCAGACAAGCTTTCCATGGGGAAGGAAGAGGAATGCTGGAGGACAGAGTCATTCCACCTCCAGTGACAGAGACTGGCAAAATTACCTCTGACTTCAAAGGGCGTGCAATGTGTCCTAGCATCTAGTATCTTAGCAGAACTTGGGAATGGTATTTGACAGATTTCAATACCCATTTCTACATCTCACCCACCATTCCCAAAGAGACTTGTTCACTTTCAGAGGGAAAGGGAAAAGACTGAAAATCTCAACCCTATGTAATTTATTTTCAAATACTTTAAAACACTCTTTCCTTGTTGATTTAGTGTAAATGTTCTTTTATTGTAAATGGCTTTCCCACCTCTAAGAAGTGATAGATCGCTAGTCATGTATTTGAAAACCTATCTACAATACAAGGATAGACACATGAATTTTCCACTGCTTTTAGGATAGGATGAAAAGTTAATTATGGAGAGTAGTTTGTCACCTTTGACTTAGTGGCAAAACTGTCATTGACTGATGTGCATCAGATTCAAGTCTTCAACTTTTTTTTGTGGTGATGATAAAGGTATTTCTGGACATCCTGGATCCACAACCATAAAGCAGATCATATCTTTTCAGCACATAAAATCTATTATATTCTGTAGCAAGCTGTTAATTATGCAATGGGGTTAATCTGCAAGAATGTCACTGGATAACTATTGCCCTGTAATTATGAAAGTATATTGCATGTGGAAAATAACTCAGGCAGATTTGTTGTTTTCATTGTTGTAGGCTCCGCTGGTGGTGGGTGCTTTGAGAAGAGCAGCAGTGCCAGGAATGCTGCTAGTAGTGGGAGTGAGAGATTTTGTAGGGATGTGCTGAAAGACATAAACATGGACGAGAGAACAAATTTTGGGGCACTGGAGCCCCAAAAGGGCTGTTATGAGGAAAGACTAAGTGAGCTGGGCCTGTTTAGCCTGGAGAAGAGGAAGTTGAGAGGGATTTGATCAATATGTGTACCTGAATGGTGAATGTAGGGAGGAAGAAGCCAAACTCTTTTCAGTGGTGGCCAGTGACAGGACAAGGAGTAATGGGTATAAACCAAAACCCAGGCAGTTCCATCTCCATGTGAGGAAGAACTTCTTCACTGTGAGGGTGACAGAGCCCTGGCACAGGCTGCCCAGGGAGGTGGTGGAGTCTCCTTCTCTGGAGATCTTCCAAACTTGCCTCTATGCCACCCTGTGCCCCGTGCTCTGGGTGTCCCTGCTGGAGCAGGGGAGTTGGACTAGATGATCTCTAGAGGTCCCTTCCAACCTCAGCCAGTCTGTGATTCTGTAGAGCCTCATTCTCCATTACCATTAGCTTCCTCCAAGTTGTTTTTACCTTGATGTTCACCCTGAGCTACTGGATCAGATATGCTGTCCTGCCTCAGCAATATGCTGTAGACTGTTCTTTCTCATCCAAGTCCCTCTGTACACAATTGGATGTCATCCATCAACCCAGAATCTTAATGTTTCCCTTCAGTTCTGGACCCAAAGTGGCATTTAACTTTGCTAATTAAGGGGAGCAGCTGAGCAAGTAGGCATATTTAAATCAGTGTGTTTCATAAAGGACGTCGAGACAAGTTCACAAGCATGAAAAAATTTATTAGCAGCGGATGTCACACATTGACAATAATAATGAAAGTTACTTTGGGAGAAAAATACAAATACAAAGGGAGAGAATGAGAGAAAGAGAGAAAGAGAGAAAGAGAGAAAGGAAAGGTAAAGAAGATGTTTTATGCTCCAGTCTCCTCCCAGCACACCAATGCAATCAGAGTTTGAGGCCCTAAGGCTCTAGCAGGAGGAGAACAAGAGTGTGAGCAGCTACCTACCTTTGGGAGGGTCCTAAGATGGCAGAGAGCTCGGCAGCTGATGCTCTTGCCTTCATCCTCCACAGCGTTAAGATCTCCATCCCTGCCTTCTGGTGCCTTGTAGCAGATCAGGAATCCTGCTGCACATTTCTTTGACATAAAGAAAAAAAGGTCTAATATCTTGAGAGGAACCAACCAGCAGCTGGCCATCATGAAGGTAGCAGCCACCTGGCTCAGGAATTTTGTTGACTGAAAAATAGGTGACATTTGAATGTGGGCAGGAACCATCACTTGTGACCACTTGCACAGTTGCAAGTCCTCATTTAAAAAATGACCATAAAATTACTAACATATGCTTAGGGTATTTCCAAAGTGCTACATTAACTAATATTAAGAACTTATTAATAAAACATACACGTTTTATAATCGGATATTTCATCTAATGGTTAAACTTACAGTACAAAAAAGCTACATATAATGTTAAGCCTCTGTCTTTCTTTGCCCTGACTGTGAAAATTCCCTAAAAATTTTGCTCTGTAACAAGGTTTAAAACACTGTATAAAGACTCTCTCTTGCAGAGAATGTAACATGATGCTACTGCTACTGATGCTATTGCTGCTACTGCTACATGATGCTACTGCTTAATAACATGGCACTTATCTGTCAGCACAGAAGTTGGACAGGATAGCATAAGGAAGCACATACTTGCCATCTAATTCCTCTGTTTCCTCCTTTATGAAATTTTATATATGTGGACAAGCTAATGTACAGACTGCTTGTCTTTTCCTTCTTAGAACACTGAATCTAACAGTATCAACCTAAAAGGTGTTATGCACATATTTAACTTCATATGAAATAAAATTTTAACTCACATGAGCATAAAAAAAGATTATTTATCCCTTTCACTTTTACCTTTGAATCACCTTTCCATATAACACTGTATGTTAGTCATATGTAAGCTTCTTTTTGGACTATATTGTTGCTTTATGCAAGTTGCAGAAATTAATTGACGAAATCTGAATAAAAGGGTATGAATGCAGAGGCAATCCTTTTTGTCTCTGATGCCTGTGAGAAACAGGTTTCTGATAGAGGGATTGATTTTCATCATAGTTTTTTTTTTAAACACTTATTACTAGCTCTAAAAATTATGGTTTATTGTATTTGTGTATACTGTCTCCTATTTAAATAAATAAACAAAACAAAATACATGCAGAAGTGTACCCACAAGCAGGAAATCTTGGTTTTTATTTGTTCTCTTGTTTGCATAGCTCTAACTATGGTTATTTATCTAGATTATTTATTATTCATAGATCTCAGTAAACACTGGCCATATATACCATGTTTGCATGTTTGTTTGTTTGCAGTTTGCATCTGCAGTGATGGATTCTGATTAGTCAATCAGAAAATATTTCATTCTAGAAATAGCATCTCATTGATTAGGCAATAAATCTGAGAYCTGTGCCGTTTCCAAACAGTATTAGGTTCATTTTGTTTCTAAACAGTTTTTCTGTTTTGCTGCATTGGTTTATAACAAGTAAACAGGAACAGCTAAGTATATGAAGAGTAGCTTTCATTTTTGTCATTCACTTACAAAAGTTATTATCCGATGACCTGTTGAATATTACAGAAATTAAAATGAGAAACCCAGTCAATATTGCATGCATCAAAAATGAAGAAAATCTTCACTTACAGAGAGCTGCGAAATGTTTATTGGTTTTTAGACGCAGGGTCCTCCAGGGAGTGCTACAAATCCACACAAACTCCCTGCATCGTCAATGTTGCATTTGGATCGCTGATTTAGAAGAAATATGTGTAAAAACTCCTGTAGATAGACAGCTCTCTAGTGACTACACATCTGTGAAGGCTCAAGAACATAAATTATTCCAGCATGAATCTGGAATAAATTATGCTTCCTACACAAACTCCAGAGCTGCTTGATCCACAGAGTAGCAAAAGGAAGAAGTGATGTCTTTTAGAGGCAGGAAACAACAGATGATTTAGCCATCCTGCATACGGATGTATGTATTTTTACTCCAATTTTTTTAAGTGACATAATGAAATGAACTAAAATAAAAAAAAAAAAAAAAAAGAGGAAAAAAAGGTAGGAAATGAAATGACGTGAGACAATAGATTCCTCAAGCAACCTTGGAGCTGTGTGGAAAAGGGACACTTTCTCTTCAGAAATAAAACAGAATTGAGCTTTTCCCCCACAGCATCCCACTTGGTTCACATCCCTTACAGGCCCTTGCTGTCCCCTGCAAAGATAATAAAACCGTTTTCTCTTCTAGGTTGTATCTCACAGACTATCAGATAGACTATTCAGATTGGATCAGACCAAAAATCCCATTACCCCAAATTATGTCCCCAATACCAGCCAGAGAGGGCCAAAGAGAGCAACTCTTTGCCCTCTTGCTCAGGTTTATCACCTACTGTCACACATGTGGACAGTGCACCTGAATGCTGCACTTGATAGTTTTGGCTGGACATACCTTACWTTAATTTATTCAATCTCTTAGCATTTTCCTAATAACTCCTGATTTTTTATTACCACTGATCACTGGGCTGACATCTTTATCAATCTCTCCAAGATCCATTTCCTGAGATGAGATAGCTAATTTAGCGCTATTTAGATGTAACCATTTAGACGTAGTTGTTTTCCCTACCTGCATTGTATTTATTGACCTAGAATTTATTGACTTCTATTTTATTACTCAGACACTCTGTATCAAGACTTTTTTTTTTAATTCTTCACAGTCAGTTTTAACTTTGCTACCCTGCGTAATTCAGAGTTAACACAGATCTCAGCTCAGATTCCTGTGGGTCACCAGCAGTAAGCTCACTTTTTTGTCTGACCATTTATTCTTTTTCTTTCTTTCTTATTTGTTTCCCTCATGCTTCTCCCAGTAGTGAACATGTCATGTCTATCCATGAAATCAAGCCTGATTTGTACTGTTATATAGCAGCTACAAACATTGTTTTAGGTAATGAAATATGTATTTAGTCTTACTTGCCATTTGTCTCTTCTTTTTTCTTTCCACATTATTTCTTAATATAGCTCTCCCTGCTTATTATTTTTCTTACCACTTTCTAACTATCATTTTCCTTCCACATGTYGTGTTCACTTTCTAACCCACCCACGTTCCCATCTAACATCTTCTGCTGTTCCACTTTCATAAAGGATCTTAGCCCTTTCCTCACAACTCATATCTTTTTACACGGATTTACTTAGAGGTAGTGTATCTGTATATGTGCATATATTTGTGTATATCAAATCTATCCCTCCCTCTTTCACTAACAGTGGAGATCACCAGACGCAATCTATGCATGAGCCATAGCCATCGAAAGTGGCAGAAATATCTTCAATGGAATAAGCAGATGTGAAGTCAACTTTTCTGTCAAAGTACACTGACTTGTTAGCCTGGCTTACAATAGACACTACCTCTGCTTGTCCTAGCAGCTGGTGGGAGGAAATGTGCTAATCCCTGCAGGGTTATGGGGAGGGAATATGCCACATCTCGTCTTGGGCTTCTCAGCTGGGCCATCTGGGCATCACAGTAAGCATGGGCAAAGTGGCCACCYGGTTTAGGGCACATGGGGCCTAACCATATTCTCCCCAGCTGATCCCCCTCTCTGTTGAACTTCATGCAAGCAGTGAATAATTCTAATGGGAAAACAGTAAAAGTAAGCTATCTAAGCCTTTCCTGAGGTTTGGCAACTAGGGCAGAAGAGATCTTTATGGCAGCACATAAAGAGACGAATAAAAAGATCCATCCACCAAGCAGAAAGCTGCTATTGCCCTGGGACTTGCTGGAGCCACCTGCAGAGGCAATGAAGACAGAACACGTAACCCTGGCACCAGCCCTACTGTATTCACTAGGTGGGAATCATGTTCCCTTTTACGCTTTCTGAATGAATCTTGCAAAGAGGGAGCAAATATTGTTTTAGCTGTGTTGATACAATCATAACAAAGTTAGAGCAGTCGTCCTAACTACCATCTATATGCTGGTGATGTATATGAAGSAACATAGAGTGAGACCTCATGCTCTTCTTTTCTCATACCTCAGACATTGACTCTCTGAATCTGCTTGCTTGATGTCAGGAGCCAGCATCTCTTGATGCCAGAATCATTGGTCCAGGGAGTTCTATGAAATTCAAGATTCACAGTATGTGAAGTGTTTTGTGAGTCAGGAAAATATGGAGAAAGGTAAGACAGTGAAAAAGAAAACAATTTCTGTGGAGTAGTTATTTTTGCTATACTCAACTCAATGCATTGTCAGATACCAGGTTACAAAAGACTTCCCCAGGAACTTAAGGAAAAAATCCTTAACAGTGAGGGTGACAGAGCCCTGGAACAGGCTGCCCAGAGAGGTTGTGAAGTCTCCTTCTCTGGAGATCTTCCAAACTCACTTAGACACAATCCTGTGCCACATGCTCTAGGTGACCATGCATGTGCAAGGAAGGTTGGACTAGATGACCTCTAGAGGTCCCTTCCAACCTTAAGGATTCTATGATTCTATGATTCTATGACTTAGTTCCTTAATCCTTACAGTGAAGTATCCTTTTGATTTTTTCAGATAACTCCACTGGACTTTCTTTTACTGCCTTTGCATTCATCAATATATTATTACTTGAATGGTACAGAAATCAGCAGAGCTTTTTTGTAGAGTATGATATTCTGCCACCAAATAAATTCTCTCTGAGTGATGGTCTGAACACRTTTGACACAGTGAGAATGTCCACAGGTCTGAGGGCAGTGTGAGAGAATCAAGGTGCCTCAATCAACTAATTCAGCAAAAATAATCTGAGTCAGCTGCTGTATATTCAAAATGATGAAGACCACACCTTATGTCTGCTATCCTTTTGTCAGTGATTATTTTCTGATAGGTTATCTCTTCTTCAGGTTAGTCAGATATCTTTGCTCTTGCAACGTTTCATACATAGATTCTCTATACCAAATCAAAGCATATTTTTGCCGTAGGGTGTTCACGGTTAATGTCTCTTGAATGTGTCCCTAATTGATTTTACCAAAACCACCCACCTTCTTCCATCTCTCAGGTGACATGAAGAAAGTATGTGACTCCAGACAATTAGATAGTTTGAAGAACAGCATGTTGTGAGGTGAGATATGTATGATGACAGACTCATATCTGTACTTCACAATAGCTTCTTTTACATTAGAGACAACAAGTCATAATGGCCTATTATATCTGTAGTATGTAAACTTGGGAGTTAAAACCCATAATAATGTTACAATAAGAAATTGTAACAATATTATGAAGTAAGAGATGCTAAAGCCCTTTCTCAGGTCTAATATATCAGTGACAACAATAATAAAGGCTTTGAAGTGATTCTTTTTAACCAGTAAGTTGGATCCTCATAGAAAATGCACATCATTTATACTTCCCATAAGAACAAAGGTGTATTATCATTTACCCTAACTGTTTCCACATATTCCCATGTACTTCCCACTGTTTATCTCAACTGTAGAAACAAAACCAAATACCTAACTTGTTAAGAAATGGTTTGACCTTTCTTCCATAGGCCTCTTCCTAAATTCCTTGCATTTTCCGAAGCTATTTTGCCCTCCAGTTGACTTCTCTAGGAGTTATGTATACCCATACAAAAAGGAATATGTGGCCTGGCCTTACTGAACTAGGAATCCAATTAGAACTTCCGCTGCAGTAACAACCACATTTTTATGACCTAATGGTGGCTGTAAGAAAATGTTTACCTAACCCATACAAACTTTTCTTTAAAATACATCATCTCTAAATATTGAGTTTTAYATTATGTTTCTACAGTTTGGATTTATTATACTGTTTCATATTTGCCTTTCTGTTTATTTTGTAGAAGTATACTTGTCTAGCACACATTTTTATGCCAGTCTTGCTTTGCATTTTTACAGTCTGCTAATTAGACCATTTTAACTAATTTGTTTGCATTTTGTATGAGCAAGTTGGGCTTTTGGATTGACTAATGTAATTGCAGCCAGTTTCTGCCAAATACAAATTACTCTTTCTAGTGTGAGCTAGAGAGAAAAGTAAATATTTAATAGCCATCAATACCCTTGCAGCATTTTAGAGTGTGTTTTTTTCCTATGGAAAGTTTAAATAATTTCTTCAGAGCTTGATTGCACTTTAATGTTAAGAAATTATTTTTTAATCTTTTTTAAAATAATAATGAATTAGACATTTTAGTGTCTCCGTAAGGGTTTTATTTCTGTGCACTTTGCAGTTTTAAATTCATAGCTTTAAGATCTTGCATGTTTAAAGTTTACTTGTGTAGCTTTTTATGTATTGAATGCTGTCTCCTGAAACCACTTCCCTGGAATGTACTTGGGGTTTATTGTTTCTAAGCAGACAAACACAAGTCTTGTAGTACTGCTAAAATGTGGGGCTTTTGCTTGTTTTTCTTTCTCTCTATTCTTTTTCAGAGAGGCGTAGCATAAGAGAGGAACTGGTTATGGATGCTCAGTGTTGCCAGTGCCTGTTATTTGTATGGTAAATCTTGTGTTCTTCATCTGTGCAGATAGTGACATAACAGCATAGATGAACCGAAGACTTAATTATGATAAAGCTCCTTAATATTCCRGCAGTACTTGTTACCAAGCAGATTGAGAGGGAGTCTCCCATTTAACAGGGCAGAGCATCTCTTCCTTTCTCATGCCTCACTCATGTACATCACGAGCTGTGTCCATCTCATAGGGGCTGACCTAAAAACACTGTTCTCAGATTACACTTCCTGTATCAGGGTCAACATAAGTATTGCTTTCTGTCCAAACGTGGTGAAGTTGCTCTCTGCCCCAGTTTGTCCACTGGAACCATGGTCTGTTCATTTTCCTAGTACATGAGTGTTTCAGGCTTCCATTCCTTTTTCTGCCTGAAATTTTTAAATCAAGATCTCACCCAAAGTGTCTTCATCAATAGTCTAAGGACTCAGGAAAACTGTTGCTTTCTAGTCCTGGTGAATCCGTGGGAAATAGGTGATTTGGGCAGCAGTGGCTGACAATGGTTAGCACAGTTCATAG
>NW_020455677.1:2850351-2865534 GCF_003342845.1 Nothoprocta perdicaria
CCGCCCAGTCCTCCAGTCTGTCCAGGTCCCTCTGGATGGCAGCACAGCCCTCAGGGCTATCAGCTACTCCACCCAGTTTGGTATCGTCGGCAAACTTGCTGAGGGAGCACTCCAGCCYTTCATCCAGGTCGTTAATGAATAAGTTGAACAGGACCGGACCGAGTTGAATGAGAGGCTGAATCTTCTCACACAGGTCAGAGCTTATATCTGTGTCTTTTCCATCTTAGCTACATAATGAACCGCAGGATTAGGACAGGGACAGGAGAGAGGAAGCTAGAGGAGTTAGAAGGTGTGTTTCCCTTGCAATAGACTCTTGAAGAGAACACCTGACCAAGTCTTGAACTTCTCAAAGAAAAGGGTTAAGTACCTTCCTTCAGGAGGTGGTTTGGAGGTGGGAATCAGAAGTGAAAGAATACACATGAACAGCCTGGGACTGGGCACAGAACTGCCAGGGCTAGCAGTACTCTGCTTCTGCTGACCCTTGTTCTTAGGGTCTGTGGCCATTTACTTGAACCACAAATGATTAGCTTGCTGTGTTAACCAGTAGTGAGGGGACCAGGACCTAAGTGTTTTGGGTACTACAACATCCCAGCACTTTGACCTCTGAATTTCTTGACAACCAGTATTTTGGTTCCAAAATGCTACCTATTGTTATGCCATAGTGCTAAGACTGCAAAAGAAACAGAGTTTCTACTCTGTTATATAAAAGGAGATGAGCTCTCAAGCAAGGTCACAGAACTTGCTAACAGAGAGATTTCTTTTTCTTCATCACACACTGGTTTATATGATCATTTTGGCAGTTTCTGTTATATAATAGTTTGACTATTGACTATCTATCAGATGATAACCTGGGTTCTTCTCTTAGCTAGCGCTAACGAAAGTCCTATGTTGTTCTCACTGAAGTCACCAGAAGTCTTTTTATTGGCACTTTAATGAACTGTAAGGGCAGCTATAAGAAGAGATAACCTTTTACCTGAGTCCTTGACAAGCCAGTTCTCATTTTCTTTTTAGATAGGGTGCAACTTCATGCAATATCAACCCATCCATAATTATCAGTTAATAGAGTGATTGTATAATCACTGCCACGTGACAACAGAGTTTCACGTCATCATTGGGCTATATAACCAGACTCTGAAATTCATAACCACAACAACCAAATTTCTTTTCTCTGTCCCATTCCTATTATACCAAGGATGTCATAAAGCATGGAACATGCTTTTGATAGATGCAGTTCTCTCTCAGTCATTGCAACCTTCTCATTAAGCACTAAGAACTGGTGCATTGCAAAGGGTAATCATCTTTTCATCTGTTCTCAAATTTGCCTGGTCTAGATGGATAGGCAATAATTTGATCAGTGACCTCTGTAGAGAACTAACCATGGTGTGCTGGGAAAGTGAAGCCTCTGCTGTTATCAGGCAGCCCRATCTGGCTAAGTGATGCTGGTAAGTTACAGTGGATTTATCTTGTAGTGTTTTGTTAGTAAGTCCAAAATGACCATCCTTGGATATCTAAAAGTGTCATTAACATCAGAGGTACAAGTGAATATAGCCCAGGGATAAGATCTGGCTATTTGGACAAAAWTATCACTCACATATTAAATTTCTAATATACACTATCCATTGCAGACATGGTCACAATTTGGGAACACATGCTGTTCCATAGTTTTAGCTTCAATAATTTTTTTTCAATAAATTGATTTTCTTCAATAAATATTTTTTGTTCCTATGTACTGATGCAAGTGACTTACTGTGTATCCTTACACTTGTTATTTCAATACCAGTTTTCCAGAAATTTAGAGGAAAACATTTCAAATTATTTTGAATACATATGAGCTCCTTCTCTGAGTGTGAATATTTGAATACATATGGAAAAGCTTTCATGATTTTGGTACCCCTGAGAGGGGATATAAGCATGAAGGCCTTGCCTTTGTTGAAAATATTGGTAGTATCATGTAACAGGTCTGTCTAAAGTAGCTGCATGTATCATCCTGAGACATGAGAARTCATTTGGGATTGTTTTCTCATTCCTGACCCTTCCATAAGTTGTTCATGCTTATATTTCCTGGCTGCTAATAAGATTACTCACACAAGTGACACAGAAGCACTTTAGCCTTCAATGTTTGGCCTCCAAAGCTAATCTGCAAATGAGAGCATCAACTAGTGCTTGTCATGATGGAAATAAGTTGTTTAAAGTTATTGAACTTTGTTATTGAAAGTTATTGAACTGTCCAAGAACTGGACTGAATCTGTTTTAARTAGTAGATAACTGAGATATATTTTGTTCATTTCAGTCACAAAAAAGTGTTTTCTAAATGTGTTATATTAAAACATTCTGAAAAGCAACACATAATCTGAGGCACATGTTTTATTCTTGATTAGCTTTGCAAATTCAATCTGAATCCTTTCAAAGGATTTTGGATTTAAAATAATATTCTTGAATGTTTATTTTCCTRATATTTAACTGAAGCAGTGCTACAGCACCATGCAGTAAAGGACTTCAAGATAATAATGCACTTACTCATTGAATACCCTGTGCTAATAATTGCCAGTTTTTACAGACCAGAAACTTGTCCAGACATTTAGTTATCTTCTGAAATTTCACAGCAGAAGAGATGTTAAAAAAAATAGGTAAAGCGCTTTGTTTCACCAAATTGTTAAATAAATAAGTATACAATATAAAATCCAAATAATTTTCACCAGCTATTTCACAAGATATTTCAGTGTCTGCTCTCCATGTATGAACGCTCCATCTTTTTAAAAGCCCTTGAGAATCAATGTCCTCACTATGTCGAGATTCGGCAAATCTATGAAGGGAAGCAAGTCACAGCCATTCACTTCTTAAAGGCTACAATGGCTATTCTTACATCTACTCAGCCAGAGTGCTGAGTTAGGCTGTATGTGCAATTTTCAGAATTCATAATTCAAAGCAAAATTATTTATTGGATTTTTTTGGCTGTTTCTAAGTGCACTAGTTCTGTGCACAAGGAATCAGCTCAAATTCAAGAGATGGTGCATGAGCATGCAGTGCATCTGTTCTGCTGCAACATTCCAGCAGGAAAATATTTGTCCAGATGATGAACATCCGACATAGTAGTATAGCCATTGCTTCTTAAACATACACCCTTTCATAAACTTGTACTTTACCTATGACATTTTTTCCATTAAAGACAGAGGCACTTAGAATACAAATTTCCATGTGAATGGCAAGATACTTTGCTATCATTGTGTGAACTAAAAAGAGAAATGCCAATAGTCAATTTTAGACTAGTTTATTTGTACAAAGCAATAGATGTTAATTAAATTCTTTCAACTAAGTAAGCAGTGAAATGTTGTCCAAGTGAAATTATTGGTTCATTTTGTGTCATTTGCACCTCTAGTTTGGATTGAGGAGACCAAAGKGAGATGTGTAAGGGGAGAGTATGTGAGAGACACTGCATGCAAAGCAGCCATGTGTGAAAGAAAAAACAGCTAAAGAAAAAATAACAGTCTGATTGTGTTGGAATTTTGAAAGAATATTTTCTACTCACTTCTTCTGAAATGTGATACTAAAACATTGCTGTTCATAGGTTTGATTAGACTTTAATTGGCTCTACATTAGTACCGGATTTCTGCAAAACTTAAGTCTTGATCAACATCTAGTTTGTACATTACAGAATTTAGATCTATATCTGGAAATCACATAGGTGATTTTGACACAAAGCATGACTTGTATTGATGCAATAATAATTTGCTTGCAAAGATGAACATCTTACAAAGGTGATAAAGGCATTATGAACAAAAGCCAAACTTTTGAATTGTCAGCTTGCTCTATAATGCATGCAAGGTACACTTAAAAAAAAAAAAAAARARRRAARAAAAARAAAAAAAAAAAAAGAAAAGAAAAAAGGAAAAGGAATGCTAGTTATGCCTACAAGTGACTTTAGATTCACAAGGGCAGATATGATCCAAAGCGCAGTTTAGAGGTCAGCAAAGAGCTTAAAGTTTAAACTGCTACTTTTTCTCAGTTCCGACTCCAGAGTTCAAAAAAGAAGGCTCATTTCTAAACTCAGACATGATAGTATGAATTTAACATTCAAAAGTGTTCAGTCTTAGTTGAACTAACATGGATTTACAGCACAAGGACTACCAGATTTGGCTGCATACTGTTGTTTTCCTGCTTGCTTGAGACAAGTTTTGCTCGGCTGCCATTTTCTCCTGGAAAAAAAAAAAAAAAAAAAAAAAAAAAGGTAGATCCATGTAACTTTGCCCTGGATATTTCAGAACAGAGATGCTTCAGAAAATATTTGGCATCCAACATAGAAGTTGGAAATAAACTGACTGGTAATGACACATTTCTGTATTAAATCAGCATACTTGATCCTCGTTCTGTCATAGTAAGAATATCATTCTTCTATCAGCAATTGTACAACATTTTTAAATATGGTGCAACTGTTGGATTACATTTTACAATGGTAGGTTTGTTAAGAGTAAAATCATCATATTCCTATTTCTATAATTACCTAACAGGAGTCACACCTCTGAAAAGAAGAATGTCTTACCTCAAATGAGATTTCCAGCTAAGATAATTTGAACAAGTATATGGCAATGCTGATTTTAGGAGACTTTAGATTTCATTTTCTGCTTCTACTATTAGCAGTACTAAATATATACCATGTAGCAAAAGCTTAATAAAAATATCAGCCTATAAAGGAGAATATCCACATTTGCATCTTTGCCTCCTGGAGAGAGCCTTCAGGTCTCCTCCCTGGGGTCTATTCTTACTCATACTCCCAGAGGACAGTAAATTCTCCCAGAGGTGTCCCAGCTTAACGTCAATCCTGATACAAACAGCCATGGACTCTAGAAAGATGTCACCACTTCCTAGCCAAGCTACCCACCGAAAGTTTATCTAAGATAAGTTAAAAAAAAAAAAGCTTCCAGCAAGAATAGTTTCCCACGTGACCTGGATTTTTTGCCTTTTTAACTTTCTGCAAACATACATCAAAAAAAAAAAAAAAAAAAATCAACTGCTGGACAGTCAGAGTCATAGAAAGTGGACCCACAATGATGAGAACTTGGCCGACGTACATGTATTTCAAAAGTCAAGCAAATATTAGAGGAAAACACTGCTGCATCTTCCACTAGCATTACAGAATAGATTTGATTAAATATATAAACTTCACTTTGCTATTCAAGTTCACAAATTATGTTTGGAATAACAATTATTTTATTAGCATATCAACGTTATATAGTAAAATGAAATTAAGTGTGTTTTAGGAATAATAAAATGTAAAGCCTTATTGAAGTATCTTTGCTTTTCTTAAAACAATAGAGACAGAAGTTTCTGCAAAAGAAAAACGATATTTTCATAAAACCTGCAAATTAAAATCATTAACCTCAGCCTTACCGTAAGCATCTTTCTCCTCAGGGGCATGGACCAGCTGTCCTCAAAGAGAAATTTTAGTTTYAGAAAGCTCTTGGGGAAAAACATACAAAACACATAGTTGCATTATTTGTAAAATACCATGAGCTGTCTCYGTTTGTTTCTACAAATCAGTGTATGATAAAACTTCTACAAAATTTCTACAAATCAGTGTAGATAAAATATTTTCAGAGTCTTGGGGAAGCTTCTAAATGAAGAAGTTACCATTTTAAACATGGAATCACGTTCTAAATATAGTATTAATTTAACAATCTGTATAGGCTCAGAGAGGTCACGCTGTGTTAAGACTTTCCTATCTATGAAACATAAACGATACTTCTTACCTCATCCAGAGTGGCTGACACACTTTAAACAATATTTGATTTTTCTTTGTCCTTTTTTTTTCCTGTTCTGAAACACCACAGTCTACCTTTCTATCACCTTACCACGACAAGCATGTTATCTATCACCTCAAAGTTTTGGCAGATGCTCTGTATGTACACTATGTCTCATCCTAACCAAAAAAGTTCCAAACTGTTGAACACATGCACCAAACTGTAGTTCTACATGCAAGAACAATCCAGGTAGTGAAAAGATGGTTAGGGAAAGAATAAGCCACGAATGCTTTTTAAGCTGAGGACATGAGAGGTAGCAAGGACTGGGGAGACCTAAAACTGCCACAGACTCATTGCATGATTCTGAGCAAGTCATTTCACCTTTTCGTTCTGCTTTTCTTCTCAGCTTCCATCTCTCTAATCCGCCAGCCCTTCACAGCAAGATCTGTCTCTTACTATATGTGTCTCACAGCGGTTGCAGCTCAGCTGAGGATTTCAAATTAGAGTTGATTGGGGATTTTTCAGTGAAATGAATTTTCATTAGATAATATAGCTTGGTTTCAGTGCAGTTCTGCAGTGCGATTGTAAGAGGTTCACCTCATACACGGTGACCTAAATTTAGATAACAACTCCCAAGAATATGATCCTATAGGAAGTAGATAATCTCTAGCAGGAGATGAGGAGCTATGGAGTGCAACTTAACACAAGATAACTGTCAATCTGTGGGTGCATCAGCACAGTCATCTCCAGTTAGGAATTTGAAACTGAGTAAACAGTATGCCAGGTGAGATGGTTAAAAAAAAAAAAAAAACAACTTTGATTTGCTATAGTGAAGAACTTGAGCATTGATGAAATCTTGAAGAGTTTCAAGGAGTGAGTTAACTTGGTGCCACTCCGTTTGACTCTGAACCCAGCAAAACAAGATGATCATACCTATTTTCTCTTGCAACCAAATGGAAACAATCAACTTCACGAGCAAACATTTGTGGTGTGTTGATAGTGAAGAAGCTCTTTTCAAAAGTGATTCTAAAGAGTAGTGATAGAGCCTCATAGTAACTAGTACAAACAGGCTGTCCCAGGCATCAGGAAGGAGATGGGAGCAGGCAGGGATGGGCAGGGGGAAGATTTGAGTAAGTAAAGCAAAGAAAATAGAAATGGACTACAGAGGAGCAAGCAGAGGAAATTAAAGTGTAGAAATAGGAGGGAAGTGATTTTGAATTTTAGTAAGTTTTGGTACACTGTAATGAGATGAAGGAAATAAAAAGGGAATTTCAAAAAAGTGATATGATAACAGCAGTAGCAACTTCTCAGCCTTAATTTTGGTGGAACACTCTGAAGAGAAGAACACTCTAGAAATGGTTGGTTTTATGAAACAGATTTGTTATTATGAAGCAGATCTCTACTATTTGCCAGCAAAAGTTTCTAAGAGCACCAAATACAACAGCGATGACAGGACTGAGTAGAAGATGCATTTTCTCCCTTTCCTAAGCCCCACTTCATCTTCTGATACTAATTGCCAACCTTAAACGGCCCTCTTTTCTAACCCAGAGAGCAGTTAAATCACATTCGGTTCCAACAGTTACTTTACAAAGGAGTATGAATATGGCATGTTTAAAGAATAAGTAAAATTTTGTCCACCAAAATGACAGTTGTCTCCAATGGGTATTTTTTTATGCAAGTTAGACATGAAATATATCATATTAAAAGATACCATATCATTTATTCTAAAGATTTCCCCTGGATTGGACTCTATTCTCTGTTTAGYCTCTGTTTACCAAATACTGCCGCTGTGCACACAGCTGAGAACCTGCRGTTAGGGTTAGGGTGCTGCAATTGTCATGACTTTGCTGTGACATGACTGAAATGCAGATGCAATCTACTGTCTGTCACTGTTGTCACTGCGCTCGCCTTGCAGCCAAGGAGTTATCTTTGCTCATTCCACAAATTTCCATTTTTTAAGTGTTTGCTTTAGAATTAGCTAGAAGAAATCATAAGCCCAATCTGCAAAGGTAAATATTTTTGAAGCAGTGAGTCAAACTTTGGAAGAAATTGCAACAAAAATGCAGCATTGACAGTACAAATTATTAGCAAATCCACTAAATTGGTCCACTTCTCTGCAAAGACATCAGTTTTTCAAGGGAGGATAATGACCTGCATTACATTACTGAGATACAAAAACAAATCTGTTCCTTTTAAATGATACAACTAGTATAAAAACAATGAACGAGGGAGTCTTTTGTAGAAAAAGAAGGTTTGCCCATGAAGCTTATGCTCTGTAAATTGAGATTTAAAAAGTGCAGACAAACAAGCACTAACCTGTGAGAGTTAAGCAAACAGAGAGATGAATGCGGAGAGGCAGTGCCGGGATGGGGAAATACCCCAGGTACGCACTAAAGAAATGTTTATGGAGGAAAGTTCTGTGGATTTTCAGTCGATCGAAAAACAGTGATTACCTCTTACTGAAATATCATAGTCCCAGTGAAGTGGCAAAGAAGATAACTGACAAGTCAGAGGCACCTAAATCTGCCCTTATAGGGCTGACAACTTGGTATGATTGCTCTCCAAAGATAACTTCGTTACTTGCTGAAGTGTACTCTGAGGATGCCCTGGGGGTGCACTAACCTCTGTACGTTTCTTGTGGATAATTTTTTTATAAGCTATAGCTTTACCTAATAGCTTATGCTATTTTTCATTTGACCTATGAGTGTCCCATGTGGGTGGGATTTTCCAAAACGCTCATGCCCAGCTCCTCAAATACATTTATTTATGCAGAGAGGATTGTGCCTGTAATGTCTATGGGGAATTGCACAGATGTGAAGTTTCTCTGCACTTTGGTATAGTCTTAGTTCAGTCTCCTTTGAAATGGAGTAAAATTCGACCCCAGACAAATGCTCTTGAAACAGTTAGACTTTTATCTTTCTTTTTCTATAGCGATTTGGCTGCTTCTAAAACATCATTAAGAGAAAAAAAGGTATTTGAATGTAGTTAGTGGGTGCACCTCTTCCGTGAGAAAGGTGCACACTTTTGCATTTAAATGTTTTATTTTTCATGAAGGCTATTAGATATACAGTTATACACTGTAGAATAAGGAGGCTGAAAGATAGAATGGCAATACAATATCCAGTTTGATACCAGTGATGCTTTATATGCCTATTCTGAAGTACTTGATAATCTTCCCATTCAACTTGGACTGCAGATCCATGCATGCAGTCTTCCTTCCAGTGCTGGCAAAAGACGGTGGAGTCTTCATGTACATCAGATATSACAATAAACTGTGTTCTCCATGGGAAAAAAAAAAAAGAAAAAGAGACACAAGTGGCAACATTTCTCATAAATAAGCCTTTTAAGAAACTGTTTTATTTCCATTTTTTCTCTATCTTTTCTCAAAACCAAGCCAAGTGCCCTGTGGCGCTTGTGCACCCAGAAACTTCTTGTATTTGAAAGGCACACTAAACACATGAGAAGAACAGGAGTTCTCATAATGTCGTGCTCAGAAATAGGTGCACCGCTGGCAACTTCAGCGTGAAGGCAAGATGATGATTTGCTCTCTAAGACACAGAGCTCTTTGTGTGCTTCTCTCTGAAGGAATGTGAAATGCATGTGTACATTTTGTGTACACATACAAGTATATGGGGAGCAGGCAGCTGCCTGGGCTTTCTGCAGGTAAGTTCAGTATCGAAACAGTACAACCTAAATCAAGTGTTTAACTGGAAAAATAATAATAACAGTAATAATAATAATAACTTGGAGAAGTAAGTCCTCTTTTATATTCAGAAACCTCACTTCCACTATGTCAATTATTGTGTCAATTATTCTAATAGAAGAATTTTCTTTTCCTTATAACTTTGCTCAGAAATAAAATGAGTTTTAAATGCAAAATATTGGATTATCTAAGCATATACAGTACATACACCTTTTTTGGGGGGGTGAAAGGAAAGGTGATGAATTCAC
Source organism: Nothoprocta perdicaria (assembly GCF_003342845.1). Taxonomy (NCBI): domain Eukaryota; kingdom Metazoa; phylum Chordata; class Aves; order Tinamiformes; family Tinamidae; genus Nothoprocta; species Nothoprocta perdicaria. Next base: position 2,860,038 of record NW_020455677.1, read on the forward strand.
AACATACTTTTTCCTAAGGTTACTATGATTTTAAGGTTAATCAGAAAAGCGGTGTTTCCCCAGTGGATATATTTTTCAGGCACAATGATTTAAAGTTGCATCTTTGTAAAAAGTCATCATGCAGTATCCACATCATTTAAATCCTAAAGTGTGAAATATGGTCCCCATATTTCTGGGGGAACTGGAAGGTTATAACAGTACAGAGGTCTTGCAATAGCACATCTGTAAGAAAGTAGAGTTTGGTGTAGAAATTGGCAGAAGAGAAAAACAGTCTCTGCCCAAAAGCACTTGTACCCTTGGTAAGAAGTTAAGTATTTTATGCTGAAGAACACCACAGGATTTACAGTCACTTGTTCTCATCAGTAAAGAAGACACAAGATTCACAAGTGGGGAAATTAAGTAAAAATAGTTTCAGCCTCTTTATACTTCATGGGAAGAACCGAGCTGGTGCTGCTGTCCTTAAGCACCAAAAAATGATGCTTTGGCAGATAAAATACACCATTCACTATTCACTGTAAAACAAGTATTCCTCTTGGTTCTAACATTTCTTTCGTTTTGCACTCCTCGCTCTTAAATTAAGGGAAATTTAAGGACAGTATTTTAGGATCATAGAAAGGATGTCCTTTTAAAACTCTCCAGTTCTTCTAACTATTCAAGATAAATGTAAGTTGAGCTAAAAAAAGTGACTCCTAGTTAGCATCTGTGGTCAGATTTGGGATGAATGTATTCTAAGCTATGCTTTTTCTTACCCAGGTCTTCTGTGAGCCTGAGTATTATGACCAGAGAGATGATTGCAGACTCTTAAAACAGAACAGAAAGCAAAATATTCTTCTAGGCCACCAACTCCAAGGCAGAAACATTGTATTTCTGAGTCTGCCTTGGAGTCTAAGTCAGTCATTCTTCCACTATTTTAGTACTTGATCTATAAAAGGAGAGTGATACATTATCATTTCACGTTCTTTTCAATCAAAAATGCCATCAAAGAATGTTTCTTAATGTGTATCATTACTTTGGCCAATACAAAGGGGTTCCAGTTTCTCTTGGTACCCCTAGCTGGAGGAACAGTACAAACATATCCAGTATTCTGTTTACAAACAGCAAGTTTAAAATAACATAAGCCTTGGTATGCACACAGAACTAGCCTAAATAGAGGAAATCAGGTAACAAAGCACAACAACTGAAAGCAAGTATAAAATTAGACACTATCAAATGGTTTCTTCTTCATTTATTTTTGTCTTGGTCTGACTGGGGTAGCTTATAATTAGTCTCTGCCTGCAGTTGTGTGGTTCCAAAGAACTGTGGATTAAGGAGAAACTCTAGAATCTCTCCGTTAACTTGACAAGTTATAACCTGAAAAGCTACACTTAGGCCATTAAAGATTTTTCACAGTGACATTTTAGTGCAGCTAGGGAAATACGCCACTTTGCCATTTATCATTTTTAGGGCATGGACAGAGAAAGGAGGCTGCTATGAAGAACAAAATAAAATGGATTTCATGTATAGAAGCAGGGTGAAGAATACTGATAAATATATGCCACTGAATGTCAGCAAATGTCACTTGAGAAGCCATTTGCAGCTACCAGAACGGCCTCGTAAACCAGCAAAAGCAGCAAAACCAGGCAAACSGAGTTGGGTGTACTCTCTTCCACATGAATAAGCAATAAACTTTTCTGAAGTTACACCAGAAAGTTGTTAGACTTGATAGATTAATCTTTCCAAAATTGCTCTGTTGCCTACAAAAGACTATGGATGGTTTGAAGCGAAAAAAGCAGAAAGTGTTGTTGCAAACGTGGTGATATGGGCTTTTGTTGTTGTTGTTGTTCAAACACTTGTATTCTACTTTGTATTAAAGGGACAGCTGGAACAAAGGAATGATTCATCACACTGCTTTTTCTTCCATAGGGCTGCTCTTGCTCTTTTTTTTTTTTTCCTTTTGCTTTTGTCTGAACTTCATTTGACGTTCATCCTATTACAGTTTCTACTGTTTCTCCTTCAGATGTATTTACCACTCTAGCAACGGGGCTTACAGAGAAATCAATTTGGTCTTGGTAGGCAGCGACATCATTGCAAAAGAAAACCCCTCTGTTGGAAAACTTCTGATAGTGGCTATCTAGCACACCATCTAAGTGCAAGTGAAGGACCTTCAAGACATTACCTTTCTCTCCAGGAGCGCCTGATTTGTAGATCTGTGGATCAGCTTCATTTTGGTTTATAGACATGCTGACCAGGAAAAAAACTCTCGCTGCGAAGGTTACAATACTTGAGAGACAACATCAAGATTCCTCCAGGCTTATTTTTAATCTGGGTTGTCTTTTTGCAGCCTCCTGAACCACTACTATTCATTGATAATAAACGGAAGTGAAGATCTTTGACTCCAAAACTACCTCCCAGGAAAAGTGAGAGCTCTTAAAATTTCACAAGCTCTGGCTGCTTTTACATTTAATTTTCCATGAGATTCTTCTTCCCAAATTCTAATCCATCGCAGTAAAATCAGAGACAGCTTGCATCATTTGGATTTCATGAGACTGTTATCCCCAGACGTCGCACTCATGCAATTTTCAAATCAGTTTTGTTTTCATTAGTGGAAAGCAGCAAGATGGATTGCGGAGCTGCAGTCATACAGGGACTCCTTTATCCAAAACATTTCCTATCTTCCCTGATGTGCTGATGGTGGAACAGTTTCAGTTAAGCTACTCATATGTTCCCGTAAAAGCTGTAAGCAAGCAATCCTTACAAAGGCAGCACAAAGCCTAGGAGTTGAAATMTTTGAGCAGAACAGATTTCTTGTACTCACAGATCCTGTAGATGGAGTAAGGGCGAACCTCCCTTTCTTAGGCAGGAGGTTTAGACTCTGCAAATTCTTTGTSAGATTCTTCCTTCTGCACTCACAAAATCAAAACCAAAGGTGATCCTTATTAGTCAAAATGAACCCTTTATTAAATTAAATTTAAAGCCTCTTTTGTAAAAGAACAATGAAAACCAGAAAACACAGATTAAACTGATGGGTTGTGCTCAGCATTGCATGAACTCTCCCGAACCACTTCCCACCTCTCCTCCCCCAATTCTTTGAAAACTGAAGTAATCTTTGAGGCAAAACAGGCGTTTGACAGCAYCCGTCATCCAGAAGCTCTGTCACAGTTGTGCTGCTTCTTGGGTCTTGTTTTGAATTTCTCTGTCAATTTGAATAGACACAACTGAGTCTCAAGGAACTGATGATAGTCCTCAGCTCAGGAGATAAGGACTGTGTCACATGCAATAAGGGGGAAAAGATATACCAGTTGGCTACCTTGTCAGAAGTATAAGTGTCCCCAAAAGCTTCTGCTTTTATATAAAACGCTGCAGTCCAGTGAAAAACACCAATAAAATTATTGGTCTTCTGTACGTGATATATAATATTTATTATATAGTAATACACATGATGATTTTAAGAAGGTCTGAAATGTATTACGGGCATACACGCATCTGGAAAAGAGAAAAAGTGTATTTCTGCAAGTTTTTAACAAGCGTAAAAGTTAGACTCAGAGGTATTAGTGGAATGCTTGAATAACATGAACAAATATGCCGGTTTTGCGACAGGTACTGAAAATAAGCCTCCAGTTAGCAGCTTGTTGCATTTGTTGAACGCTCTAGTCATTCTTCCCTCAGGGCTAAGCATGATGACGGTTGCCCCATCCCGAATCCCCATCCGAGCCCAAGAAGAAAGCAGCCCATCCCTTTGGATGAGGGCCTGCAGCTTCCAGGTTGGCCCAGTAGCCATTAGGTAGCCAAAAGCCCCCCCAGATTCAGCTCTTCAGATACGGGCAAAATGAGTAGGGCTCTTAATCAGACTAATCTTGTCCTTCAGAAAGAGCAAAAGTTTTGCTAAGAAAGAAAGAAAGAAAGAAAGAAAGAAAGAAAGAAAGAAAGAAAGAAAGAGTGCTGGTTTGGTTTGGTACAGTCAGCAATAATGAAGACTCATAGACTCCCTTATCAGGATTTTTGGATACTTTTGTCTTTCGAAGGGAAAAAAAAAAAAAAAAAAGAATATGCAGTTCTAAGTGGGGGGAAAATCATTTTTTGTCCTTTTTTATTTTAATGGCTAAACATTGTAATGCTAGCTAAATAGAAATTCTTGTCTGTTAATAGGTTCCTTTAGTTTGTAATAAATAGGAATGCTAATGACTAAAATTTTGTATTTGGTATGCATTAGCTTTTGTAAGTCTTTTCTTTACAGGCTTCATTGACATTCAATATGGCAAGCTTCCTTTGAAACATATTTATAAAATAACTACAGTATAATTAAACCAACAAAGCCATCTTTTAAGTAAGCTTAATAGCTCAGTTTTTCACTCTGCAAATTTTTTATTTTAAGGAGGAAAAATAGTTATGCTTCAATTCTACTGTATATTTCATTTTCCATCTAATATTTCCTTTGCATTTGCAATCTGTGTATCTAGTTCTCGACAACTGTGATTATTAATAGGTGGGCATGAAAACTATGCTTCATAGCATCTTCCACAAGAATATTTTTGTTAATGGGAAGTGAAACATATCTTGGCAAACATACTATATGAAATACATATATGTATATATGCATATTTAAATAACTAATTCTGGTGTACTTAATACAGAAAAAAATGAATTAATACATATGGCAGGGAATAATTGAAGTGGATGCTATTTAATAAATGTAGCTAAAAATATTTTATGGTATAAAAGCAATAGGTAAATAAAAGCAATTACATTTAATTTTGCTTTCAGCTTCTGAACATTTTATGTTCACTTTAATAGAGGGTAGAGCTTGTGCACAAAGCTAATGGTAGATTCAGCGTTAGCATTATTCATTAGGGTTTCTAAGTAGTACTTATTCCGAGATATTTCTCTGGAAGACGAAAATGTTCTTGGTAAGGGTACTTGGATCCTGATAACCCTAATTCGTAGTAATATCCCCCTCATTCAGAAAATTAAAGTTTACAGAATCCCCAACAGCTCGAAAATCTTTACACTGTTTCGAGATACGATCATGTTTACTGAGGACAAGGTAAAATGTGATAACTCCCGTTATAGTAAGTAAAGTGGAACCTCGTAACTGTTCTTTAAATTGTGTCCTCTACAGACATAATAATATTGAGACCCCATTTACGGTATGGTGAATAAAAACAGTTGACATCATTGTTATAATCTTTATTTAAAACTGTTACCAAGGTTACAAATTACCATCACTGTGTGCAACAGGTCCCACTGAAGCAGTATCATTACAGATTAACTGTAATGTGTAGGATTATAATAAAAGGCATAAGGGATTATGCACAAGTAAAAACGCGAGGAATAGCACAAATACATTTACTTTTCCATAGTGCGTTGCTTCGCCAAAGCCCCTCTCTCGCTGCTGAAATATCCGTTGTGCCTTTTTGTTTAATACGGGCGTTTAGAGGCATGTTAACTGCATCCTAAAGTGGCTTCGCAAATGCCAGGGAGCAGAAAGGGTCGAGTTTATCTCGACCTATAAAACTGTGCG
>NW_020455677.1:2865606-2869886 GCF_003342845.1 Nothoprocta perdicaria
GGCCGGGCCGACGAGTGGGCCGAGCTGCGCCGGAGCCGGGGCGAGCTGAGCCGGGGCGAGCTGAGCCGGGACGAGCTGAGCCGGGGCGAGCTGAGCCGGGRCGAGCTGAGCCGGGGCTCGCCGGCACCTCCGTCCCCGGCTAAGTCCCTCTACCCGCCCTCAACTTAATGACACAAATCCAGGCTCTTAAAGTCTTTGGGGCTGAGCGTACGCGCTCATTTATAAATAATGATCTCCATATAGATGCATAACAACGACATACCAGAAGTGTTTGGGGAGAAATCCGATTAAAGTCTATAGGGCTTTTTTTTCCCCCTCCTTTTTTTTTTTTTTTTCCTCCCTCTTTTTCCATCCTCAAAAGCCTCTCCACGGGTCACGCCGCCTCAGCTGGCCCAGGCTGCGGGCTGGAAGGCAATTGAAGGCTCCCCGCGCCCCGCATCTCCCCGCGCCCCGCAGCCCCCTCCGCGCCCGCGCTCCGCGCTCCGGGCCCGGGGCAGGCGCCGCGGCCCCCGTTGCCGCGTGAACCCGGCGCCCGGTTTCCCCTGGCCCCGCCTGGCCCGGGGTGGCGGTGACGCAAAATAACAGGCTTGGCTTTCCTCTTTGGGGCGATTTAGGGGAACTAGAAAAACAAACACGGGGCCATTTCATGAGAGCGGTGGAGAAAGCCGCGAAGGGACAGAGAGCGGGGCACATCCTTTTAGAGGAAGGACAAGGGTTCTCTGAGGAGGGAAAACAAAAGATGACAGTGGTGGCTGTAACCCCACCATGAACCAGGGACCTCCTGGCCACTCGCGGAGAGCTAACCTCGCCGGACTTCCCATTACCTCTCCATGACACTTCACTAATGCTCACACAATGGCCAACTGAGCAGTTTAAGCAAAGATATTTTAACCTGAACTAAACATTGTCCCCAGACAATAGGATGCGGAGCAACATCTGGTGCCGCACACAAACAGTGCAGCGCAGCAGCATATGCTCCACGTCGGCAAGTTCGTGTCAGCGCGAAGCAGGCGAGGATGCTGCCGCCCCGCGTGAAACCTTAAACGCCCCTTTGCTCGGGAGCATCCCGGAGCCTTCCTCCCAGGCAGCCCCTTCCGCTTCGGGCCCCTCGGAGTGAACCGCCGGTGAACAGGTCCACGGGTAGAGCCTCTAGCTTGGCTTGGACTGGCCTAGTCTGGCCTGGATTGACCTGGCCCGGCTTGGTCTGGCCCCGTTCCTCTTCCCGTGGCGGCTCCGCGGGCGCGGTGCGGGCGCGGTTCGGCCGCGGCCACCGGCGGAGGTGGCCGGCGCTGCTGTGAGCGGGCAAGCGCGGGGGAAGCGTCGCTTTAAAGAGGAGGCTTGAGGCTAATGAAACGGCGGGAGGTGACTATTGCCAACAGCTGTTCCTCATACATATTTCATTATACAATCAGATAATGCGTCTTACCACCTTCTCAATTATTCACAGATAAACATTTTCAAGACGTTTTGACATCTGTCTTAGGGCCTGCTATTAATTTAGTAATCACTGTGGTTAAAAATGGATGGGGACGGCACCTCAAAAAAAAAAAAAAAAAAAAAAAAAAAAAAAAAAAAAGAAAGAAAGAAAGAAAAAGAAAAACCACCACTCAACTCTACGTACGAGGACGACATCCCTAGTGCCTCTCCTTAAGAAATACCTCGATCCCAAGAAAGCCCTGGAAAAGGAAGAGAAGGAAAGGGAAGGCGTCGTGAGGATAACGCGTAGCCCCGTTCCCCCACGCTCCCCACCGAGCGACACGGACTCGCGTGGCCTCCTGTGGCTCCGTTTAGCTGCCCCAGCGGCGTGGGGGAAAAAGCGCTGCCGCCTTCGGAGCCGTGGCAAAGTTTGGCCGAAAGTTTTTTTTTTCATTGCTCTTCACGCTAGTTTTAAAACCGGAAAGCTTTAGGAAGGCGGACTATCCTAAAAGTGCCTCCTTTGTGTCTCTTTCTTGGCAATAATCCCTTTCCTGAGAATAAGAAACAGTGCCCAGTACACACACACGCACAACTGCCAGATGTTAAAACAAGACCTTAGAGATCGAGTCGAATGAGCGAAGGAGGGAAATCAAATCTCGTCAACTCTCTGAGACACTTTATTGATTCAATTAAACTGTGCTCTGCCGTTCCCCGGGCTGCCACTTTTCACCACAGAGTTCACAAGAAGGAAAAACTAGTAACAATAAAAGTTCTCTTCCTGCCCCACTCCAGGCCAGGTAARTGGCTGAAGCACCGAGGTCGAAGCCAGTGCATTTTCCCGGCCATGCGGCGGAGGATTTAAATTAGGATAAACCTGGTGCTGCAGTGCGGCCAGCGGTGCCGATTTCTTTTTCCAGGAGGCTTTGCGGGAACCCCGCTTGGGGGGCAGGAACTGGGTCTCGAGGCCACCCCCGGTGCTCCTGTCGCTGGGGCAGATCCCCTGGGGCAGCCCCGGCCCCGCTGCGCGAGTGCGCGCAAGGATGCGGGGGGTGCCGCTCGCAGGCGCTTCGCCGGGAAGTGCAGGTCCAAGGGAACCGTCAGCTCCTCCAAGCACATCCCGGCGGGGGTGTTGGCTTCAAAGGCACCGCCTGGATCCCAGGCGGGAATTTCGCTTCAGTCGCAGCCCAAATAAATGCCCAGGCACCCAGGAATGTGGGAGAGGGCAAGAGTCTTTCCGCGCTGCGGGAGGCAAAGCGGGAGCTGGAGTCAAGCGGAGGAGAAAATGCAGAGAAAAAATYCCCCCTGCTGCCTCCAAGTGTCACCCACATCTGAAGACCTTCTCTTCCCTTGAAAGCTCTGTAAACAGTAAATGAACCCTGTACCTCCAAGTGGGATCTACCTGGAACTGGTGGGTTGTACAGTGAGAAATGGGGGGACCAGGCTGTATGGGTGCAGCGGCACAGGAACCGGAACCWCTCCCGTTAAAGCAAGGGGCCAGAAGCTCCAGAACGGAAACGGCACTGCCAGATTCTGCCCCAAAAAAACCCTCTGCGCCCTGGCTATGGCCTGGGCTACCTGGGGGCCACCTCATCTCCYTGTGGCCTTCGCCCAGCCTATCTCTCGAGCCCCCTCCCCTCTGCCCCAAGCCTCAAGACGCCCTTCGCCCTATTGATTGCGCTGCAACCAAACAGGGCCAAAAGACGAGAATTGTATTCGACAGATGCTGCTCACTCGTGAATAACAGGTTCAGCGCATACGCTATCTCTCGCCATTATCCTGTAAGTTAATATTGAGTAGCAATAGCTGTCTAAATATCAAAATCTATTTATAGGGGATGCAGAGCCCTGACCTCTCCATGCGACCTTCAGTAACTGCAGGCTGGAAAACAGGGCAAAGACTTTTTTTTTCTTTTAATTACAGTTGAGATCCGTGCGTGGCGGATCTGGGATGGGCTGCCTTTGTTCCCAAATCCTTAGGGGCACTTGAACCTGTAGGACGGCACCGGAGCTGCGGGGCCGGCGAGGAGAGGGGCTGACTTCTTTGCGCCCCCTTCGGCAGCGCCGCGCTGCTTCGACCACTTATGCCCACCTGCAAAAGTTTGGGGATTTGGTTTTTCAAGTTACAAAAAAATAAATAAAAAAATAAAAATAAAAATAAAAATAAAAATAAAAATAAAAATAAAAATAAAAATAAAAATAAAAATAAAAATAAAAAATAAAATTAAAATTAAAATTAAAATTAAAAAAAAATGGAAAATTATAACTAAAGGAAAAGACATAACGGCGCCACTGGTGGTTAAATAGTAGGTTTGAGGGCGAGCTGAAGGAGCCAGAGCTCAGCACAGAGCGGACCCACTGCTTGGGAAAGGAGTTTCCACCGAGGGTCCGGGGACGAGGCGGGGGGGCTCCTGCCTTCCTGCCAGCAGCTCCCCCAGCAAAAGCTGGGGAAGGGCCGAGAGCTCCTGGCCTTTTCCCACCCCCGCCCCAGGCTAGGAAGAGGGGTCGGGGGTGGGCGCTACGCGGGGGGCCCGGCCCGAAGCCCCTTCCCCGAGGCAGGGGGAAACCTTGGCGTACCGCAAAAGGGATCAGTTTTGCAAAGAGCATCACAGGGTGAGTCAGGAGGAGGAGGATCCGAAAGGGGATCCGAAAGTACTTTTGTGCTGTCGAGAGCTCGTCCCGTCTAAACTCTCTGCTGTGTAAAGCTGGGAAAGTGCCTCCCACCCCCCGCCAACCCGAGAGCTGCGAGATGTGCCGAGCCACAACCTGTCCCCTTTCTTTCTTTCTTTCTTTCTTTCTTTCTTTCTTTCTTTCTTTCTTTCTTTCTTTCTTTCTTTCTTTCTTTCTTTCTTTCTTTCTTTCTTTCTT
>NW_020455677.1:2871046-2877841 GCF_003342845.1 Nothoprocta perdicaria
TTTTTTTTTTTTTTTTTTTTTTTTTTTTTTTTTTTAGTGGCAATGACACGCTGTATTTTTATGAGATCCCTATTATGTAGACGGGCGCATTGTGCTGCGGCTGCCTCGCAGTTGTCGGATCGTTTCTATCAGATGAAAGATTCTGAATAGTTTTCTTTCCACAATGCATCCTTTGGGTCCCGGTACAAAGACGGTAGGCACGGTATACACTTAAACAGCTCTGGCACCGAGCAGGATTAAATAGCGCTTATATCGAGTTCCTCCTGCGGTGTAATACGCGCCGAGAGCAGGATGAAGTTCCTTTGGCAGCTGAGGACCCATTAGGGTCCCATGTCCTGGTAGCAATTCCCTGATTTTTCTTATCTGCCGCAGTCGTGAAGCTGGGACMAATCATTATAGCAGGGTTTAAAAATGGGCAGTTTCCTCAGGAAGAGCGAGCTCGATAACGGAGCCCTCTAACAACCCCTTGTGCTCCACTAAAGGGGCGAATTAACCCTCATCCCCGAGTGCGCAGCTCCACAGAGGGGTGCGCGGCTCTGCGCGGACTCCCGCGCGTGTCCCGAGCCCCGCGGGGCTGCTGTGCGCTCCCGACCGGGGCCGCGCGCAAGGTGCTCGGCTGCGCTGCGCGCTGCGGGCCCGGCGGGCTCGGGGCTCCCCGGCGGAGCCTGCGCGGCTGCGGACGGCTCCGYGCCGCGGATTTTCTCCCTCGCTGCTCAGTCAAGCGACTTGACCAAACTGCACGTGCTGAGCGCAACTTTTTCTTTCTTTTTTTTTTTTTTTTTCCCTTCTTCTTCTCCTTCTCCCCCTTTTCCCAGCTTTGTGCTCTCCGCTGATTGAGTCCCCATATTAAGCTCGAGATCCTTTCTAAGCAACTGCTAAGAAGTCAAGAGCATCCTTGCTTGCTTTCTCTCCCTGGCCTTTCATGCCCTCAATTTGTTATTCTACTGACACTTTCTTAAAGTTAGCGCCTAGCATTGAAACATTAGCGACAAAAGCCCTGGAAAATCTCTCCCTCCTCACCGCTAAATCCTCTGATGGGTCAATGCGTGGCGAATTTTTATTTGATTTCCAATAATCTCCAGCACTTGAATATTAAACCTACCTCAGTCCAACGCTTCTCCTATGGAATATTTTCCAGCTTTGCTCTGGGAAGTGCAGATACTCAGGTTTCCTTCCACGTGCACCCACTGATTTATAAATGAGTGTATACAGCTGTCTTCATATATATCTACATCTCTATATCTGCGGTAACGCTTTCATTTTGTGTCAAAATAACATATCCTGTCACTCCACGCCGAAAGTGTATTTATCGAATGAAATAGTTGCATCTTCTTTATCAAACCTTCACTTCTCTTTTACACAGTTGTTAAATATCTTTTCATTTCTTTTCCTATTTTAAAATGTGTATTAGAGTAATTGTTACTTGGAGATCTTTTGTATATCTATAGCTCCTTTGAGTCTTATCTTTTCTTTTCTTTTAATCTTGTTAATCGAAATTATATACACATTTCTCAAGAAATCCAAGGAATATAACTTTTTTTTAAATAATATTAATAATAAAAAAAGTTTCGAATCCTGGAGTTTTGCAGTAATTGTTTTCTTTCTTCCCTCTTTTTTTTTTTTTTAAAGTAAATGTTCCTAACTTGCCATTTTTTTTTTCTTTTTAATGAAGATCTCTAAATCCTCTTCACTTTATTACCCGGATTTCGTGAAATGATTCTTCAGTTCTCTGCTTTAAATAAGTTTTAGTGTGCGCCACGAATGAACATTATCCTCTAACCTGAGGTCAAGTGAATGCTAATTTACATGACAAAGAATAATGCCCATTTTGTCCAATATGAAACAACTTCACCTTCGGCATCATTAAGAAGAATTTAGCACTTTCAGGGTGTTTTTTTTTTCTCCTTTCCTTTTTTTTTTCCGTAAATACCCGCTTATATATAGTGCAATTTCCCTCTTAGAAACCACAACAGGCCAACTTCTTGTGCTCTTGAATTTCTGCGTTATTTTTGTAGCCCTCAGTAGAGCAAATTTGCACCTGCTGGTGTTCAAACTTTAACGTATTAGCAGAAGAGGACTTATCAGGCCAGCGCACTGCCTCGAAACAAATGAACAACCTTCGATAAAGTAAACGCGGGGCCGAGAGGGGAGATCCCAGCATTTCAAGCATTGTCCTGCGTGTCCCTGCTCCATCCAGAGCAGCGGCGGGTTATTTGCGGGGGCGGGGGAGTGCTGCAGAGCAGACGAATTACCGCTTTATCCACCCCACCCCCCCCCAACACACTCTCACTTCCAAATTTCTACTTCTCTTGGGGCACTTTAACCTGCTAGATGCCTTATTGCCCTGGGCCTGGAGCAGTGCCCTGGATGGGGGGATTGAAACGAGCGAGGGACACCTCAAGTGCCCCCTTGGGGCTSCAGCCCCGCGGGCCGCTCGCCCGCAGGATCCCTGCTCGCTTGCAGGAATTAGAAGCGAGGAGCAAACTTTTAAAGCAGGAGGTCGTGCTCTGGCTGGGCTGCCTCCTTCTCTCCCTCTTTTACGGTCACTTCGAGCCCGGATTTCCACCCCCTCTCTCTCACCCGCCCGCACTGGGGGCGCCCGGAGGGTCTCCGTCCCAATATCCAACTCACCGTCCGCACGATCCTGCCCGGCCAAAGTTCCTCTCTTGGAGCCGCCGCCGCGACCACCGTCCCCTCCGCGGCCCGGGGGGCGCAGGCGGCTGGGGGGGAGGCGGGGGGGGAGGCCGGGCCGTGCGCGCCCGCGCTGCGCGCCGCCGAGCGCAGCCTCCGCGGCCACGCGCGTTCCCCCCCGCGCGCCGCCCCCCTCCGGCGGGGCCCTGTCCCGGCCCGGTGGCCGGTGCCGGTCGGGCAGCTCCGGGGCTTTCGGCGCCGTGCGCGGTTTGTTGGGGGCTACGCGGGGGGAGCGGGGGCGGTTGGGGCTGACAAGGGGCTCCGGCGGGCGCGGGGAGACGCCGTTCGAGCAGAGCTCCCGCGTGTCGCGGGCTCTTAACGGGAGCTTTGCTCGGTCACCGAGAGCAATAGAAAGTATACGGAAATCAATATATAGACAGTGTGGAGGGCAGATAATGGATTCGAGTCAGTGAGTGTTATAATCTGCATTATGGGCTTCCTATTGTTTAGACTGAGCACAAATTTCCAAAGGGTGAAGAGTGTAGGGTTTTTTTTTCCTTCCTTTTTTTTTTTTTTTTTTTTTTTTTTTGGAAGGCTTTGTGTGTAAAGGGGGAAGGGGGGTGTTAAATCCTCCTGCTACAATTATCAGAGTAACCCCCCTCCCCTTCCCGCCAGCCCCATCTGATTTTAAAGGTAGTGCTTTCCCGGCGAAGCTAATGACTTTCATTTAATTGAACGTGCCCTGATGTAGCGGATTGTTCTCGTAGCCCGGCGCCTTTGTTGCTTTTTGGGGGAAATAAAGCTAATCAAACCTTTTGTCACGGCCAAATTCTCCCTCAGGGTCTTCCAAACATTTGTTTGAATAATTCACCTCAAGACTTGAAAATACTAATTGATTTTAAAATGCTGGCCCGGAGGGACGGGGCGGTGGGGGAGTCAGGGGAAAGGCGGTGTGTGTCCGTGTGCAGGGGCGGGCGGGAGCTCAGGGCTGGCAATGTGCAGGCGAGGAGCGAACACCTACCTGCCCGGCAGCCGGGATGGCCTCGCCCGCCGCACGAACCCACCGGCCCATCTGCCGCCCCCCTGGCAGCAGGGCGAGCGCGGACACTGCGCGGGCCGGCGCGGCTGCTCCGCGCACCGGCAGGCGCGGAGTTAGGGGTGGGCTCGGCCGGGGTGGGGAGGGGGCCGCGGGTCCCCGTCGCCTCAGCCCCATTCAGGGAAGAATTTTGATGCGATTCATTAGAAGTAACGAGTTGACATAAGGTAAATCTACATCGAGGGGGCCTTTCTTTGAGTGCACGGGGAAGCTTCATTAACCATCGCTAACAAGGCGTGCAAATGCTCTGATTGGGCAGCTTTCTTGTAACGCCGGGGCCTTAGCAGGATGCCCACCTAATGAGGGTCACTACAAGAGACTGATAAAATATTCAAATTTCCCGTCGCACCAGGAACTTTGTGTTAAAGGAGAAAGTTGCGGCAACTGTGTGGCTGTTTACCTCGGGAAGGCGCACTCGGGGGAGAGGGCAGCCAGCCCCGACAGCTACATCTTCCAGATAAGCCCAGGGCTAGAGGGTAGCGCTTTTTTTTAATCTTCACCAAACTTCCCTTCACCTTCCCTCCTTCTCTCCCTTCTCTGGTTCTAATTATATATTTTTTTTTCTCGGGTTTAATGAGCTGGTAAATAAATACTCATCTACAAGGTCTCTGTCTATTAAAAAAAAAAAAAAGAAAAAGAGAGAAAAAAAAGAATTATTACAGTCAGCCTGATGGCTTTAATGGCACGTCAATCATTTCAAAGTTGCTGGTTGTTGCGAGTATGTCAGCCTCTGTACACATCACTGCTACTTTCTTCACTGCCGCGTTTAAAGGCTACCCCCCTCCCTCCCCCCGCAATTTGTTTCTCCAAGTTTTCATTGCTAGGTTGCGATTTCTAATTAGAGCTAAGTATTTCACTTAATATTTAATTTAGACGCCCAGCACATATATCATACATAGATCAGTCAATCAAGTGTCCCTTGCTGATAATGCTACATCATTAAGAGTTGTGTTTAATTCAGGAACTAGTGACTGCGCGGCTGCTGCTGCTGCGCCAGAGCAGGTAACTTGCGCCTTCGGAGCCGCGATCAAATTGAGGGAGGCGGCGGGGACGAGACCGACCCGAGCCCGAGCCCGAGCCGGGCGGCTGCAGGGCCGCCGCTTCCTCGGGAAAGTTTGCGGCTTCCCAGCTCGGGACCGCTCGGCGGAGGGAAGCCAAAATCCTTCTCACCCTCCTTGGGGAAGAAACAAAAACAAAAGTTTCCACCCTTTTCCATCTTTCAGTCGCTGTGTTTACGAGGAATAATAAAAATAAAATAAAAAAAAAATAAAAAATAAAAAACCAGACAATCCTAAAAGTTTGCCCTAAGAGTTCTTACATTGTTTTGGGCCAGTAATAGAATACCCCTTCGGATTCTTAGACCAATCCAAACCGTTAAAGAAGAAGAAAGAAAAATCCAAAAATCCCACCACTTTTCCCTCGTATTTCTTAAGAACAACCTGCACAGCGAGAATTGCACCGACACGATTGAATTAAGGGAGCCGAATGGGCCAGATCTTACATCTCCATCAAAACCACATTCATGTATCCTGAGAAAACGTGACAAGGAAAATAGAAAGAAAGAAGGAGAGAGAAGAAAGGAGAGGCGGAGGATTTTTTTTTTTTTAAGCCGGCAGCTGTACAAAATTGTGAGCACTTGCCTCCGACAAATGACCAGAAATCAATTATATCGTAATTAAATATATATGTTTTAATGCCCGCGCCGGGTTCTCCTTTACCTGCCCTCGCCTGTCCCGGTCTCCCCCCTCGGCTCTGCCCGCGGTGCCGCCGCGCGTCCCGCTCGCCGGTTCCCTGCCCTGGCCCCGGCTGCGCCCCAGCCTCCCCCGATAAAAAAAAATAATCAGCCCTCGCCAGCGGCTTCGCCTGAGTCACTCCCGAGTCAGGATTAACGGGGCACTAACTAGGCAGCAGAAAATCGCAGCCTCCTGGGAGCTGCCATCAAAACAAGCAGCGAAATAAAAGAGCTTCCCTCCCTGCTTCCCTTCCTCCTAGCCCCGAAAAAAAAAAAAAAAAAAAAAGTGCTCCAGGTTGGCGGCCAGGCACACAAGCACCCGCGCAACTTCGCAGGCTCCTTCAGAGAAGCAGCGTGGGCATTTATGGGTTTATTTAGAGGGAGTCTATTTTATTATTGTTGTTATTATTATTCTCGGGTTTTGGGCGATATTATTCCCCCCCCGCACCTCCCGCCCTGCAGAGCCTCATGTCATCCTAGCAGCTAAAACAATGCACCATGCGGGACCAAGCACGAGTGACCGGGAGCGGAAAGCGCTTTCCTCCCCCGCGAAGGGGACCAGCGACTAGGGGCTCCCGTCTGCCCTGCCCGGGACCCCCCGAGCCCCACGCGCGACGTTGGGGGAGGGGAAGAGCTGGGCTGCGCAGAGCTGCGCGGCCGCGGCAGCCTCCTCGCGGGACCTGAGCGCGCCGAGAAGCAACTTACAGGATCCGGAAAGGATTTCGCCATCCGAGAGGGCAGCGGCTACCGCCGCCGTGCTCCGCGCCCGGCTCCGCGTTGCGCGGCTGCTGCGCGGCTGCTGCGCGGCTGCTGCGCGGCTCCCGCCGGCTGCGCGCTCGGCGTTGGCCGCGCGCACTGACAGTTTGCAGCCAGCAGCTGCAGTCATTAAAAGCCATTTACACCCTGGCCTCGGCATACAAAGCTGGAGCGCCCGCAATTATGCGCTTGCACATTTGGGGACACGGGAGCTCGTCCCTCGCCGGCAGCCGGAGAGCAGCGCCCAGGAACGAAGCKGCGTCCGCGCCCGCGCTCCGGTGCGGAGCGGGGCTTTGGGAAGCGCCCGGTATGAGGTGCTCGGCACATCGGGGTTGCAGAGCTGCTGAGCGTTAGGAATGGGGGCACAGCAAACATGCAGGGCATGGAAATTCCCTCCAGGACGGGCGGGCATGGAAGGAAACGTTTTGCGCAGGGAGAGGAAGAGGGAAGGAGAGAAAGACAAGAAAGAGAAGGAAAAAAAAGAGAAGAAAGAAAGAAAGAAAGAAAGAAAGAAAGAAAGAAAGAAAGAAAGAAAGAAAGAAAGAAAGAAAGAAAGAAAGAAAGAAAGAAAGAAAGAAAG
>NW_020455677.1:2879375-2888481 GCF_003342845.1 Nothoprocta perdicaria
AAAAAAATAAATAAATGAAAGTAGAAATACATGAATAAATAAAGATAGAAATAAAGGAACCTGGGCGAGGGGTGGAGCCGCTGCCACTCGCCCCCTTTGGCCCGGACGGCCAAGGACGGGAGCGCGAGCCGGGCCGGACCGGGACCGGGCCGGGCTGAGACCCGCTCCGCGGCTCGCCGGGCTCGAAGGAGAGAAAGAGGCGCCGGGAGGGGAAGCTAGGGGGAGGAGAAGAGGCAGCGGGGGAGGAAAAACATCGGCGAGGGGAAGGAGCCGGCGGAGGGAAGCGGAAGCGGCGCCGGGGCCGCGCGGAGCCCGCCCGGCCGCCCCGCGCAGCCCCGCGCAGCGCCGCGCAGCGCCCCGCGCCGCAGGTAGCTCCTTGCGGCGGGGACAGCGGGAGCCGGGGCGGGAGCCGCGGCCCGTTCCGCATGTGCTCGCTCCTGGGAGGGTCAGCGGCATGAGGATGGGTCTAATGATCTCATCTTTCCTTTCTTCCCCGGCACTATTAGTGCTCAGATAGGCAGAATGAAGTGAAACTACGTGCAAATCATGTGTAAATTGTCTCAGTTAGGAGCCCTTTATCCGGACGTGTATCCCAGCCTGGCCCATTTACTTTCCCCCCATATCTCCTTTAGCTTTAACGAGGCTCGTTAAGATCACAATAATATTCCACCCTCTAATTGCTCATCCCATTCAACAAATATGTGCACACTGCTTTTCGCATTATTTGATCCCTTATTTAGGAGGCGGTGTGGAGAGGGAAGGCGGTGGAGGGGGGGGGAGACAGGGAGAAGGGGAAGTGCTGAGATTAGGAGTTGCAAAGATTAGGAAAAAAAAAAAAAAAATCCACGCTTTTCCAGGCCCCCCCTCCCGCTCGCTTCCCTCCCCCCCGCGCTTTGGGGCGAAGTGGTAAAAACCTCCCTTACGTTCTCCGTGATGATTGGCAGGGCTGACAGTGATTGGCAGCGGGCGCCATGGCAACGCCACAACGACACGCAGGAGACCAATAGAAAAGCGAAACAAAATGTTTCGGCGCTGCACTCACCGTGGATTTAGGGGCGATATTATGAGGCTGTTGTCATTAGGGCGATCGCTGGCGCATCCCTGAATCCCGGCTCGGCGGCGACGCGGGGCCGGGGGTGCGGGAGCGTGAGTGTGCGCGTGTCCGTGTGCGTGTCCGTGTGCGTGTCCGTGTGCGTGTGCAAGGCTGCGCGTGGGCCCCCGTGCCTCTATGTGGCTGCGCGTGTGGATGCGCGCGCGGTGCGTGTGCCCTTTCCTCCCTTCTTCCTCCCTTTCTTTCTTTTCTCCTTGACTCGTCTCCCCCTCTCCCCGGTCATCCCATGGTGTTCAGGTCCCCGCTCGAGCTCTATCCCACCCATTTCTTCCTGCCGAACTTCGCCGCCGACCCGCACCACCGCTCCCTCCTTCTCGCCAGCGGCGGCAGCGGCAGCGGCTCGGGCTGCAGCCCCGGGGCCGGCGGCGGCGGCGGCAGCTCCCGGGCGCCCCACGAAGAGTTGTCAATGTTTCAGCTGCCCACGCTCAACTTCTCCCCGGAGCAAGTGGCCAGCGTCTGCGAGACGCTGGAGGAGACCGGAGACATAGAGAGGCTCGGGAGGTTCCTCTGGTCGCTGCCGGTGGCGCCGGGGGCATGCGAGGCCATCAACAAGCACGAGTCCATCCTGCGGGCCCGGGCCGTGGTCGCCTTCCACACGGGCAACTTCCGAGACCTCTACCACATCCTGGAGAACCACAAATTCACCAAGGAGTCCCACGGCAAGCTGCAGGCCATGTGGCTCGAAGCGCACTACCAGGAGGCCGAGAAGCTAAGGGGGCGCCCGCTGGGGCCGGTTGATAAATACAGGGTGAGGAAGAAGTTTCCGCTGCCCAGGACCATTTGGGATGGAGAGCAGAAGACGCACTGCTTCAAGGAGAGGACTCGCAGCCTCCTGAGGGAGTGGTACCTGCAGGACCCTTACCCCAACCCCAGCAAGAAAAGGGAACTGGCTCAGGCCACTGGGCTCACCCCCACGCAAGTAGGCAACTGGTTCAAAAACCGAAGGCAAAGAGACAGAGCCGCGGCGGCTAAAAACAGGTCAGTGCGGAGCGTCTGCAGAGCGTGGGTTTGCCCTCCTCCTCCTCCTCCTCCTCTCCGCCAAGGCAGCTGGGGTCCGCGGGCTCCGCGGCCGCGCAGCGCTGCGGCGGCGCGGGGAGACGTGCAAAGTTGCGCGGCGCGGCCCAAGCTCCGCGCGGCTCCCGCGGAGCTCCCCGGGCACCTCAGTGCGTTTGTGTCCACTCGCTGCGCGCTCGTGTGCGCACAAGTTGGGTGACCTGGGGGCGAGCGAGACAGCAACCGGTCCTTCCCTTCCCTGCGCGGGCGGCCGCGGAGCCCGGAGMTGATGCGGGTGCTGCGCGTTGCGCGGGGGTTGCGCGGTGCCGGCYGCCCAGGGCTGCGCGGGAGCGGGTGGCGTCTCCGTGGGGCCTGAGGGGTCTCTCGGGAGCCGAAGGAAGCCGCTGCCCCCCAGGTCCGCGCGTCTCCGAGTGGAAAAGGGAGAAAAGCCTCTCGGAGGTCGCGAATCGTCTCCTTCCCCGCGCGCGTCCCTCTGTTTACACCACATGGCGCCCCGGCCCTGTGCTCCTTGTGCATCCATGCTGTTACGCTGGCCTTCATTTACGTGTCTGTCGGTGTTTTTATTTTATTTTGTCTTGGTTTGGGAGGTAAATGTTTTTAATTTTTTTTTCGCTTGGGTTCGTAGAAGTTATTTCTCAATTGAAAATGGGGCCCTTAATCCCGCTTGAACTACTGTTTTAATTTTAATTTAACTTTGGAAGCGTTTAAATGAAACTTCCTTTTATTTTTTTTCCTCCATTTAATTGCCGTCTCCCCCAKTCCTTCTAATAATGGCGTTGATTCGGAATTCTGTAGGAGAAATGCAACCTGAAAGTGCCTCGCCATTTAATTTCCATTAAATGGAGAGCAGATCAGCTTAGGACTGTAAATAAACACAAGTTGCCTACGGATGCTTTTGTTGACTCAACGCTGTTGACAGCAGATGAATGCACCCGAAATTGTAAATGAAGAAAAAAACAAAGACTCTGAAATTAGACAGCTAAAATAATGAGAAATGTAGAACTAAAAATGGCTACATTTTCTTGCTCGTTGTGGGCAGCGAAAGAGAAAATAGCCTGTTGAGAATCAGTCAGGAAAGGAGTGTAATTTGTTTCACGGTGGCAATGTTAGGTGTTGTAGGTTGTGTTTGACTGTTCTGTCCAGGACTTTTAGCCCCTTCCCCTAATCTTTGAATTAAGCTCACCTTGAGTTTTTGAGTTGAATGAACGGGTAGATAGGAATATACATAATATGGCACTGAGAAAGAAAATTATTTATTGTCTCTTAAAGAAAGAAAAGAGAACGCACCACAGCAATATTYCCCAAGTGCTGACAGTGGAGGGACAAGCTCTTTAAAGCTTATTTCGCCTTTCACACTGAAAAGGGACTTAAACTCAGAGTAGGGAAAAAACCCTGCGATCCACAACCGTCCCTTTTTTGCTTTTATTTCGCCCATAGCCCTGTGCCCCTGGCCGAGCAGCCTCCCCCGCTGCAGCCGCAGAGCCCGAGCTAAATCCCTGCTCACGGGAAAGCACTGAGGGGTCCCTTCCTCGCGGGCACCCGCGCAATCTCGCCGCTCCCCTGCGCAGCCTTGCGCGGGCGCTGCGCGCTGCGGGGCTGCCGAGCGCCGCCTCCTCGCCCGTGGYGGCTCCGCGGCGATGCGTGGCGCGCTCGGGAGGTTGCGGGGCGCAGAGCCCTGTCCCCATCGCCGCGGCCTCCGCGGGCGGCTGCGCGGGATGCGCTCGGCTCGCAGGGGCGCTGCGCGGGATGGGGCGGGATGGACTCGCCTCTGCGCGGCGGGAAGCTGCGCGGCGCTGCGCGCTCTCAGCGGGGCTCTGCTCTGTTTTGTCTCCCGCCGCGCTGCAGGCTCCAGCACCAGGCCATAGGACAGAGCGGCATGCGGGCCCTGGCCGAGCCCGGCTGCCCGGCGCACAGCGCGGCCGAGTCCCCGTCCACGGCGGCCAGCCCGACCACGAGCGTCTCCAGCCTGACAGAACGAGCCGAGACGGGCACGTCCATCCTCTCGGTAACCTCCAGCGACTCGGAATGTGATGTATGATAGCGGAAACAAACAAACAAACAAACAAACAAACAAAAACAGCAAACCCAAGTCCTACCCCAGCCAGCCAAGCACCCTCTCCCCCCCGACCCGAGCAGAACAAACCGAGGCAACCCAGGATGAGGACCCCCGCACGCACGCACGCACACACAGAGGCAGCAGGGCAGGCGAGGCCGGCGCCGAGCCCGCCAGCCGCGGGAGCAACCGAGCAGCCAGGGAGCAGAGCATCCGCCACCGCCACCGGCAGCCACCGCCACCGCCAAGAGATGGAGCTCAAACTTCAGCAGTCACAAGCGCTGGTGCTGTTGCGGGGAGGGAAGGAGGGAGGGGGATAAGAATTATTATATATATATCCAAAAAAAAAAAAAAANAAAAAAAAAAAAAGGAAAAAATAACCAAGCGAAAGTGACAATTGTATTCTTTTTAGGACAAGCACGATTTCTCCTTTGCGCTTTTCCATGGACGCATTTCACCCACTTGCATGATGATGATGATTAAATTTGTATCTGGGAAAAAATATTCTCTATAGTAAAGGAAAGCAAGCAAACAAAACGCAAGCTCCAATCGAATTTGTACAAAAAGCAAAAATAAAAAAAAATTAAAAGGAACTCCTTGAAGAGGGAAATAACAAATGTTTATCGCCTTTTTGTTGGTCCTCTCTCTTTCTCTCGACCCTTTCTCTCTTTTTTTTTTTCTTCTTTTAAGTCCAAGTGATCGTCCAGCCAAGATGCAATTTTCTTTTTTTTTTTTTTTTTCAGCAGACAATCATTTTATTCGTAAGCACCTTTTTTTCTACACTTCTGTCACTGCCTGTGTGGGTACTGGTTATAAATGTGGGAAAAGAATAGTTATGACTGTAACAGATTTTTATTTTTATTTCAAAATTTTATATGAATTATGTATATCTTAATGATGCGGTCATTTCCCCAGTTTGTAATATATGTGTAGAAATGCTTGTATATGATATTTGCTCTATTCTTTCTTTCTCCCCCCCCCGCCAGTCTATCTCCCTCCCACCCTTTCTTTCTCTCTCTCTCCTTTTTATTTTCCTTGACTCGGTGTTCCTTGCACAAACTTAGCTGTCAAGATCTGACGTGCTAGGTTTTCAAAAGGGACCTCAGCGATAGAAAAAAAAAAAGAAAAGAAAAAAAAGAAAAAAAAAAGCTTAGGGTGCAACTGTAGTTATCTTATGCAAAAGCTATTTTGAGTATTTCATAGCAGCTTTGGGGGGTCTCTTCTTAAACTCCACGTAGGACGCTTAAACTATTGTTTCCTTAACTGCGTGTTTATCTATATGTACAAACTTTCTAAATCAAATACAGTATTCCATTTTCTTATCTATTCCGCGGTGTCGCTGTGTTTGTCCGCTGCGAAGGCGCGCGCCCTGCCCCGCGCACGCGGCCGCTCCGCGGGGCGCGCAGCTCCGCGCAGCGCAGCCGGGAGGGCTCGGGCCGCCTCTCTGCCGCACAGGGGTGTCTGCGGGGAGCGCCCGAGACTTTTCGGGGGGTGTTTTGTGGCTTTAAGTGAAAACAAAAACATAAACTCCTCGCCCTCGCCAGGCTGCGGCTCCTCCCCTCGGGCCCGCAGTTTATTGTAATGCGCTGAAAGGAGCCTTTATTTGCATGACTAACAGTATTTCAGCATTTTTTTTTCTTTCTTTTTCTTTCCTTCTTCTTTTTTTTTTTTTTTTTTTTTTAGTTTCTTTTCTTTACATTAAACTTTTGCTTTTGCCCTAGGCAGATTATTCAGCCGTGAATTGACGAGAGGTAAATTCTAAACTTGTTTTTACTTGTAAATACAATTTTGCAACTTGCCACGGTTATGCGGGGGGGAAGGAACGTGCCTGGAATTTCTTGACCATTCGCAAACTAATTTGGACTTCCGATCTACCTTTGTGCTGCAGGGGCCCTCGCTCCCTTTCCTTCCCTCCCCTCAGCGCCCGAGTCCAGCCGAGGTTTGGGGAAGCCCGYGGGGTCGCTGGGCCTTCCCCTTTCCTCCTGACAGCCCCAGAGGCGACCTGGGCAACAAAGGGACCCTCCTTCGGGTGGCCAAACCTCATCCGAGGCCACGAAGGGATTATTAGAAAGAATACGCTGCAGTGCGTGAATATTCCCATGCCTTTATCATCCTCCCCGCGGTAATTCCGCGGGTAGGTGCGCAGCGAGTGCGAGAGGGAAGCGGGAAAGCGGAGCGGTGGGGACAACGTCGGGGACCCCCGCCAGCCCCGCGGGGGTTTCGTCTCCGGGCGTTGCGTGCTGCGACCCGCGCAACGCCCGCCGCCCCTTCGGCTCCCGCGGGCGGTTCCGCGGCGCTCGGCTGCCTTCCCTTCCCCGCCAGGGTTGAGCTCCCTGCTCCGTCGGGAACATGCATGGGGAATGGGATTTAAAAGAAAATAAGGCCCTGGTGCCCAAATCGGCCTTGCGCGGCAAGGCATGAACAAGGAGGGGGGAACAGCAGCGCTCCCGCGCATCGTCCGCATGGGAGAAATGGMTTGTTCCTTTCCTCCTCCATCAGCCCTATTTAGCATTTAGAGGAGAGAAAAGAAAAACCGTGAGGGAATTAAAGGTGCCTAGATGGGGGCCACTCTCTGACGAGTCTGGCTGGAGCTGGTGCTTCTCTTTGCTCCTTTCGCAGCGAAGGGACAGAGGCCTTGCTGGAAGTGTGGGGCGAGGAGAGGTGGGGGCAATCCCGGTCCCTGGAGTCGCGTATCCCTTGCTGTCTCCACGACTTTCGGTAGGCAGGACATCTTCCGTAGCGGTACGTTATTTTTAAGTGCAATATTTTTGCTCCTCGCTCGGAGGAGTGTCATTCCGAGGCTGCTTTATTTTTATCGAGACTGAATATCTTCGAAGATTCAAAGGCGTGAAAAGATTCTCTATTTCTTTTCTCTTTCTTCCCCCCTTCCTTCATTTCCATGTCTCGAAGCTGCAGCTAGAAGGCGTCGAGCGGCCAGCAGTAATTCCTCTCCGTTCAGCGCTCCTTGCTCTCCTTGCATAGGTAGCTGTGGATTTTTCATATCGCCCCCTTCCCTATTAAATCTCCCAGATACCGGGAATCACCCGTAGCCTCCCTCCCTCTGTGGGCAGCGATCGCGGCCAGGAGCTCCTGCTCCCGCCGTCGAGCAGAGGCTCTGGGGCCAGACCCGGCCTTTCCCCTGGGAGGTCTCTGCTGGTGGCCGCGGTCCAATGTCCCCCGGGATAAGGGGGACCCACGGGCGCGCAGGCTGCGCCACGCGGAGCGCGGCCGCTTGCGCTCGGTGCGCGTAACGTTGCGCTGGCCCCCGCAATGCCTACGTGGGGATGTTGCAGGATTTGCATTGAAAATCTGAATGACTGAGAGGGATGTAAATCTAAGAAAACCGGCGTTTCAGCCTGCGCGCCCTCTAAGAGCGACTGCCCCGGCAAAATAGGGCTTACCGAGAGCAGCAATATGGAGAGCCGGGCTCCTACCGTCCCTGGGCCAGGCTTTATCGACGGGCCCTCTCTAGCGCTACTTTATTGCCCGCGACAAGCCTGACTCCTGATTAAGATGAAATTACTCGGAAGCCGAAGTGCGGCGGATCGATATTTCGGCGGAGGCCCGAGGCCAGGAGCCAGCTGCGGCTGCGCAGCCTCCGCGGGAGCCCCCGTGGGCGCCGCGCCGTCGGGGTGGCAGAGCGGCCGCCTCGGGGCCCCCCCGTTTTGGGGCGCACCGCCCCCCCAGGCCGCCCTGGGCTCTTCCTGAGCTCCAGGCCGGGCGAGGCCGCCCCTTATCTTACAGCCCCGTGCCCCCGATCGGTTTCAGAGGCCTTTGAGAGGGGCTCGAGCCCTTCCTGCCCGTTGCCCTTAATTTTTAGCATAGCCCGGTGAGATTACAGCCCCGGCCCAAAGTGAAAAGAAACGTGGACGTTGGTGCCCTGGTATTGCTCTGATTTCTTCGGTTAGCTGAGCACAACTTTCTATTCGTGTTTATTCATGCAGTTTCTTATTGAGCTCCACATCGCACTGGCCTGGATTCCTCGTGTAGGGAGAGGATAGACAAGCATTGCTTTTTTTCGTCTTTTTATTTTCTTTTTTTTTTTTTCATTTTTTTTTCTTTTTATTTTTTTTTTTTAATTCAGAGCACACGGGCACAGGGTGCGCAGGGAAACACAAGCACATGTGAGTCCAAAATACACTAGGCACCCACGGCCTGCAGCAGCAGCATCGCCTCCTTGTCCAGAGCCCTGAAATACAAAAGTTTGTAAATGGTCGGGGGGAAAAAAAGTGTATGTGTGTGTATGTTTGGTGGGGGGGGCTATGAACCAAAACATCCTGTTGCAAAATGACCGGGGGATGGAGAAAGAAAGGAGGTTAAAGAGGGAGCAGAGAAAGAGTTGGGAGATGGAGAACCGGGGTGGGGAGAGCACTGAGGATATTAGCGACGATCACGGTAAATATTCTGTTCTGGCACGGTAATAACAAAGGGCACTGGCTGCGGGGACATAGCTATGATTAAATGATGCTAAAGGGATTTGGGTTTCTATGCCTTGGGGGAGGGACTTCAGTTATGTCAGTTACGTTTTGTTTTCAGCTCTGTTCTTTTTTTTTTTTTTTCCCCTATCATTATTATTTTGTAGAAAGATGTCTGCAGAGTAGTAGGTTTCAGAGCCATTCTGCAGCTCGGGAACTGCAAGAGAAGACAGATGCAAAAGGGTCCTGAAAGAATGAAGGCTAGATGGAAATATCTGCAAGTGTGTGACTGGAATCGCTTTGCTGGGAAGCGGCTGAAGTGGCARGAACAGCTCTCCGTGGAGCAGGCAGGTCCTTTGCTGAACAGGTCTAAAGAAAGAGGAAAACTACGCTGGGAGTCAGGATTGCAATATGCAAAGCCACAGTGTGGCTGCCTTTAATTCCAGTCCTAGCTATCAGAGGGAGGTTTAGCTCTACTGCAAATATTTGCTTTTTTTTTTTTTTTTTTTTTTT
>NW_020455677.1:2888539-2894366 GCF_003342845.1 Nothoprocta perdicaria
AAACATCATTAGAGGAAATTCATTTAATAATAAGGTCAATTAAAGAGTATTTTTTTCCGGCAAGTGGAAAGGAAAAATGCTTTCCTACTGGAATAACCTCTCCAGCAATACCTGGCTATTAAGAAGTGGCGTGTTCCCTGAGATAATCCCTGATTCCCAAACCTGCCTGACTCCGGGTGCACACGCGTGAACACCCGTGTCCTCCCAGCCCGGGTGGCCGCCCGTAGCTCGGGGTGTATCCTGCACCCAGGCACGCACATGCATGTCGGCACGCTTACACACAGGCACATATACATGCTTTGCCATCTAAAGATTAAAGTAGCCTTCGTAACATCTTGTAGAACACTAAATATCCCCCTTTAGTATTTAAATGGGTTAGTAATACAGTTCAATAACGCTGGASGTGTCTGTATATTCTCTCTCTTCAGTCTGTGATAAAACATTCTTTAAGACTATTGGGATTTTACACTGTAATTCTATTAAATAGTAATTGAAGGGTCGCGAGAGGCTATGATACAGGATCAGCAGTGTGTAAGCCGTCCGTTTGAACTTTAATTTGGAATCATAGGCAGATGGGATCACGGCCTCTTTGTGGTGCTCGCAGATTTAAAACTAGCCGGCACATGGAGAGGAAAAGAAAAAAAAAAAAAAAAAAAAAAAGAGAGAGAAAAAACCTGCAATGCAGATTCATTCATTAAACATGAAAGGTTAGTGCAGGGGAGGATAAACGTTTAGACGTTTGGGTAAATACAGCATTATTCTTTCCTCTCTTCAGTTCCCTCCAATCATAACCTCCAACTATTTCAGTTAATGATTTGCAATTGTTATTACTAATAACTTCCCTTTACACCCTCAGTGGGCTAAGTGCACCTACCTGAGCGACTTGCTCCTCCTGCTATCCCAGCCTAGCCGAGAAACTTTCTTTCCACTTTCAGATGGGAAGAGAACGGGGAAGAGTGGGGAAAGAGCCAAGTTTATCTGCCTGTTTTTTTTTTTTTTTTTTTATTTGTTTATTTGGTCTTTCACCTACTTCCCCTTGGCCCTCGTCTGACTGCTTTGAAAACCGGGTGCTTTCAAATGCTGGTGATGCCAAGCCCTGACGTATCGCTGCGGGCATTGAAGAGAAAGAATGAACTGCTTTCACATATATATGTGTGTGTGTACATGTATATATATGCATATATAGACACATGGAGAAAGGAAAAAGATGGGGGTGGGGGTGGACCACGTTATGAACTGATCTGCCTTAGGGGAACGCCAGCAATAAACGCCGTTTTCTGCCGCGTGTTGCCGAGAGCTCTCGTGCACAGTCCAAGTAGTTTGTGTGTGTTTGTGTGTGTGTGAGTGTTTGTGTGCGTGTTTGTGCGTGTGTTTGTGCTGGTGAACTCCTAGGCCCGAGGACATTGTGTAGTTCCACCTTATCTGAAAACAAAAGACTTTGCAACTGCAGGAGTCATATCCGCTCCCCTCCCCACTCCCTCCCCCGGCTGTATCGTATTAAAAGGAGCTTTCATTGTTTATTTCTAAATATTTGTGAAGCAGACAGTGTATGGGTTAACCTAATTAACACATCCATACTGTATATTCGGGGACCAAACGGAACGGCGAATTTCTAATGCGATGGCCGAATGTGATAGTCATTTCTGTGTTACGGGAGATTACAGCAACACTGGAGCATTTCCAGATTGTAGATGGTTTTAGATGTTGAATTTCCAGATGAGTATTTACCATCATAACTAATTTAAGACCATTATTAAATAGAAATTCTCAGCAGGGCTCTTTAATGATGGAACACGTTACTAATTACAGAGTTTACKCTCTGTTTTGGCTAAGCAGTCTAGAGGGATGGGACTGTGCTCTGCATGCAAAGCCAATATTACTAACGAGGAGGCATCATACCCCGAACATCTCAATCATATTATTAAAGAAAGCCACTTCCTGCCTTATCTGCGCCAGGGAGTTGTGTTTACCAGGCTCCCAATTCCGGAAAACAAATGGGCGGGGGGGGAGACCCTGTCTCACCATAAAACCCCCAAACAACCCTCGGGCACTCACTCGCACCCCCGCACACGCACTCCAAGCGCCTCTGCACAAGCGAGGGGTGAAGGTGAGGGTTGAAAAGGCAGCTCCGGACGGAGCCCGGGCACGGAGAGTTGCCCCCGAGGCTCGCCAGGARCGCTCTGCGGGGCGACCCCCGACGGCAGCTCCGTGTCCCGGGCCGCGGCGACGGGGGACGGGGCTGGTTGCTCCGGCTCCGCCGCTGCGGCCCCTCGGTGCCTTTGTCCCCCGGGTCACTTTGCACGCGCTCTGCTCTGCCCCAGCCACCGCTTTGGGAACGCAGATCCCCGGAGACGGGATGAAGCGAGGAAGACTCTTCGCTTATTTACTCCTCTCGGGAGGGGGGGGCACCTGAAATTACATTTAGTTTTACTGACAGTGGCAATTTTCTGCTTCCCCACCCACTTCCCAGCCCACCACCTGCCTCTCCCCAGGTTCCGAGCGCGCTGCTGCTCCCAGACCTGGTCCCAGCGCCGTGGTTTCCTTGCCCTTGAGAGGAGGGCAGGCTGCACTCGGCCTGGTCTCATCCTCCCTATCCGTTAATGTATTAGGTCTAGATGATTAATAAACACCAAAGACGAGTTTACAGTAACCAGTTATTAAATTCAATGGGGTTTTTACCCGAGTAAAAACTTTTGGGATTGGCTCACTCACTGCATCTATATTTAAAAGGTGCAATGTCTATTTTCTCTACAGATAAACCCAGAAACACACGAACAAATGTTCTCTCTACCCAGACCACGCATTGCAAGCGCAGTCTCCCGTTTCCCATTTCTCCCCAACGCGGCATTACAGAGCAGCAAAATCAAGGAGGTGCAAGAATACAGACCAATAGCCGGAGGCGTGAAAGGTTTCCCTCTCTCCCTCCCTTTTTAAAGAACCCTTTCATGCCATCCAAACAACAACCTGAACATAAAATCTTCGGATGGATTTGAGGGAAATTAAATTGTCTTCCCCTACTGTGTGCTTGCGAGCGAGTCAGGCTGTGTTAACTGTTCTAAATGGATTCTCTCGGTTTGTCTCCGTACGTGTTTTACTGTAGCATGTCTTGTTAAATAACACAGAATGTGGCATTTGGTGTAAATCTGGCCGCTGTTCTGGGGCCTTTCTGCTTCCCAGTGTCGAGGAACTTCGTCTCGCCTTTGTGCTTCTGCCTGTGTCTCTATATATAATGTGTGTGTGTCTGTCTATATATGTGTGTGTGTGTGTSTGTSTGTCTGTCTGTGAGTGCGTGTGTTCTTGCTCCCAATTTGTTTGCATGAAAGGCTCCCTTGCAGAGTTTGAGGGTGTTTTCGTCCAGGACTAGCGGACTCCCTAGTCCTACAGGCAAAGCCCAGCAGAGGACAAACCCTAAAGCTGCATATTTTGCCTCCCTGCGGCAGGTGGCCTGGGACACATCACCCCTTCCTCCGCACTCCCTTCGAAAGCAGCAAGCATCCCACTCCATTCCTACTCATGGGGAGGGAAAAAATGCAAATTTAACTGAATTTGACGTGCTCGCTAAGGGGGTCATTACCCCAAGTAATGTGGTGCGGGGTCGGGGTCCTTGCGGAGCCCACGGGAGCCCGCGCTGTGCCCGGGCCCGCACTCCGACGCGAAGGGCCCTGACGGCTGCCGCGAGCGGGCCGCACACGGGCCCTCGGGGGCGGGSGGTGGGGCCCGCCCCACGGAGGGCACCCGGGACGCAGGAGGCAAAGCCGCGGCCTGGCAGAGCCCGCGGTGTCGCCGTGTGGCCCGGCCCGGCCCGGCGCGATCCTCGCCGCCACCCCCGTGGAGCGGGGCGCGCTCGGGAAGCGGCTCGTTCTGTAAATAATCTTTGACGTCCCCACAAAGACGCCCTTGGAGGGGAGTTTATTAGCACGGAGCCATTAAAACAGATGTCATGTTAGCTTCCCCCTGACATTTGGGTGACACATCCCTCCCAATGAATTGCTAATTGTCTTCGCCGCGCTCAGTAAACATCCCGCTCCATTGTCTGCGCTCAAGAGAGTTTCTGCCGCAAAATAAGGTCCTTTGCAGGAGACCCCAGTGGAGCATTCGCCGCTGCCGCCGCCTCGGCTCCCCCGGCGCCCCCTCCTCCTCCGGGCTCCGCACCCCCGAGCGCTGCCCCCTGCCCCGCATCTTGCGGCCTGCGGGACCCGCCGCCCCCGGCCCGTGCTCGGCCGCCTGGGCCCACTCCCCCCGCAGGACGCAGGAGCCTCCCCCGCGTCCCGCGCTGTGCCTGCACCCCCCATCCCCCCGGCTGCCCCGCACTGCCCCCTGCTCCGTCTCTGCCCCTCAACACTMTTTCTTTTTTTAATAACACCCTTCCCCAACTCCTCTAGAATGTTTATTTTGCCTCCAACAAAAGGTGTGTGTGTCGAAGTGGGCTGGGGAAGCTGCCACTTTCCAGCAAACTACAGGCACAGCAGTGACATATGTCATYTTTCTTCTTCATTTTTTTTTCATTTTTTTTTTTCTGTATAGATTTAGGATGTGCAAAGCAGGGGTGTGCAACGCCGAGCCTCTCCTTCTCATCCCCCTGTGGGGGCACTTGGAGAAAAGTGGAAAATGTTGAGAGGCTTTGCAGGGATGAGACAAAACAGCCTTAAAGAAGAGCTGTTGCAGCTGAGCGGCTGGCTTCTTTCGCCTTACCTATGTATATARGATTTCGTATTCATATCCGTTGTCTGTAGATTGATACATAATCTTTCGCCCAGGTTAATTCTCAATAGATACAGAGATAACTAATCCCCCCCCAGCTAGASGGACGCGAGGAGATTAGCGAGGGCAATTCATCTATATACACACGCATATATGTACCTAAAGACACATGCAAAGTGATTCACAGGGTTTCTTACATAGGGGTACGCAGAGGCAAATAGACCTAGAGCCAGATCTCTAGCCTAGCAGATGGAGAAATATTCTGTGCGCCCGTATCACTCGCCTATTACCTGGCGTTTTAGGCTTTGTGGGTTGCGCTCATTTCCCCCTCCTGCACCACAACGTATCCGAGTTAGATGGAAGCACATGCAAGCTTCCTTTAGAGAGAGAAATTACAGAAAGAGGGAGGTGAAAAAAATAGAATAAAGGGGAAAAAAAAAGACTTAGGTTTGGATGGAATTCTTCAGAGAAACAAAACGACACTTGAAATAATTTTCTGCTGCTGAATGGAGAGACCTACTTGGCGCAAGGTGGGACTTTATTTTGGTTACCGAGAAGCGGTAGCCGCTCTCGTCCCGCCAMCACTTGCAGCGGGAGGTACCTGCGCTTGGGGCTCCGCTTCGTCCTGCTCGCTGCACGTCGGTGCTTGGTGGCTCGCAGTAGCCAAAGGGCAACAGCCTCGGCTCCCTGCTCGGCCTCGCCCCGAGTGCCTCCGGCCGCCGCCCGTTCCGCAGCCCCACGGGCAGGGGGCTCAGCCCCACGGAGCCCGGCGGCTCCTCGGGGTTACACGGGCTAAGTTTGGTCCGCGCTGCTCAAGCCCCCTGCGCGCTGCGCGGGGCTGCCCCCGGTGGGCAGCGGCCGCCGCCGCCCGAGCGGCCACGAGTGCCTCGCGGGGACCCCTCTCCCACGTCGGGCTTTGGAGGCCGCGGAGCTCCCAGACCTGCCACCTGCGGCCCTCCAGGGTCCTGCCCGTCCCCTCTGCTCCGCAATTGCTCTGCCTGAGCCCTGACGTGCACGAGGAGGGGCCCGAGGAGTGAGCAGTGCGCGGTCTCCTCTCCGGAAAGGGGTGCATCCTCCCCGCTCCTGCCCGTCCGGGACAGGGATTCTCATTGACTCCAAACGGAGT